>NC_081314.1:24087938-24395438 GCF_026419965.1 Kogia breviceps | reverse complement strand
AACGAATGTGATCTCTTGATGGTGCCCCAGAAAGGAACTCTGGCACTTGTACTTCCCAAGTGAGCTTAGCTGCACACAGTTTACCCCACAGTGGCGAGCAGAAACATTGCTAGTGGCCAGTGAGCCACCCCATACACCGGCGCAGTAGCACCACACGCATCTCCCAGAGAACACAGACTTCCCAATCCGTGCGTGTTCTCTTCGAATGGAGAGGGTAGTTTGCAGTCTGCGAGGCACAGTCATGACCCACAGTGCTGCAGGAGTGCCATCTCCAAAGTGAATGGGAAGCTGCCCTCCCTCGAGTGGGTAAAAGCTTAACACCAGCCCTGAAGGCACGTCACCGTGTGCAAAAGAAGAACAGAAAACGGACAATTTTCCCTGCAGGAAAAGGGCTCTTTGTTTCTCAAACGGAAAGACAAGATGTTAGAAGTAAGTCAGTATTGGAGAGAGGCAGAAGGCTGTACTTGGCAGTGGCTAGGATAAGAGGTTCCTCAAAGCAGCCTTCTCAAAGGGCATAGAAGCAGAGGCCATCTCCAGCGGCCTCTCCACCAGAGTCTATCCACAAAAGGAACACCTTGAAGCTGGCTGCGAATGCACAGCTTAGGAGGAAAGCAGTACCCGCATGCTACGAATGTGATCTCTTGATGGTGCCCCAGAAAGGAACTCTGGCACTTGTACTTCCCAAGTGAGCTTAGCTGCGCAACGTTTGCCGCACAGTGGCGAGCAGAAACATTGCTAGTGGCCAGTGAACCACGCCATACACCAGGGCAGTAGCACCACACACATCTCCCAGAGAACAGAGACTTCCCAATCCGTGCGTGTTCTCTTCGAATGGAGAGGGTAGTTTGCAGTTTGCGAAGCACAGTCATGGCCCACAGCGCTACAGGAGTACCATCTCCAAAGTGAATGGGAAGCTGCCCTCCCTCGGGTGGGTAAAGGCCTAACACCAGGCGTGAAGGCACTTTACCGTGTGCAAAAGAAGAACAGAAAACGGACATTTTTCCCTGCAAGAAAAGGGCTCTTTGTTTCTCAAACGGAAAGACAAGATGTCAGAAGTAAGTCAGTATTGGAGAGAGGCAGAAGGCTGTACTTGGCAGTGGCTAGGGTAAGAGGTTTTTCAAAGCAGCCTTCTCAAAGGGAATAGTAGCAGAGGCCTTCTCCAGCGGCTTCTCCAACACAGTCTATCCACAAAAGGAACACCTTGAAGCTGGCAGCGAATGCACAGCTTAGGAGGAAAGCAGTACCCGCATGCTACGAATGTGATCTCTTGATGGTGCCCCAGAAAGGAACTCTGGCACTTCTACTTCCCAAGTGAGCTTAGCTGCACAAAGTTTGACACACAGTTGCGAGCAGAAACATTGCTAGTGGCCAGTGAGCCACCCCATACACCGGCGCAGTAGCACCACACACATCTCCCAGAGAACACAGACTTCCCAATCTGTGCGTGTTCTCTTCAAATGGAGAGGGTAGTTTGCATTCTGCGAAGCACAGTCATGGCCCACAGCGCTGCAGGAGTGCCAGCTCCAAAGTGAATGGGAAGCTGACCTCCCTTGAGTGGGTAAAGGCCTAACACCAGCCCTGATGGCACGTCACCGTGTGCAAAAGAAGAACAGAAAACGGACAATTTTCCCTGCAGGAAAAGGGCTCTTGGTTTCTCAAACGGAAAGACAAGCTGTCAAAAGTAAGTCAGTATTGGAGAGAGGCAGAAGGCTGTACTTGGCAGAGGCTGGGGTAAGAGGTTCCTCAAAGCAGCCTTCTCAAAGGGCATAGAAGCAGAAGCCTTCTCCAGCGGCCTCTCCACCAGAGTCTATCCACAAAAGGAACACCTTGAAGCTGGCTGCGAATGCACAGCTTAGGAGGAAAGCAGTACCCGCATGCTACGAATGTGATCTCTTGATGGTGCCCCAGAAAGGAACTCTGGCACTTGTACTTCCCAAGTGAGCTTAGCTGCACACAGTTTGCCCCACAGTGGCGAGCAGAAACATTGCTAGTGGCCAGTGAGCCACGCCATACACCGGGGTAGTAGCATCATACACATCTCCCAGAGAACAGAGACTTCCCAATCCGTGCGTGTTCTCTTCGAATGGAGAGGGTAGTTTGCAGTCTGCGAGGCACAGTCATGACCCACAGCGCTGCAGGAGTGCCATCTCCAAAGTGAATGGGAAGCTGCCCTCCCTCGAGTGGGTAAAGGCCTAACACCAGCCCTGAAGGCACATCACCGTGTGCCAATGAAGAACGGAAAACGGACATTTTTCCCTGCAGGAAACGGGCTCTTGGTTTCTCAAACGGAAAGACAAGCTGTCAGAAGTAAGTCAGTATTGGAGAGAGGCAGAAGGCTGTAGTTGGCAGTGGCTAGGGTAAGAGGTTTTTCAAAGCAGCCTTCTCAAAGGGAATAGTAGCAGAGGCCTTCTCCAGCGGCTTCTCAACCACAGTCTATCCACAAAAGGAACACCTTGAAGCTGGCTGCGAATGCACAGCTTAGGAGGAAAGCAGTACCCGCATGCTACGAATTTTATCTCTTGATGGTGCCCTAGAAAGGAACTCTGGCACTTGTACTTCCCAAGTGAGCTTAGCTGCACAAAGATTGACACACAGTTGCGAGCAGAAACATTGCTAGTGGCCAGTGAGGCACCACATACACCTGCGCAGTAGCACCACACACATCTCCCAGAGAACACAGACTTCCCAATCCGTGCGTGTTCTCTTCGAATGGAGAGGGTAGTTTGCAGTCTGCGAAGCACAGTAATGGCCCACAGTGCTGCAGGAGTGCCATCTCCAAAGTGAATGGGAAGCTGCCCTCCCTCGAGTGGGTTAAAGCCTAACACCAGCCTTGAAGGCACGTCACCGTGTGCAAAAGAAGAACAGAAAACGGACAATTTTCCCTGCAGGAAAAGGGCTCTTTGTTTCTCAAACGGAAAGACAAGATGTCAGAAGTAAGTCAGTATTGGAGAGAGGCAGAAGGCTGTACTTGGCAGTGGCTAGGGTAAGAGGTTTTTCAAAGCAGCCTTCTCAAAGGGAATAGTAGCAGAGGCCTTCTCCAGCGGCTTCTCCAACACAGTCTATCCACAAAAGGAACACCTTGAAGCTGGCTGCGAATGCACAGCTTAGGAGGACAGCAGTACCCGCATGCTACGAATGTGATCTCTTGATGGTGCCCCAGAAAGGAACTCTGGCACTTGTACTTCCCAAGTGAGCTTAGCTGCACAACGTTTGCCCCACAGTGGCGAGCAGAAACATTGCTAGTGGCCAGTGAACCACGCCATACACCGGGGCAGTAGCACCACACACATCTCCCAGAGAACAGAGACTTCCCAATCCGTGCGTGTTCTCTTCGAATGGAGAGGGTAGTTTGCAGTTTGCGAAGCACAGTCATGGCCCACAGCGCTGCAGGAGTGCCATCTCCAAAGTGAATGGGAAGCTGCCCTCCCTCGGGTGGGTAAAGGCCTAACACCAGCCGTGAAGGCACTTTACCGTGTGCAAAAGATGAACAGAAAACGGACATTTTTCCCTGCAAGAAAAGGGCTCTTTGTTTCTCAAACGGAAAGACAAGATGTCAGAAGTAAGTCAGTATTGGAGAGAGGCAGAAGGCTGTACTTGGCAGTGGCTAGGGTAAGAGGTTTTTCAAAGCAGCTTTATCAAAGGGAATAGTAGCAGAGGCCTTCTCCAGCGGCTTCTCCAACACAGTCCATCCACAAAAGGAACACCTTGAAGCTGGCAGCGAATGCACAGCTTAGGAGGAAAGCAGTACCCGCATGCTACGAATGTGATCTCTTGATGGTGCCCCAGAAAGGAACTCTGGCACTTCTACTTCCCAAGTGAGATTAGCTGCACAAAGTTTGACACACAGTTGCGAGCAGAAACATTGCTAGTGGCCAGTGAGCCACCCCATACACCGGCGCAGTAGCACCACACACATCTCCCAGAGAACACAGATTTCCCAATCCGTGCGTGTTCTCTTCAAATGGAGAGGGTAGTTTGCAGTCTGCGAAGCACAGTCATGGCCCACAGCGCTGCAGGAGTGCCATCTCCAAAGTGAATGGGTAGCTGCCCTCCCTCGAGTGGGTAAAGGCCTAACACCAGCCCTGATGGCACGTCACCGTGTGCAAAAGAAGAACAGAAAACGAACATTTTTCCCTGCAGCAAAAGGGCTCTTGGTTTCTCAAACGGAAAGACCAGCTGTCAGAAGTAAATCAGTATTGGAGAGAGGCAGAAGGATGTACTTGGCAGAGGCTGGGGTAAGAGGTTCCTCAAAGCAGCCTTCTCAAAGGGCATAGAAGCAGAAGCCTTCTCCAGCGGCCTCTCCACCAGAGTCTATCCACAAAAGGAACACCTTGAAGCTGGCTGCGAATGCACAGCTTTGGAGGACAGCAGTACCCGCATGCTACGAATGTGATCTCTTGATGGTGCCCCAGAAAGGAACTCTGGCACTTGTACTTCCCAAGTGAGCTTAGCTGCACAACGTTTGCCCCACAGTGGCGAGCAGAAACATTGCTAGTGGCCAGTGAACCACGCCATACACCGGGGCAGTAGCACCACACACATCTCCCAGAGAACACAGACTTCCCAATCCGTGCGTGTTCTCTTCAAATGGAGAGGGTAGTTTGCATTCTGCGAAGCACAGTCATGGCCCACAGCGCTGCAGGAGTGCCATCTCCAAAGTGAATGGGAAGCTGACCTCCCTTGAGTGGGTAAAGGCCTAACACCAGCCCTGATGGCACGTCACCGTGTGCAAAAGAAGAACAGAAAACGAACATTTTTTCCTGCAGGAAAAGGGCTCTTGGTTTCTCAAACGGAAAGACAAGCTGTCAGAAGTAAGTCAGTATTGGAGAGAGGCAGAAGGCTGTACTTGGCAGAGGCTGGGGTAAGAGGTTCCTCAAAGCAGCCTTCTCAAAGGGCATAGAAGCAGAAGCCTTCTCCAGCGGCCTCTCCACCAGAGTCTATCCACAAAAGGAACACCTTGAAGCTGGCTGCGAATGCACAGCTTAGGAGGAAAGCAGTACCCGCATGCAACGAATGTGATCTCTTGATGGTGCCCCAGAAAGGAACTCTGGCACTTGTACTTCCCAAGTGAGCTTAGCTGCACACAGTTTACCCCACAGTGGTGAGCAGAAACATTGCTAGTGGCCAGTGAGCCACGCCATACACCGGGGTAGTAGCACCACACACATCTCCCAGAGAACAGAGACTTCCCAATCCGTGCGTGTTCTCTTCGAATGGAGAGAGTAGTTTGCAGTCTGCGAGGCACAGTCATGACCCACAGCGTTGCAGGAGTGCCATCTCCAAAGTGAATGGGTAGCTGCCCTCCCTCGAGTGGGTAAAGGCCTAACACCAGCCCTGAACACACATCACCGTGTGCCAATGAAGAACGGAAAACGGACATTTTTCCCTGCAGGAAACGGGCTCTTGGTTTCTCAAATGGAAAGACAAGCTGTCAGAAGTAAGTCAGTATTGGAGAGAGGCAGAAGGCTGTAGTTGGCAGTGGCTAGGGTAAGAGGTTTTTCAAAGCAGCCTTCTCAAAGGGAATAGTAGCAGAGGCCTTCTCCAGCGGCTTCTCCAACACAGTCTATCCACAAAAGGAACACCTTGAAGCTGGCTGCGAATGCACAGCTTAGGAGGAAAGCAGTACCCGCATGCTACGAATTTTATCCCTTGATGGTGCCCCAGAAAGGAACTCTGGCACTTGTACTTCCCAAGTGAGCTTAGCTGCACAAAGTTTGACACATAGTTGCGAGCAGAAACATTGCTAGTGGCCAGTGAGGCACCCCATACACCGGCGCAGTAGCACCACACACATCTCCCAGAGAACACAGACTTCCCAATCCGTGCGTGTTCTCTTCAAATGGAGAGGGTAGTTTGCATTCTGCGAAGCACAGTCATGGCCCACAGCGCTGCAGGAGTGCCATCTCCAAAGTGAATGGGAAGCTGACCTCCCTTGAGTGGGTAAAGGCCTAACACCAGCCCTGATGGCACGTCACCGTGTGCAAAAGAAGAACAGAAAACGAACATTTTTTCCTGCAGGAAAAGGGCTCTTGGTTTCTCAAACGGAAAGACAAGCTGTCAGAAGTAAGTCAGTATTGGAGAGAGGCAGAAGGCTGTACTTGGCAGAGGCTGGGGTAAGAGGTTCCTCAAAGCAGCCTTCTCAAAGGGCATAGAAGCAGAAGCCTTCTCCAGCGGCCTCTCCACCAGAGTCTATCCACAAAAGGAACACCTTGAAGCTGGCTGCGAATGCACAGCTTAGGAGGAAAGCAGTACCCGCATGCAACGAATGTGATCTCTTGATGGTGCCCCAGAAAGGAACTCTGGCACTTGTACTTCCCAAGTGAGCTTAGCTGCACACAGTTTACCCCACAGTGGCGAGCAGAAACATTGCTAGTGGCCAGTGAGCCACGCCATACACCGGGGTAGTAGCACCACACACATCTCCCAGAGAACAGAGACTTCCCAATCCGTGCGTGTTCTCTTCGAATGGAGAGGGTAGTTTGCAGTCTGCGAGGCACAGTCATGACCCACAGCGTTGCAGGAGTGCCATCTCCAAAGTGAATGGGTAGCTGCCCTCCCTCGAGTGGGTAAAGGCCTAACACCAGCCCTGAACACACATCACCGTGTGCCAATGAAGAACGGAAAACGGACATTTTTCCCTGCAGGAAACGGGCTCTTGGTTTCTCAAATGGAAAGACAAGCTGTCAGAAGTAAGTCAGTATTGGAGAGAGGCAGAAGGCTGTAGTTGGCAGTGGCTAGGGTAAGAGGTTTTTCAAAGCAGCCTTCTCAAAGGGAATAGTAGCAGAGGCCTTCTCCAGCGGCTTCTCCAACACAGTCTATCCACAAAAGGAACACCTTGAAGCTGGCTGCGAATGCACAGCTTAGGAGGAAAGCAGTACCCGCATGCTACGAATTTTATCCCTTGATGGTGCCCCAGAAAGGAACTCTGGCACTTGTACTTCCCAAGTGAGCTTAGCTGCACAAAGTTTGACACATAGTTGCGAGCAGAAACATTGCTAGTGGCCAGTGAGCCACCCCATACACCGGCGCAGTAGCACCACACACATCTCCCAGAGAACACAGACTTCCCAATCCGTGCGTGTTCTCTTCGAATGGAGAGGGTAGTTTGCAGTCTGCGAAGCACAGTCATGGCCCACAGTGCTGCAGGAGTGCCATCTCCAAAGTGAATGGGAAGCTGCCCTCCCTCGAGTGGGTAAAAGCTTAACACCAGCCCTGAAGGCACGTCACCGTGTGCAAAAGAAGAACAGAAAACGGACAATTTTCCCTGCAGGAAAAGGGCTCTTTGTTTCTCAAACGGAAAGACAAGATGTTAGAAGTAAGTCAGTATTGGAGAGAGGCAGAAGGCTGTACTTGGCAGTGGCTAGGATAAGAGGTTCCTCAAAGCAGCCTTCTCAAAGGGCATAGAAGCAGAGGCCATCTCCAGCGGCCTCTCCACCAGAGTCTATCCACAAAAGGAACACCTTGAAGCTGGCTGCGAATGCACAGCTTAGGAGGAAAGCAGTACCCGCATGCTAGGAATGGGACCTCTTGATGGTGCCCCAGAAAGGAACTCTGGCACTTGTACTTCCCAAGTGAGCTTAGCTGCGCAACGTTTGCCGCACAGTGGCGAGCAGAAACATTGCTAGTGGCCAGTGAACCACGCCATACACCGGGGCAGTAGCACCACACACATCTCCCAGAGAACAGAGACTTCCCAATCCGTGCGTGTTCTCTTCGAATGAAGAGGGTATTTTGCAGTCTGCGAAGCACAGTCATGGCCCAGAGCGCTGCAGGAGTGCCATCTCCAAGTGAATGGGAAGCTGCCCTCCCTCGAGTGGGTAAAGGCCTAACACCAGCCCTGAAGGCACATCACCGTGTTCCAATGAAGAACTGAAAACGGACATTTTTCCCTGCAGGAAAAGGGCTCTTGGTTTCTCAAACGGAAAGACAAGCTGTCAGAAGTAAGTCAGTATTGGAGAGAGGCAGAAGGCTGTACTTGGCAGTGGCTAGGGTAAGAGGTTTTTCAAAGCAGCCTTCTCAAAGGGAATAGTAGCAGAGGCCTTCTCCAGCGGCTTCTCCAACACAGTCCATCCACAAAAGGAACACCTTGAAGCTGGCAGCGAATGCACAGCTTAGGAGGAAAGCAGTACCCGCATGCTACGAATGTGATCTCTTGATGGTGCCCCAGAAAGGAACTCTGGCACTTCTACTTCCCACGTGAGATTAGCTGCACAAAGTTTGACACACAGTTGCGAGCAGAAACATTGCTAGTGGCCAGTGAGCCACCCCATACACCGGCGCAGTAGCACCACACACATCTCCCAGAGAACACAGATTTCCCAATCCGTGCGTGTTCTCTTCAAATGGAGAGGGTAGTTTGCAGTCTGCGAAGCCCAGTCATGGCCCACAGCGCTGCAGGAGTGCCATCTCCAAAGTGAATGGGTAGCTGCCCTCCCTCGAGTGGTTAAAGGCCTAACACCAGCCCTGATGGCACGTCACCGTGTGCAAAAGAAGAACAGAAAACGAACATTTTTCCCTGCAGCAAAAGGGCTCTTGGTTTCTCAAACGGAAAGACCAGCTGTCAGAAGTAAATCAGTATTGGAGAGAGGCAGAAGGATGTACTTGGCAGAGGCTGGGGTAAGAGGTTCCTCAAAGCAGCCTTCTCAAAGGGCATAGAAGCAGAGGCCTTTTCCAGCGGCCTCTCCACCAGAGTCTATCCACAAAAGGAACACCTTGAAGCTGGCTGCGAATGCACAGCTTAGGAGGAAAGCAGTACCCGCATGCTACGAATGTGATCTCTTGATGGTGCCCCAGAAAGGAACTCTGGCACTTCTACTTCCCAAGTGAGCTTAGCTGCACAACGTTTGCCCCACAGTGGCGAGCATAAACATTGCTAGTGGCCAGTGAACCAAGCCATACACCGGGGCAGTAGCACCACACACATCTCCCAGAGAACAGAGACTTCCCAATCCGTGCGTGTTCTCTTCGAATGGAGAGGGTAGTTTGCAGTTTGCGAAGCACAGTCATGGCCCACAGCGCTACAGGAGTACCATCTCCAAAGTGAATGGGAAGCTGCCCTCCCTCGGGTGGGTAAAGGCCTAACACCAGCCGTGAAGGCACTTTACCGTGTGCAAAAGAAGAACAGAAAACGGACATTTTTCCCTGCAAGAAAAGGGCTCTTTGTTTCTCAAACGGAAAGACAAGATGTCAGAAGTAAGTCAGTATTGGAGAGAGGCAGAAGGCTGTACTTGGCAGTGGCTAGGGTAAGAGGTTTTTCAAAGCAGCCTTCTCAAAGGGAATAGTAGCAGAGGCCTTCTCCAGCGGCTTCTCCAACACAGTCTATCCACAAAAGGAACACCTTGAAGCTGGCAGCGAATGCACAGCTTAGGAGGAAAGCAGTACCCGCATGCTACGAATGTGATCTCTTGATGGTGCCCCAGAAAGGAACTCTGGCACTTCTACTTCCCAAGTGAGCTTAGCTGCACAAAGTTTGACACACAGTTGCGAGCAGAAACATTGCTAGTGGCCAGTGAGCCACCCCATACACCGGCGCAGTAGCACCACACACATCTCCCAGAGAACACAGACTTCCCAATCTGTGCGTGTTCTCTTCAAATGGAGAGGGTAGTTTGCATTCTGCGAAGCACAGTCATGGCCCACAGCGCTGCAGGAGTGCCAGCTCCAAAGTGAATGGGAAGCTGACCTCCCTTGAGTGGGTAAAGGCCTAACACCAGCCCTGATGGCACGTCACCGTGTGCAAAAGAAGAACAGAAAACGGACATTTTTCCCTGCAGGAAAAGGGCTCTTGGTTTCTCAAACGGAAAGACAAGCTGTCAAAAGTAAGTCAGTATTGGAGAGAGGCAGAAGGCTGTACTTGGCAGAGGCTGGGGTAAGAGGTTCCTCAAAGCAGCCTTCTCAAAGGGCATAGAAGCAGAAGCCTTCTCCAGCGGCCTCTCCACCAGAGTCTATCCACAAAAGGAACACCTTGAAGCTGGCTGCGAATGCACAGCTTAGGAGGAAAGCAGTACCCGCATGCTACGAATGTGATCTCTTGATGGTGCCCCAGAAAGGAACTCTGGCACTTGTACTTCCCAAGTGAGCTTAGCTGCACACAGTTTGCCCCACAGTGGCGAGCAGAAACATTGCTAGTGGCCAGTGAGCCACGCCATACACCGGGGTAGTAGCATCATACACATCTCCCAGAGAACAGAGACTTCCCAATCCGTGCGTGTTCTCTTCGAATGGAGAGGGTAGTTTGCAGTCTGCGAGGCACAGTCATGACCCACAGCGCTGCAGGAGTGCCATCTCCAAAGTGAATGGGAAGCTGCCCTCCCTCGAGTGGGTAAAGGCCTAACACCAGCCCTGAAGGCACATCACCGTGTGCCAATGAAGAACGGAAAACGGACATTTTTCCCTGCAGGAAACGGGCTCTTGGTTTCTCAAACGGAAAGACAAGCTGTCAGAAGTAAGTCAGTATTGGAGAGAGGCAGAAGGCTGTAGTTGGCAGTGGCTAGGGTAAGAGGTTTTTCAAAGCAGCCTTCTCAAAGGGAATAGTAGCAGAGGCCTTCTCCAGCGGCTTCTCAACCACAGTCTATCCACAAAAGGAACACCTTGAAGCTGGCTGCGAATGCACAGCTTAGGAGGAAAGCAGTACCCGCATGCTACGAATTTTATCTCTTGATGGTGCCCTAGAAAGGAACTCTGGCACTTGTACTTCCCAAGTGAGCTTAGCTGCACAAAGATTGACACACAGTTGCGAGCAGAAACATTGCTAGTGGCCAGTGAGGCACCACATACACCTGCGCAGTAGCACCACACACATCTCCCAGAGAACACAGACTTCCCAATCCGTGCGTGTTCTCTTCGAATGGAGAGGGTAGTTTGCAGTCTGCGAAGCACAGTCATGGCCCACAGTGCTGCAGGAGTGCCATCTCCAAAGTGAATGGGAAGCTGCCCTCCCTCGAGTGGGTTAAAGCCTAACACCAGCCTTGAAGGCACGTCACCGTGTGCAAAAGAAGAACAGAAAACGGACAATTTTCCCTGCAGGAAAAGGGCTCTTTGTTTCTCAAACGGAAAGACAAGATGTCAGAAGTAAGTCAGTATTGGAGAGAGGCAGAAGGCTGTACTTGGCAGTGGCTAGGGTAAGAGGTTTTTCAAAGCAGCCTTCTCAAAGGGAATAGTAGCAGAGGCCTTCTCCAGCGGCTTCTCCAACACAGTCTATCCACAAAAGGAACACCTTGAAGCTGGCTGCGAATGCACAGCTTAGGAGGGAAGCAGTACCCGCATGCTACGAATGTGATCTCTTGATGGTGCCCCAGAAAGGAACTCTGGCACTTCTACTTCCCGAGTGAGCTTACCTGCACAACGTTTGCCCTACAGTGGCAAGCAGAGACATTGCTAGTGGCCAGTGAGCCACGCCATACCCCGGGGCAGTAGCACCACACACATCTCCCAGAGAACACAGACTTCCCAATCCGTGCGTGTTGTCTTCGAATGGAGAGGGTAGTTTGCAGTCTGCGAAGCTCAGTCATGGCCCACAGCGCTGCAGGAGGGCCATCTCCAAAGTGAATGGGAAGCTGCCCTCCCTCGGGTGGGTAAAGGCCTAACACCAGCCGTGAAGGCACTTTACCGTGTGCAAAAGAAGAACAGAAAACGGACATTTTTCCCTGCAAGAAAAGGGCTCTTGGTTTCTCAAACGGAAAGACAAGATGTCAGAAGTAAGTCAGTATTGGAGAGAGGCAGAAGGCTGTACTTGGCAGTGCCTAGGGTAAGAGGTTTTTCAAAGCAGCCTTCTCAAAGGGAATAGTAGCAGAGGCCTTCTCCAGCGGCTTCTCCAACACAGTCTATCCACAAAAGGAACACCTTGAAGCTGGCTGCGAATGCACAGCTTAGGAGGAAAGCAGTACCCGCATGCAACGAATGTGATCTCTTGATGGTGCCCCAGAAAGGAACTCTGGCACTTGTACTTCCCAAGTGAGCTTAGCTGCACAACGTTTTCCACACAGTGGCGAGAAGAAACATTGCTAGTGGCCAGTGAACCACGCCATACACCGGGGCAGTAGCACCACACACATCTCCCAGAGAACAGAGACTTCCCAATCCGTGCGTGTTCTCTTCGAATGAAGAGGGTAGTTTGCAGTCTGCGAAGCACAGTCATGGCCCAGAGCGCTGCAGGAGTGCCATCTCCAAAGTGAATGGGAAGCTGCCCTCCCTCGAGTGGGTAAAGGGCTAACACCAGCCCTGAAGGCACATCACCGTGTGCCAATGAAGAACTGAAAACGGACATTTTTCCCTGCAGGAAACGGGCTCTTGGTTTCTCAAACGGAAAGACAAGCTGTCAGAAGTAAGTCAGTATTGGAGAGAGGCAGAAGGCTGTACTTGGCAGTGGCTAGGGTAAGAGGTTTTTCAAAGCAGCCTTCTCAAAGGGAATAGTAGCAGAGGCCTTCTCCAGCGGCTTCTCCCACACAGTCCATCCACAAAAGGAACACCTTGAAGCTGGCTGCGAATGCACAGCTTAGGAGGAAAGCAGTACCCGCATGCTACGAATGTGATCTCTTGATGGTGCCCCAGAAAGGAACTCTGGCACTTCTACTTCCCAAGTGAGCTTAGCTGCACAAAGTTTGACACACAGTTGCGAGCAGAAACATTGCTAGTGGCCAGTGAACCACCCCATACACCGGCGCAGTAGCACCACACACATCTCCCAGAGAACACAGACTTCCCAATCCGTGCGTGTTCTCTTCAAATGGAGAGGGTAGTTTGCATTCTGCGAAGCACAGTCATGGCCCACAGCGCTGCAGGAGTGCCATCTCCAAAGTGAATGGGAAGCTGACCTCCCTTGAGTGGGTAAAGGCCTAACACCAGCCCTGATGGCACGTCACCGTGTGCAAAAGAAGAACAGAAAACGAACATTTTTTCCTGCAGGAAAAGGGCTCTTGGTTTCTCAAACGGAAAGACAAGCTGTCAGAAGTAAGTCAGTATTGGAGAGAGGCAGAAGGCTGTACTTGGCAGAGGCTGGGGTAAGAGGTTCCTCAAAGCAGCCTTCTCAAAGGGCATAGAAGCAGAAGCCTTCTCCAGCGGCCTCTCCACCAGAGTCTATCCACAAAAGGAACACCTTGAAGCTGGCTGCGAATGCACAGCTTAGGAGGAAAGCAGTACCCGCATGCTAGGAATGGGACCTCTTGATGGTGCCCCAGAAAGGAACTCTGGCACTTGTACTTCCCAAGTGAGCTTAGCTGCGCAACGTTTGCCGCACAGTGGCGAGCAGAAACATTGCTAGTGGCCAGTGAACCACGCCATACACCGGGGCAGTAGCACCACACACATCTCCCAGAGAACAGAGACTTCCCAATCCGTGCGTGTTCTCTTCGAATGAAGAGGGTATTTTGCAGTCTGCGAAGCACAGTCATGGCCCAGAGCGCTGCAGGAGTGCCATCTCCAAGTGAATGGGAAGCTGCCCTCCCTCGAGTGGGTAAAGGCCTAACACCAGCCCTGAAGGCACATCAACGTGTTCCAATGAAGAACTGAAAACGGACATTTTTCCCTGCAGGAAAAGGGCTCTTGGTTTCTCAAACGGAAAGACAAGCTGTCAGAAGTAAGTCAGTATTGGAGAGAGGCAGAAGGCTGTACTTGGCAGTGGCTAGGGTAAGAGGTTTTTCAAAGCAGCCTTCTCAAAGGGAATAGTAGCAGAGGCCTTCTCCAGCGGCTTCTCCAACACAGTCCATCCACAAAAGGAACACCTTGAAGCTGGCAGCGAATGCACAGCTTAGGAGGAAAGCAGTACCCGCATGCTACGAATGTGATCTCTTGATGGTGCCCCAGAAAGGAACTCTGGCACTTCTACTTCCCACGTGAGATTAGCTGCACAAAGTTTGACACACAGTTGCGAGCAGAAACATTGCTAGTGGCCAGTGAGCCACCCCATACACCGGCGCAGTAGCACCACACACATCTCCCAGAGAACACAGATTTCCCAATCCGTGCGTGTTCTCTTCAAATGGAGAGGGTAGTTTGCAGTCTGCGAAGCACAGTCATGGCCCACAGCGCTGCAGGAGTGCCATCTCCAAAGTGAATGGGTAGCTGCCCTCCCTCGAGTGGTTAAAGGCCTAACACCAGCCCTGATGGCACGTCACCGTGTGCAAAAGAAGAACAGAAAACGAACATTTTTCCCTGCAGCAAAAGGGCTCTTGGTTTCTCAAACGGAAAGACCAGCTGTCAGAAGTAAATCAGTATTGGAGAGAGGCAGAAGGATGTACTTGGCAGAGGCTGGGGTAAGAGGTTCCTCAAAGCAGCCTTCTCAAAGGGCATAGAAGCAGAGGCCTTTTCCAGCGGCCTCTCCACCAGAGTCTATCCACAAAAGGAACACCTTGAAGCTGGCTGCGAATGCACAGCTTAGGAGGAAAGCAGTACCCGCATGCTACGAATGTGATCTCTTGATGGTGCCCCAGAAAGGAACTCTGGCACTTCTACTTCCCAAGTGAGCTTAGCTGCACAACGTTTGCCCCACAGTGGCGAGCATAAACATTGCTAGTGGCCAGTGAACCAAGCCATACACCGGGGCAGTAGCACCACACACATCTCCCAGAGAACAGAGACTTCCCAATCCGTGCGTGTTCTCTTCGAATGGAGAGGGTAGTTTGCAGTTTGCGAAGCACAGTCATGGCCCACAGCGCTACAGGAGTACCATCTCCAAAGTGAATGGGAAGCTGCCCTCCCTCGGGTGGGTAAAGGCCTAACACCAGCCGTGAAGGCACTTTACCGTGTGCAAAAGAAGAACAGAAAACGGACATTTTTCCCTGCAAGAAAAGGGCTCTTTGTTTCTCAAACGGAAAGACAAGATGTCAGAAGTAAGTCAGTATTGGAGAGAGGCAGAAGGCTGTACTTGGCAGTGGCTAGGGTAAGAGGTTTTTCAAAGCAGCCTTCTCAAAGGGAATAGTAGCAGAGGCCTTCTCCAGCGGCTTCTCCAACACAGTCTATCCACAAAAGGAACACCTTGAAGCTGGCAGCGAATGCACAGCTTAGGAGGAAAGCAGTACCCGCATGCTACGAATGTGATCTCTTGATGGTGCCCCAGAAAGGAACTCTGGCACTTCTACTTCCCAAGTGAGCTTAGCTGCACAAAGTTTGACACACAGTTGCGAGCAGAAACATTGCTAGTGGCCAGTGAGCCACCCCATACACCGGCGCAGTAGCACCACACACATCTCCCAGAGAACACAGACTTCCCAATCTGTGCGTGTTCTCTTCAAATGGAGAGGGTAGTTTGCATTCTGCGAAGCACAGTCATGGCCCACAGCGCTGCAGGAGTGCCAGCTCCAAAGTGAATGGGAAGCTGACCTCCCTTGAGTGGGTAAAGGCCTAACACCAGCCCTGATGGCACGTCACCGTGTGCAAAAGAAGAACAGAAAACGGACATTTTTCCCTGCAGGAAAAGGGCTCTTGGTTTCTCAAACGGAAAGACAAGCTGTCAAAAGTAAGTCAGTATTGGAGAGAGGCAGAAGGCTGTACTTGGCAGAGGCTGGGGTAAGAGGTTCCTCAAAGCAGCCTTCTCAAAGGGCATAGAAGCAGAAGCCTTCTCCAGCGGCCTCTCCACCAGAGTCTATCCACAAAAGGAACACCTTGAAGCTGGCTGCGAATGCACAGCTTAGGAGGAAAGCAGTACCCGCATGCTACGAATGTGATCTCTTGATGGTGCCCCAGAAAGGAACTCTGGCACTTGTACTTCCCAAGTGAGCTTAGCTGCACACAGTTTGCCCCACAGTGGCGAGCAGAAACATTGCTAGTGGCCAGTGAGCCACGCCATACACCGGGGTAGTAGCATCATACACATCTCCCAGAGAACAGAGACTTCCCAATCCGTGCGTGTTCTCTTCGAATGGAGAGGGTAGTTTGCAGTCTGCGAGGCACAGTCATGACCCACAGCGCTGCAGGAGTGCCATCTCCAAAGTGAATGGGAAGCTGCCCTCCCTCGAGTGGGTAAAGGCCTAACACCAGCCCTGAAGGCACATCACCGTGTGCCAATGAAGAACGGAAAACGGACATTTTTCCCTGCAGGAAACGGGCTCTTGGTTTCTCAAACGGAAAGACAAGCTGTCAGAAGTAAGTCAGTATTGGAGAGAGGCAGAAGGCTGTAGTTGGCAGTGGCTAGGGTAAGAGGTTTTTCAAAGCAGCCTTCTCAAAGGGAATAGTAGCAGAGGCCTTCTCCAGCGGCTTCTCAACCACAGTCTATCCACAAAAGGAACACCTTGAAGCTGGCTGCGAATGCACAGCTTAGGAGGAAAGCAGTACCCGCATGCTACGAATTTTATCTCTTGATGGTGCCCTAGAAAGGAACTCTGGCACTTGTACTTCCCAAGTGAGCTTAGCTGCACAAAGATTGACACACAGTTGCGAGCAGAAACATTGCTAGTGGCCAGTGAGGCACCACATACACCTGCGCAGTAGCACCACACACATCTCCCAGAGAACACAGACTTCCCAATCCGTGCGTGTTCTCTTCGAATGGAGAGGGTAGTTTGCAGTCTGCGAAGCACAGTCATGGCCCACAGTGCTGCAGGAGTGCCATCTCCAAAGTGAATGGGAAGCTGCCCTCCCTCGAGTGGGTTAAAGCCTAACACCAGCCTTGAAGGCACGTCACCGTGTGCAAAAGAAGAACAGAAAACGGACAATTTTCCCTGCAGGAAAAGGGCTCTTTGTTTCTCAAACGGAAAGACAAGATGTCAGAAGTAAGTCAGTATTGGAGAGAGGCAGAAGGCTGTACTTGGCAGTGGCTAGGGTAAGAGGTTTTTCAAAGCAGCCTTCTCAAAGGGAATAGTAGCAGAGGCCTTCTCCAGCGGCTTCTCCAACACAGTCTATCCACAAAAGGAACACCTTGAAGCTGGCTGCGAATGCACAGCTTAGGAGGGAAGCAGTACCCGCATGCTACGAATGTGATCTCTTGATGGTGCCCCAGAAAGGAACTCTGGCACTTCTACTTCCCGAGTGAGCTTACCTGCACAACGTTTGCCCTACAGTGGCAAGCAGAGACATTGCTAGTGGCCAGTGAGCCACGCCATACCCCGGGGCAGTAGCACCACACACATCTCCCAGAGAACACAGACTTCCCAATCCGTGCGTGTTGTCTTCGAATGGAGAGGGTAGTTTGCAGTCTGCGAAGCTCAGTCATGGCCCACAGCGCTGCAGGAGGGCCATCTCCAAAGTGAATGGGAAGCTGCCCTCCCTCGGGTGGGTAAAGGCCTAACACCAGCCGTGAAGGCACTTTACCGTGTGCAAAAGAAGAACAGAAAACGGACATTTTTCCCTGCAAGAAAAGGGCTCTTGGTTTCTCAAACGGAAAGACAAGATGTCAGAAGTAAGTCAGTATTGGAGAGAGGCAGAAGGCTGTACTTGGCAGTGCCTAGGGTAAGAGGTTTTTCAAAGCAGCCTTCTCAAAGGGAATAGTAGCAGAGGCCTTCTCCAGCGGCTTCTCCAACACAGTCTATCCACAAAAGGAACACCTTGAAGCTGGCAGCGAATGCACAGCTTAGGAGGAAAGCAGTACCCGCATGCTACGAATGTGATCTCTTGATGGTGCCCCAGAAAGGAACTCTGGCACTTGTACTTCCCAAGTGAGCTTAGCTGCACAACGTTTTCCACACAGTGGCGAGAAGAAACATTGCTAGTGGCCAGTGAACCACGCCATACACCGGGGCAGTAGCACCACACACATCTCCCAGAGAACAGAGACTTCCCAATCCGTGCGTGTTCTCTTCGAATGAAGAGGGTAGTTTGCAGTCTGCGAAGCACAGTCATGGCCCAGAGCGCTGCAGGAGTGCCATCTCCAAAGTGAATGGGAAGCTGCCCTCCCTCGAGTGGGTAAAGGGCTAACACCAGCCCTGAAGGCACATCACCGTGTGCCAATGAAGAACTGAAAACGGACATTTTTCCCTGCAGGAAACGGGCTCTTGGTTTCTCAAACGGAAAGACAAGCTGTCAGAAGTAAGTCAGTATTGGAGAGAGGCAGAAGGCTGTACTTGGCAGTGGCTAGGGTAAGAGGTTTTTCAAAGCAGCCTTCTCAAAGGGAATAGTAGCAGAGGCCTTCTCCAGCGGCTTCTCCAACACAGTCCATCCACAAAAGGAACACCTTGAAGCTGGCTGCGAATGCACAGCTTAGGAGGAAAGCAGTACCCGCATGCTACGAATGTGATCTCTTGATGGTGCCCCAGAAAGGAACTCTGGCACTTCTACTTCCCAAGTGAGCTTAGCTGCACAAAGTTTGACACACAGTTGCGAGCAGAAACATTGCTAGTGGCCAGTGAACCACCCCATACACCGGCGCAGTAGCACCACACACATCTCCCAGAGAACACAGACTTCCCAATCCGTGCGTGTTCTCTTCAAATGGAGAGGGTAGTTTGCATTCTGCGAAGCACAGTCATGGCCCACAGCGCTGCAGGAGTGCCATCTCCAAAGTGAATGGGAAGCTGACCTCCCTTGAGTGGGTAAAGGCCTAACACCAGCCCTGATGGCACGTCACCGTGTGCAAAAGAAGAACAGAAAACGAACATTTTTTCCTGCAGGAAAAGGGCTCTTGGTTTCTCAAACGAAAAGACAAGCTGTCAGAAGTAAGTCAGTATTGGAGAGAGGCAGAAGGCTGTACTTGGCAGAGGCTGGGGTAAGAGGTTCCTCAAAGCAGCCTTCTCAAAGGGCATAGAAGCAGAAGCCTTCTCCAGCGGCCTCTCCACCAGAGTCTATCCACAAAAGGAACACCTTGAAGCTGGCTGCGAATGCACAGCTTAGGAGGAAAGCAGTACCCGCATGCAACGAATGTGATCTCTTGATGGTGCCCCAGAAAGGAACTCTGGCACTTGTACTTCCCAAGTGAGCTTAGCTGCACACAGTTTACCCCACAGTGGCGAGCAGAAACATTGCTAGTGGCCAGTGAGCCACGCCATACACCGGGGTAGTAGCACCACACACATCTCCCAGAGAACAGAGACTTCCCAATCCGTGCGTGTTCTCTTCGAATGGAGAGGGTAGTTTGCAGTCTGCGAGGCACAGTCATGACCCACAGCGTTGCAGGAGTGCCATCTCCAAAGTGAATGGGTAGCTGCCCTCCCTCGAGTGGGTAAAGGCCTAACACCAGCCCTGAACACACATCACCGTGTGCCAATGAAGAACGGAAAACGGACATTTTACCCTGCAGGAAACGGGCTCTTGGTTTCTCAAATGGAAAGACAAGCTGTCAGAAGTAAGTCAGTATTGGAGAGAGGCAGAAGGCTGTAGTTGGCAGTGGCTAGGGTAAGAGGTTTTTCAAAGCAGCCTTCTCAAAGGGAATAGTAGCAGAGGCCTTCTCCAGCGGCTTCTCCAACACAGTCTATCCACAAAAGGAACACCTTGAAGCTGGCTGCGAATGCACAGCTTAGGAGGAAAGCAGTACCCGCATGCTACGAATTTTATCCCTTGATGGTGCCCCAGAAAGGAACTCTGGCACTTGTACTTCCCAAGTGAGCTTAGCTGCACAAAGTTTGACACATAGTTGCGAGCAGAAACATTGCTAGTGGCCAGTGAGCCACCCCATACACCGGCGCAGTAGCACCACACACATCTCCCAGAGAACACAGACTTCCCAATCCGTGCGTGTTCTCTTCGAATGGAGAGGGTAGTTTGCAGTCTGCGAAGCACAGTCATGGCCCACAGTGCTGCAGGAGTGCCATCTCCAAAGTGAATGGGAAGCTGCCCTCCCTCGAGTGGGTAAAAGCTTAACACCAGCCCTGAAGGCACGTCACCGTGTGCAAAAGAAGAACAGAAAACGGACAATTTTCCCTGCAGGAAAAGGGCTCTTTGTTTCTCAAACGGAAAGACAAGATGTTAGAAGTAAGTCAGTATTGGAGAGAGGCAGAAGGCTGTACTTGGCAGTGGCTAGGATAAGAGGTTCCTCAAAGCAGCCTTCTCAAAGGGCATAGAAGCAGAGGCCATCTCCAGCGGCCTCTCCACCAGAGTCTATCCACAAAAGGAACACCTTGAAGCTGGCTGCGAATGCACAGCTTAGGAGGAAAGCAGTACCCGCATGCTAGGAATGGGACCTCTTGATGGTGCCCCAGAAAGGAACTCTGGCACTTGTACTTCCCAAGTGAGCTTAGCTGCGCAACGTTTGCCGCACAGTGGCGAGCAGAAACATTGCTAGTGGCCAGTGAACCACGCCATACACCGGGGCAGTAGCACCACACACATCTCCCAGAGAACAGAGACTTCCCAATCCGTGCGTGTTCTCTTCGAATGAAGAGGGTATTTTGCAGTCTGCGAAGCACAGTCATGGCCCAGAGCGCTGCAGGAGTGCCATCTCCAAGTGAATGGGAAGCTGCCCTCCCTCGAGTGGGTAAAGGCCTAACACCAGCCCTGAAGGCACATCACCGTGTTCCAATGAAGAACTGAAAACGGATATTTTTCCCTGCAGGAAAAGGGCTCTTTGTTTCTCAAACGGAAAGACAAGCTGTCAGAAGTAAGTCAGTATTGGAGAGAGGCAGAAGGCTGTACTTGGCAGTGGCTAGGGTAAGAGGTTTTTCAAAGCAGCCTTCTCAAAGGGAATAGTAGCAGAGGCCTTCTCCAGCGGCTTCTCCAACACAGTCCATCCACAAAAGGAACACCTTGAAGCTGGCAGCGAATGCACAGCTTAGGAGGAAAGCAGTACCCGCATGCTACGAATGTGATCTCTTGATGGTGCCCCAGAAAGGAACTCTGGCACTTCTACTTCCCACGTGAGATTAGCTGCACAAAGTTTGACACACAGTTGCGAGCAGAAACATTGCTAGTGGCCAGTGAGCCACCCCATACACCGGCGCAGTAGCACCACACACATCTCCCAGAGAACACAGATTTCCCAATCCGTGCGTGTTCTCTTCAAATGGAGAGGGTAGTTTGCAGTCTGCGAAGCCCAGTCATGGCCCACAGCGCTGCAGGAGTGCCATCTCCAAAGTGAATGGGTAGCTGCCCTCCCTCGAGTGGTTAAAGGCCTAACACCAGCCCTGATGGCACGTCACCGTGTGCAAAAGAAGAACAGAAAACGAACATTTTTCCCTGCAGCAAAAGGGCTCTTGGTTTCTCAAACGGAAAGACCAGCTGTCAGAAGTAAATCAGTATTGGAGAGAGGCAGAAGGATGTACTTGGCAGAGGCTGGGGTAAGAGGTTCCTCAAAGCAGCCTTCTCAAAGGGCATAGAAGCAGAGGCCTTTTCCAGCGGCCTCTCCACCAGAGTCTATCCACAAAAGGAACACCTTGAAGCTGGCTGCGAATGCACAGCTTAGGAGGAAAGCAGTACCCGCATGCTACGAATGTGATCTCTTGATGGTGCCCCAGAAAGGAACTCTGGCACTTCTACTTCCCAAGTGAGCTTAGCTGCACAACGTTTGCCCCACAGTGGCGAGCATAAACATTGCTAGTGGCCAGTGAACCAAGCCATACACCGGGGCAGTAGCACCACACACATCTCCCAGAGAACAGAGACTTCCCAATCCGTGCGTGTTCTCTTCGAATGGAGAGGGTAGTTTGCAGTTTGCGAAGCACAGTCATGGCCCACAGCGCTACAGGAGTACCATCTCCAAAGTGAATGGGAAGCTGCCCTCCCTCGGGTGGGTAAAGGCCTAACACCAGCCGTGAAGGCACTTTACCGTGTGCAAAAGAAGAACAGAAAACGGACATTTTTCCCTGCAAGAAAAGGGCTCTTTGTTTCTCAAACGGAAAGACAAGATGTCAGAAGTAAGTCAGTATTGGAGAGAGGCAGAAGGCTGTACTTGGCAGTGGCTAGGGTAAGAGGTTTTTCAAAGCAGCCTTCTCAAAGGGAATAGTAGCAGAGGCCTTCTCCAGCGGCTTCTCCAACACAGTCTATCCACAAAAGGAACACCTTGAAGCTGGCAGCGAATGCACAGCTTAGGAGGAAAGCAGTACCCGCATGCTACGAATGTGATCTCTTGATGGTGCCCCAGAAAGGAACTCTGGCACTTCTACTTCCCAAGTGAGCTTAGCTGCACAAAGTTTGACACACAGTTGCGAGCAGAAACATTGCTAGTGGCCAGTGAGCCACCCCATACACCGGCGCAGTAGCACCACACACATCTCCCAGAGAACACAGACTTCCCAATCTGTGCGTGTTCTCTTCAAATGGAGAGGGTAGTTTGCATTCTGCGAAGCACAGTCATGGCCCACAGCGCTGCAGGAGTGCCAGCTCCAAAGTGAATGGGAAGCTGACCTCCCTTGAGTGGGTAAAGGCCTAACACCAGCCCTGATGGCACGTCACCGTGTGCAAAAGAAGAACAGAAAACGGACATTTTTCCCTGCAGGAAAAGGGCTCTTGGTTTCTCAAACGGAAAGACAAGCTGTCAAAAGTAAGTCAGTATTGGAGAGAGGCAGAAGGCTGTACTTGGCAGAGGCTGGGGTAAGAGGTTCCTCAAAGCAGCCTTCTCAAAGGGCATAGAAGCAGAAGCCTTCTCCAGCGGCCTCTCCACCAGAGTCTATCCACAAAAGGAACACCTTGAAGCTGGCTGCGAATGCACAGCTTAGGAGGAAAGCAGTACCCGCATGCTACGAATGTGATCTCTTGATGGTGCCCCAGAAAGGAACTCTGGCACTTGTACTTCCCAAGTGAGCTTAGCTGCACACAGTTTGCCCCACAGTGGCGAGCAGAAACATTGCTAGTGGCCAGTGAGCCACGCCATACACCGGGGTAGTAGCATCATACACATCTCCCAGAGAACAGAGACTTCCCAATCCGTGCGTGTTCTCTTCGAATGGAGAGGGTAGTTTGCAGTCTGCGAGGCACAGTCATGACCCACAGCGCTGCAGGAGTGCCATCTCCAAAGTGAATGGGAAGCTGCCCTCCCTCGAGTGGGTAAAGGCCTAACACCAGCCCTGAAGGCACATCACCGTGTGCCAATGAAGAACGGAAAACGGACATTTTTCCCTGCAGGAAACGGGCTCTTGGTTTCTCAAACGGAAAGACAAGCTGTCAGAAGTAAGTCAGTATTGGAGAGAGGCAGAAGGCTGTAGTTGGCAGTGGCTAGGGTAAGAGGTTTTTCAAAGCAGCCTTCTCAAAGGGAATAGTAGCAGAGGCCTTCTCCAGCGGCTTCTCAACCACAGTCTATCCACAAAAGGAACACCTTGAAGCTGGCTGCGAATGCACAGCTTAGGAGGAAAGCAGTACCCGCATGCTACGAATTTTATCTCTTGATGGTGCCCTAGAAAGGAACTCTGGCACTTGTACTTCCCAAGTGAGCTTAGCTGCACAAAGATTGACACACAGTTGCGAGCAGAAACATTGCTAGTGGCCAGTGAGGCACCACATACACCTGCGCAGTAGCACCACACACATCTCCCAGAGAACACAGACTTCCCAATCCGTGCGTGTTCTCTTCGAATGGAGAGGGTAGTTTGCAGTCTGCGAAGCACAGTCATGGCCCACAGTGCTGCAGGAGTGCCATCTCCAAAGTGAATGGGAAGCTGCCCTCCCTCGAGTGGGTTAAAGCCTAACACCAGCCTTGAAGGCACGTCACCGTGTGCAAAAGAAGAACAGAAAACGGACAATTTTCCCTGCAGGAAAAGGGCTCTTTGTTTCTCAAACGGAAAGACAAGATGTCAGAAGTAAGTCAGTATTGGAGAGAGGCAGAAGGCTGTACTTGGCAGTGGCTAGGGTAAGAGGTTTTTCAAAGCAGCCTTCTCAAAGGGAATAGTAGCAGAGGCCTTCTCCAGCGGCTTCTCCAACACAGTCTATCCACAAAAGGAACACCTTGAAGCTGGCTGCGAATGCACAGCTTAGGAGGGAAGCAGTACCCGCATGCTACGAATGTGATCTCTTGATGGTGCCCCAGAAAGGAACTCTGGCACTTCTACTTCCCGAGTGAGCTTACCTGCACAACGTTTGCCCTACAGTGGCAAGCAGAGACATTGCTAGTGGCCAGTGAGCCACGCCATACCCCGGGGCAGTAGCACCACACACATCTCCCAGAGAACACAGACTTCCCAATCCGTGCGTGTTGTCTTCGAATGGAGAGGGTAGTTTGCAGTCTGCGAAGCTCAGTCATGGCCCACAGCGCTGTAGGAGGGCCATCTCCAAAGTGAATGGGAAGCTGCCCTCCCTCGGGTGGGTAAAGGCCTAACACCAGCCGTGAAGGCACTTTACCGTGTGCAAAAGAAGAACAGAAAACGGACATTTTTCCCTGCAAGAAAAGGGCTCTTGGTTTCTCAAACGGAAAGACAAGATGTCAGAAGTAAGTCAGTATTGGAGAGAGGCAGAAGGCTGTACTTGGCAGTGCCTAGGGTAAGAGGTTTTTCAAAGCAGCCTTCTCAAAGGGAATAGTAGCAGAGGCCTTCTCCAGCGGCTTCTCCAACACAGTCTATCCACAAAAGGAACACCTTGAAGCTGGCAGCGAATGCACAGCTTAGGAGGAAAGCAGTACCCGCATGCTACGAATGTGATCTCTTGATGGTGCCCCAGAAAGGAACTCTGGCACTTGTACTTCCCAAGTGAGCTTAGCTGCACAACGTTTTCCACACAGTGGCGAGAAGAAACATTGCTAGTGGCCAGTGAACCACGCCATACACCGGGGCAGTAGCACCACACACATCTCCCAGAGAACAGAGACTTCCCAATCCGTGCGTGTTCTCTTCGAATGAAGAGGGTAGTTTGCAGTCTGCGAAGCACAGTCATGGCCCAGAGCGCTGCAGGAGTGCCATCTCCAAAGTGAATGGGAAGCTGCCCTCCCTCGAGTGGGTAAAGGGCTAACACCAGCCCTGAAGGCACATCACCGTGTGCCAATGAAGAACTGAAAACGGACATTTTTCCCTGCAGGAAACGGGCTCTTGGTTTCTCAAACGGAAAGACAAGCTGTCAGAAGTAAGTCAGTATTGGAGAGAGGCAGAAGGCTGTACTTGGCAGTGGCTAGGGTAAGAGGTTTTTCAAAGCAGCCTTCTCAAAGGGAATAGTAGCAGAGGCCTTCTCCAGCGGCTTCTCCCACACAGTCCATCCACAAAAGGAACACCTTGAAGCTGGCTGCGAATGCACAGCTTAGGAGGAAAGCAGTACCCGCATGCTACGAATGTGATCTCTTGATGGTGCCCCAGAAAGGAACTCTGGCACTTCTACTTCCCAAGTGAGCTTAGCTGCACAAAGTTTGACACACAGTTGCGAGCAGAAACATTGCTAGTGGCCAGTGAACCACCCCATACACCGGCGCAGTAGCACCACACACATCTCCCAGAGAACACAGATTACCCAATCCGTGCGTGTTCTCTTCAAATGGAGAGGGTAGTTTGCATTCTGCGAAGCACAGTCATGGCCCACAGCGCTGCAGGAGTGCCATCTCCAAAGTGAATGGGAAGCTGCCCTCCCTTGAGTGGGTAAAGGCCTAACACCAGCCCTGATGGCACGTCACCGTGTGCAAAAGAAGCACAGAAAACGAACATTTTTCCCTGCAGGAAAAGGGCTCTTGTTTTCTCAAACGGAAAGACAAGCTGTCAGAAGTAAGTCAGTATTGGAGAGAGGCAGAAGGATGTACTTGGCAGAGGCTGGGGTAAGAGGTTCCTCAAAGCAGCCTTCTCAAAGGGCATAGAAGCAGAGGCCTTTTCCAGCGGCCTCTCCACCAGCGTCTATCCACAAAAGGAACACCTTGAAGCTGGCTGCGAATGCACAGCTTAGGAGGACAGCAGTACCCGCATGCTACGAATGTGATCTCTTGATGGTGCCCCAGAAAGGAACTCTGGCACTTGTACTTCCCAAGTGAGCTTAGCTGCACAACGTTTGCCACACAGTGGCGAGCAGAAACATTGCTAGTGGCCAGTGAACCACGCCATACACCGGGGCAGTAGCACCACACACATCTCCCAGAGAACAGAGACTTCCCAATCCGTGCGTGTTCTCTTCGAATGGAGAGGGTAGTTTGCAGTTTGCGAAGCACAGTCATGGCCCACAGCGCTGCAGGAGTGCCATCTCCAAAGTGAATGGGAAGCTGCCCTCCCTCGGGTGGGTATAGGCCTAACACCAGCCGTGAAGGCACTTTACCGTGTGCAAAAGATGAACAGAAAACGGACATTTTTCCCTGCAAGAAAAGGGCTCTTTGTTTCTCAAACGGAAAGACAAGATGTCAGAAGTAAGTCAGTATTGGAGAGAGGCAGAAGGCTGTACTTGGCAGTGGCTAGGGTAAGAGGTTTTTCAAAGCAGCCTTCTCAAAGGGAATAGTAGCAGAGGCCTTCTCCAGCGGCTTCTCCAACACAGTCTATCCACAAAAGGAACACCTTGAAGCTGGCAGCGAATGCACAGCTTAGGAGGAAAGCAGTACCCGCATGCAACGAATGTGATCTCTTGATGGTGCCCCAGAAAGGAACTCTGGCACTTCTACTTCCCAAGTGAGCTTAGCTGCACAAAGTTTGACACACAGTTGCGAGCAGAAACATTGCTAGTGGCCAGTGAGGCACCCCATACACCGGCGCAGTAGCACCACACACATCTCCCAGAGAACACAGACTTCCCAATCCGTGCGTGTTCTCTTCAAATGGAGAGGGTAGTTTGCATTCTGCGAAGCACAGTCATGGCCCAAGGCGCTGCAGGAGTGCCATCTCCAAAGTGAATGGGAAGCTGACCTCCCTTGAGTGGGTAAAGGCCTAACACCAGCCCTGATGGCACGTCACCGTGTGCAAAAGAAGAACAGAAAACGAACATTTTTCCCTGCAGGAAAAGGGCTCTTGGTTTCTCAAACGGAAAGACAAGCTGTCAGAAGTAAGTCAGTATTGGAGAGAGGCAGAAGGCTGTACTTGGCAGAGGCTGGGGTAAGAGGTTCCTCAAAGCAGCCTTCTCAAAGGGCATAGAAGCAGAAGCCTTCTCCAGCGGCCTCTCCACCAGAGTCTATCCACAAAAGGAACACCTTGAAGCTGGCTGCGAATGCACAGCTTAGGAGGAAAGCAGTACCCGCATGCAACGAATGTGATCTCTTGATGGTGCCCCAGAAAGGAACTCTGGCACTTGTACTTCCCAAGTGAGCTTAGCTGCACACAGTTTACCCCACATTGGCGAGCAGAAACATTGCTAGTGGCCAGTGAGCCACGCCATACACCGGGGTAGTAGCACCACACACATCTCCCAGAGAACAGAGACTTCCCAATCCGTGCGTGTTCTCTTCGAATGGAGAGGGTAGTTTGCAGTCTGCGAGGCACAGTCATGACCCACAGCGCTGCAGGAGTGCCATCTCCAAAGTGAATGGGTAGCTGCCCTCCCTCGAGTGGGTAAAGGCCTAACACCAGCCCTGAACACACATCACCGTGTGCCAATGAAGAACGGAAAACGGACATTTTTCCCTGCAGGAAACGGGCTCTTGGTTTCTCAAATGGAAAGACAAGCTGTCAGAAGTAAGTCAGTATTGGAGAGAGGCAGAAGGCTGTAGTTGGCAGTGGCTAGGGTAAGAGGTTTTTCAAAGCAGCCTTCTCAAAGGGAATAGTAGCAGAGGCCTTCTCCAGCGGCTTCTCCAACACAGTCTATCCACAAAAGGAACACCTTGAAGCTGGCTGCGAATGCACAGCTTAGGAGGAAAGCAGTACCCGCATGCTACGAATGTGATCTCTTGATGGTGCCCCAGAAAGGAACTCTGGCACTTGTACTTCCCAAGTGAGCTTAGCTGCACAAAGTTTGACACATAGTTGCGAGCAGAAACATTGCTAGTGGCCAGTGAGCCACCCCATACACCGGCGCAGTAGCACCACACACATCTCCCAGAGAACACACACTTCCCAATCCGTGCGTGTTCTCTTCGAATGGAGAGGGTAGTTTGCAGTCTGCGAAGCACAGTCATGGCCCACAGTGCTGCAGGAGTGCCATCTCCAAAGTGAATGGGAAGCTGCCCTCCCTTGAGTGGGTAAAGGCCTAACACCAACCCTGATGGCACGTCACCGTGTGCAAAAGAAGAACCGAAAACGGACAATTTTCCCTGCAGGAAAAGGGCTCTTGGTTTCTCAAACGGAAAGACAAGCTGTCAGAAGTAAGTCAGTATTGGAGAGAGGCAGAAGGCTGTACTTGGCAGAGGCTCGGGTAAGAGGTTCCTCAAAGCAGCCTTCTCAAAGGGCATAGAAGCAGAAGCCTTCTCCAGCGGCCTCTCCACCAGAGTCTATCCACAAAAGGAACACCTTGAAGCTGGCTGCGAATGCACAGCTTAGGAGGAAAGCAGTACCCGCATGCTACGAATGTGATCTCTTGATGGTGCCCCAGAAAGGAACTCTGGCACTTGTACTTCCCAAGTGAGCTTAGCTGCACACAGTTTGCCCCACAGTGGGGAGCAGAAACATTGCTAGTGGCCAGTGAGCCACGCCATACACCGGGGTAGTAGCACCACACACATCTCCCAGAGAACAGAGACTTCCCAATCCGTGCGTGTTCTCTTCGAATGGAGAGGGTAGTTTGCAGTCTGCGAGGCACAGTCCTGACCCACAGAGCTGCAGGAGTGCCATCTCCAAAGTGAATGGGAAGCTGCCCTCCCTCGGGTGGGTAAAGGCCTAACACCAGCCGTGAAGGCACTTTACCGTGTGCAAAAGAAGAACAGAAAACGGACATTTTTCCCTGCAAGAAAAGGGCTCTTTGTTTCTCAAACGGAAAGACAAGATGTCAGAAGTAAGTCAGTATTGGAGAGAGGCAGAAGGCTGTACTTGGCAGTGGCTAGGGTAAGAGGTTTTTCAAAGCAGCCTTCTCAAAGGGAATAGTAGCAGAGGCCTTCTCCAGCGGCTTCTCCAACACAGTCTATCCACAAAAGGAACACCTTGAAGCTGGCAGCGAATGCACAGCTTAGGAGGAAAGCAGTACCCGCATGCTACGAATGTGATCTCTTGATGGTGCCCCAGAAAGGAACTCTGGCACTTCTACTTCCCAAGTGAGCTTAGCTGCACAAAGTTTGACACACAGTTGCGAGCAGAAACATTGCTAGTGGCCAGTGAGCCACCCCATACACCGGCGCAGTAGCACCACACACATCTCCCAGAGAACACAGACTTCCCAATCTGTGCGTGTTCTCTTCAAATGGAGAGGGTAGTTTGCATTCTGCGAATCACAGTCATGGCCCACAGCGCTGCAGGAGTGCCAGCTCCAAAGTGAATGGGAAGCTGACCTCCCTTGAGTGGGTAAAGGCCTAACACCAGCCCTGATGGCACGTCACCGTGTGCAAAAGAAGAACAGAAAACGGACATTTTTCCCTGCAGGAAAAGGGCTCTTGGTTTCTCAAACGGAAAGACAAGCTGTCAAAAGTAAGTCAGTATTGGAGAGAGGCAGAAGGCTGTACTTGGCAGAGGCTGGGGTAAGAGGTTCCTCAAAGCAGCCTTCTCAAAGGGCATAGAAGCAGAAGCCTTCTCCAGCGGCCTCTCCACCAGAGTCTATCCACAAAAGGAACACCTTGAAGCTGGCTGCGAATGCACAGCTTAGGAGGAAAGCAGTACCCGCATGCTACGAATGTGATCTCTTGATGGTGCCCCAGAAAGGAACTCTGGCACTTGTACTTCCCAAGTGAGCTTAGCTGCACACAGTTTGCCCCACAGTGGCGAGCAGAAACATTGCTAGTGGCCAGTGAGCCACGCCATACACCGGGGTAGTAGCATCATACACATCTCCCAGAGAACAGAGACTTCCCAATCCGTGCGTGTTCTCTTCGAATGGAGAGGGTAGTTTGCAGTCTGCGAGGCACAGTCATGACCCACAGCGCTGCAGGAGTGCCATCTCCAAAGTGAATGGGAAGCTGCCCTCCCTCGAGTGGGTAAAGGCCTAACACCAGCCCTGAAGGCACATCACCGTGTGCCAATGAAGAACGGAAAACGGACATTTTTCCCTGCAGGAAACGGGCTCTTGGTTTCTCAAACGGAAAGACAAGCTGTCAGAAGTAAGTCAGTATTGGAGAGAGGCAGAAGGCTGTAGTTGGCAGTGGCTAGGGTAAGAGGTTTTTCAAAGCAGCCTTCTCAAAGGGAATAGTAGCAGAGGCCTTCTCCAGCGGCTTCTCAACCACAGTCTATCCACAAAAGGAACACCTTGAAGCTGGCTGCGAATGCACAGCTTAGGAGGAAAGCAGTACCCGCATGCTACGAATTTTATCTCTTGATGGTGCCCTAGAAAGGAACTCTGGCACTTGTACTTCCCAAGTGAGCTTAGCTGCACAAAGATTGACACACAGTTGCGAGCAGAAACATTGCTAGTGGCCAGTGAGGCACCACATACACCTGCGCAGTAGCACCACACACATCTCCCAGAGAACACAGACTTCCCAATCCGTGCGTGTTCTCTTCGAATGGAGAGGGTAGTTTGCAGTCTGCGAAGCACAGTCATGGCCCACAGTGCTGCAGGAGTGCCATCTCCAAAGTGAATGGGAAGCTGCCCTCCCTCGAGAGGGTTAAAGCCTAACACCAGCCTTGAAGGAACGTCACCGTGTGCAAAAGAAGAACAGAAAACGGACAATTTTCCCTGCAGGAAAAGGGCTCTTTGTTTCTCAAACGGAAAGACAAGATGTCAGAAGTAAGTCAGTATTGGAGAGAGGCAGAAGGCTGTACTTGGCAGTGGCTAGGGTAAGAGGTTTTTCAAAGCAGCCTTCTCAAAGGGAATAGTAGCAGAGGCCTTCTCCAGCGGCTTCTCCAACACAGTCTATCCACAAAAGGAACACCTTGAAGCTGGCTGCGAATGCACAGCTTAGGAGGGAAGCAGTACCCGCATGCTACGAATGTGATCTCTTGATGGTGCCCCAGAAAGGAACTCTGGCACTTCTACTTCCCGAGTGAGCTTACCTGCACAACGTTTGCCCTACAGTGGCAAGCAGAGACATTGCTAGTGGCCAGTGAGCCACGCCATACCCCGGGGCAGTGGCACCACACACATCTCCCAGAGAACACAGACTTCCCAATCCGTGCGTGTTCTCTTCGAATGGAGAGGGTAGTTTGCAGTCTGCGAAGCTCAGTCATGGCCCACAGCGCTGCAGGAGGGCCATCTCCAAAGTGAATGGGAAGCTGCCCTCCCTCGGGTGGGTAAAGGCCTAACACCAGCCGTGAAGGCACTTTACCGTGTGCAAAAGAAGAACAGAAAACGGACATTTTTCCCTGCAAGAAAAGGGCTCTTGGTTTCTCAAACGGAAAGACAAGATGTCAGAAGTAAGTCAGTATTGGAGAGAGGCAGAAGGCTGTACTTGGCAGTGCCTAGGGTAAGAGGTTTTTCAAAGCAGCCTTCTCAAAGGGAATAGTAGCAGAGGCCTTCTCCAGCGGCTTCTCCAACACAGTCTATCCACAAAAGGAACACCTTGAAGCTGGCAGCGAATGCACAGCTTAGGAGGAAAGCAGTACCCGCATGCTACGAATGTGATCTCTTGATGGTGCCCCAGAAAGGAACTCTGGCACTTGTACTTCCCAAGTGAGCTTAGCTGCACAACGTTTGCCACACAGTGGCGAGAAGAAACATTGCTAGTGGCCAGTGAACCACGCCATACACCGGGGCAGTAGCACCACACACATCTCCCAGAGAACAGAGACTTCCCAATCCGTGCGTGTTCTCTTCGAATGAAGAGGGTAGTTTGCAGTCTGCGAAGCACAGTCATGGCCCAGAGCGCTGCAGGAGTGCCATCTCCAAAGTGAATGGGAAGCTGCCCTCCCTCGAGTGGGTAAAGGGCTAACACCAGCCCTGAAGGCACATCACCGTGTGCCAATGAAGAACTGAAAACGGACATTTTTCCCTGCAGGAAACGGGCTCTTGGTTTCTCAAACGGAAAGACAAGCTGTCAGAAGTAAGTCAGTATTGGAGAGAGGCAGAAGGCTGTACTTGGCAGTGGCTAGGGTAAGAGGTTTTTCAAAGCAGCCTTCTCAAAGGGAATAGTAGCAGAGGCCTTCTCCAGCGGCTTCTCCCACACAGTCCATCCACAAAAGGAACACCTTGAAGCTGGCTGCGAATGCACAGCTTAGGAGGAAAGCAGTACCCGCATGCTACGAATGTGATCTCTTGATGGTGCCCCAGAAAGGAACTCTGGCACTTCTACTTCCCAAGTGAGCTTAGCTGCACAAAGTTTGACACACAGTTGCGAGCAGAAACATTGCTAGTGGCCAGTGAACCACCCCATACACCGGCGCAGTAGCACCACACACATCTCCCAGAGAACACAGATTACCCAATCCGTGCGTGTTCTCTTCAAATGGAGAGGGTAGTTTGCATTCTGCGAAGCACAGTCATGGCCCACAGCGCTGCAGGAGTGCCATCTCCAAAGTGAATGGGAAGCTGCCCTCCCTTGAGTGGGTAAAGGCCTAACACCAGCCCTGATGGCACGTCACCGTGTGCAAAAGAAGCACAGAAAACGAACATTTTTCCCTGCAGGAAAAGGGCTCTTGTTTTCTCAAACGGAAAGACAACCTGTCAGAAGTAAGTCAGTATTGGAGAGAGGCAGAAGGATGTACTTGGCAGAGGCTGGGGTAAGAGGTTCCTCAAAGCAGCCTTCTCAAAGGGCATAGAAGCAGAGGCCTTTTCCAGCGGCCTCTCCACCAGAGTCTATCCACAAAAGGAACACCTTGAAGCTGGCTGCGAATGCACAGCTTAGGAGGACAGCAGTACCCGCATGCTACGAATGTGATCTCTTGATGGTGCCCCAGAAAGGAACTCTGGCACTTGTACTTCCCAAGTGAGCTTAGCTGCACAACGTTTGCCCCACAGTGGCGAGCAGAAACATTGCTAGTGGCCAGTGAACCACGCCATACACCGGGGCAGTAGCACCACACACATCTCCCAGAGAACAGAGACTTCCCAATCCGTGCGTGTTCTCTTCGAATGGAGAGGGTAGTTTGCAGTTTGCGAAGCACAGTCATGGCCCACAGCGCTGCAGGAGTGCCATCTCCAAAGTGAATGGGAAGCTGCCCTCCTTCGGGTGGGTATAGGCCTAACACCAGCCGTGAAGGCACTTTACCGTGTGCAAAAGATGAACAGAAAACGGACATTTTTCCCTGCAAGAAAAGGGCTCTTTGTTTCTCAAACGGAAAGACAAGATGTCAGAAGTAAGTCAGTATTGGAGAGAGGCAGAAGGCTGTACTTGGCAGTGGCTAGGGTAAGAGGTTTTTCAAAGCAGCCTTCTCAAAGGGAATAGTAGCAGAGGCCTTCTCCAGCGGCTTCTCCAACACAGTCTATCCACAAAAGGAACACCTTGAAGCTGGCAGCGAATGCACAGCTTAGGAGGAAAGCAGTACCCGCATGCTACGAATGTGATCTCTTGATGGTGCCCCAGAAAGGAACTCTGGCACTTCTACTTCCCAAGTGAGCTTAGCTGCACAAAGTTTGACACACAGTTGCGAGCAGAAACATTGCTAGTGGCCAGTGAGGCACCCCATACACCGGCGCAGTAGCACCACACACATCTCCCAGAGAACACAGACTTCCCAATCCGTGCGTGTTCTCTTCAAATGGAGAGGGTAGTTTGCATTCTGCGAAGCACAGTCATGGCCCAAGGCGCTGCAGGAGTGCCATCTCCAAAGTGAATGGGAAGCTGACCTCCCTTGAGTGGGTAAAGGCCTAACACCAGCCCTGATGGCACGTCACCGTGTGCAAAAGAAGAACAGAAAACGAACATTTTTCCCTGCAGGAAAAGGGCTCTTGGTTTCTCAAACGGAAAGACAAGCTGTCAGAAGTAAGTCAGTATTGGAGAGAGGCAGAAGGCTGTACTTGGCAGAGGCTGGGGTAAGAGGTTCCTCAAAGCAGCCTTCTCAAAGGGCATAGAAGCAGAAGCCTTCTCCAGCGGCCTCTCCACCAGAGTCTATCCACAAAAGGAACACCTTGAAGCTGGCTGCGAATGCACAGCTTAGGAGGAAAGCAGTACCCGCATGCAACGAATGTGATCTCTTGATGGTGCCCCAGAAAGGAACTCTGGCACTTGTACTTCCCAAGTGAGCTTAGCTGAACACAGTTTACCCCACAGTGGCGAGCAGAAACATTGCTAGTGGCCAGTGAGCCACGCCATACACCGGGGTAGTAGCACCACACACATCTCCCAGAGAACAGAGACTTCCCAATCCGTGCGTGTTCTCTTCGAATGGAGAGGGTAGTTTACAGTCTGCGAGGCACAGTCATGACCCACAGCGCTGCAGGAGTGCCATCTCCAAAGTGAATGGGTAGCTGCCCTCCCTCGAGTGGGTAAAGGCCTAACACCAGCCCTGAAGACACATCACCGTGTGCCAATGAAGAACGGAAAACGGACATTTTTCCCTGCAGGAAACGGGCTCTTGGTTTCTCAAATGGAAAGACAAGCTGTCAGAAGTAAGTCAGTATTGGAGAGAGGCAGAAGGCTGTAGTTGGCAGTGGCTAGGGTAAGAGGTTTTTCAAAGCAGCCTTCTCAAAGGGAATAGTAGCAGAGGCCTTCTCCAGCGGCTTCTCCAACACAGTCTATCCACAAAAGGAACACCTTGAAGCTGGCTGCGAATGCACAGCTTAGGAGGAAAGCAGTACCCGCATGCTACGAATGTGATCTCTTGATGGTGCCCCAGAAAGGAACTCTGGCACTTGTACTTCCCAAGTGAGATTAGCTGCACAAAGTTTGACACATAGTTGCGAGCAGAAACATTGCTAGTGGCCAGTGAGCCACCCCATACACCGGCGCAGTAGCACCACACACATCTCCCAGAGAAAACAGATTTCCCAATCCGTGCGTGTTCTCTTCAAATGGAGAGGGTAGTTTGCAGTCTGCGAAGCACAGTCATGGCCCACAGCGCTGCAGGAGTGCCATCTCCAAAGTGAATGGGTAGCTGCCCTCCCTCGAGTGGGTAAAGGCCTAACACCAGCCCTGATGGCACGTCACCGTGTGCAAAAGAAGAACAGAAAACGAACATTTTTCCCTGCAGGAAAAGGGCTCTTGGTTTCTCAAACAGAAAGACCAGCTGTCAGAAGTAAGTCAGTATTGGAGAGAGGCAGAAGGATGTACTTGGCAGAGGCTGGGGTAAGAGGTTCCTCAAAGCAGCCTTCTCAAAGGGCATAGAAGCAGAGGCCTTTTCCAGCGGCCTCTCCACCAGAGTCTATCCACAAAAGGAACACCTTGAAGCTGGCTGCGAATGCACAGCTTAGGAGGAAAGCAGTACCCGCATGCTACGAATGTGATCTCTTGATGGTGCCCCAGAAAGGAACTCTCGCACTTGTACTTCCCAAGTGAGCTTAGCTGCACAAAGTTTGACACACAGTGGCGAGCAGAAACATTGCTAGTGGCCAGTGAACCACGCCATACAACGGGGCAGTAGCACCACACACATCTCCCAGAGAACAGAGACTTCCCAATCCGTGCGTGTTCTCTTCGAATGGAGAGGGTAGTTTGCAGTCTGCGAAGCACAGTCATGGCCCACAGCGCTGCAGGAGTGCCATCTCCAAAGTGAATGGGAAGCTGCCCTCCCTCGGGAGGTTAAAGGCCTAACACCAGCCGTGAAGGCACTTTACCGTGTGCAAAAGAAGAACAGAAAACGGACATTTTTCCGTGCAAGAAAAGGGCTCTTTGTTTATCAAACGGAAAGACAAGATGTCAGAAGTAAGTCAGTATTGGAGAGATGCAGAAGGCTGTACTTGGCAGTGGCTAGGGTAAGAGGTTTTTCAAAGCAGCCTTTTCAAAGGGAATAGTAGCAGAGGCCTTCTCCAGCGGCTTCTCCAACACAGTCCATCCACAAAAGGAACACCTTGAAGCTGGTTGCGAATGCACAGCTTAGGAGGAAAGCAGTACCCGCATGCTACGAATGTGATCTCTTGATGGTGCCCCAGAAAGGAACTCTGGCACTTCTACTTCCCAAGTGAGATTAGCTGCACAAAGTTTGACACACAGTTGCGAGCAGAAACATTGCTAGTGGCCAGTGAGCCACCCCATACACCGGCGCAGTAGCACCACACACATCTCCCAGAGAATACAGATTACCCAATCCGTGCGTGTTCTCTTCAAATGGAGAGGGTAGTTTGCATTCTGCGAAGCACAGTCAGGGCCCACAGCGCTGCAGGAGTGCCATCTCCAAAGTGAATGGGAAGCTGCCCTCCCTTGAGTGGGTAAAGGCCTAACACCAACCCTGATGGCACGTCACCGTGTGCAAAAGAAGAACAGAAAACGAACATTTTTCCCTGCAGGAAAAGGGCTCTTGGTTTCTCAAACGGAAAGACAAGCTGTCAGAAGTAAGTCAGTATTGGAGAGAGGCAGAAGGCTGTACTTGGCAGAGGCTCGGGTAAGAGGTTCCTCAAAGCAGCCTTCTCAAAGGGCATAGAAGCAGAAGCCTTCTCCAGCGGCCTCTCCACCAGAGTCTATCCACAAAAGGAACACCTTGAAGCTGGCTGCGAATGCACAGCTTAGGAGGAAAGCAGTACCCGCATGCTACGAATGTGATCTCTTGATGGTGCCCCAGAAAGGAACTCTGGCACTTGTACTTCCCAAGTGAGCTTAGCTGCACACAGTTTGCCCCACAGTGGGGAGCAGAAACATTGCTAGTGGCCAGTGAGCCACGCCATACACCGGGGTAGTAGCACCACACACATCTCCCAGAGAACAGAGACTTCCCAATCCGTGCGTGTTCTCTTCGAATGGAGAGGGTAGTTTGCAGTCTGCGAGGCACAGTCATGACCCACAGCGCTGCAGGAGTGCCATCTCCAAAGTGAATGGGAAGCTGCCCTCCCTCGAGTGGGTAAAGGCCTAACACCAGCCCTGAAGGCACATCACCGTGTGCCAATGAAGAACGGAAAACGGACATTTTTCCCTGGAGGAAACGGGCTCTTGGTTTCTCAAACGGAAAGACAAGCTGTCAGAAGTAAGTCAGTATTGGAGAGAGGCAGAAGGCTGTAGTTGGCAGTGGCTAGGGTAAGAGGTTTTTCAAAGCAGCCTTCTCAAAGGGAATAGTAGCAGAGGCCTTCTCCAGCGGCTTCTCAAACACAGTCTATCCACAAAAGGAACACCTTGAAGCTGGCTGCGAATGCACAGCTTAGGAGGAAAGCAGTACCCGCATGCTACGAATTTTATCTCTTGATGGTGCCCTAGAAAGGAACTCTGGCACTTGTACTTCCCAAGTGAGCTTAGCTGCACAAAGATTGACACACAGTTGCGAGCAGAAACATTGCTAGTGGCCAGTGAGGCACCACATACACCTGCGCAGTAGCACCACACACATCTCCTAGAGAACACAGACTTCCCAATCCGTGCGTGTTCTCTTCGAATGGAGAGGGTAGTTTGCAGTCTGCGAAGCACAGTCATGGCCCACAGTGCTGCAGGAGTGCCATCTCCAAAGTGAATGGGAAGCTGCCCTCCCTCGAGTGGGTTAAAGCCTAACACCAGCCTTGAAGGCACGTCACCGTGTGCAAAAGAAGAACAGAAAACGGACAATTTTCCCTGCAGGAAAAGGGCTCTTTGTTTCTCAAACGGAAAGACAAGATGTCAGAAGTAAATCAGTATTGGAGAGAGGCAGAAGGATGTACTTGGCAGAGGCTAGGGTAAGAGGTTCCTCAAAGCAGCCTTCTCAAACGGCATAGTAGCAGAGGCCTTCTCCAGCGGCCTCTCCACCAGAGTCTATCCACAAAAGGAACACCTTGAAGCTGGCTGCGAATGCACAGCTTAGGAGGAAAGCAGTACCCGCATGCTACGAATGTGATCTCTTGATGGTGCCCCAGAAAGGAACTCTCGCACTTGTACTTCCCAAGTGAACTTAGCTGCACAACGTTTGCCCCACAGTGGCGAGCAGAAACATTGCTAGTGGCCAGTGAGCCACCCCATACACCGGCGCAGTAGCACCACACACATCTCCCAGAGAACACAGACTTCCCAATCCGTGCGTGTTCTCTTCAAATGGAGAGGGTAGTTTGCATTCTGCGAAGCACAGTCATGGCCCACAGCGCTGCAGGAGTGCCATCTCCAAAGTGAATGGGAAGCTGACCTCCCTTGAGTGGGTAAAGGCCTAACACCAGCCCTGATGGCACGTCACCGTGTGCAAAAGAAGAACAGAAAACGAACATTTTTCCATGCAGGAAAAGGGCTCTTGGTTTCTCAAACGGAAAGACAAGCTGTCACAAGTAAGTCAGTATTGGAGAGAGGCAGAAGGCAGTACTTGGCAGAGGCTGGGGTAAGAGGTTCCTCAAAGGAGCCTTCTCAAAGGGCATAGAAGCAGAAGCCTTCTCCAGCGGCCTCTCCACCAGAGTCTATCCACAAAAGGAACACCTTGAAGCTGGCTGCGAATGCACAGCTTAGGAGGAAAGCAGTACCCGCATGCAACGAATGTGATCTCTTGATGGTGCCCCAGAAAGGAACTCTGGCACTTGTACTTCCCAAGTGAGCTTAGCTGCACACAGTTTACCCCACAGTGGCGAGCAGAAACATTGCTAGTGGCCAGTGAGCCACGCCATACACCGGGGTAGTAGCACCACACACATCTCCCAGAGAACAGAGACTTCCCAATCCGTGCGTGTTCTCTTCGAATGGAGAGGGTAGTTTGCAGTCTGCGAGGCACAGTCATGACCCACAGCGCTGCAGGAGTGCCATCTCCAAAGTGAATGGGAAGCTGCCCTCCCTCGAGTGGGTAAAGGCCTAACACCAGCCCTGAAGACACATCACCGTGTGCCAATGAAGAACGGAAAACGGACATTTTTCCCTGCAGGAAACGGGCTCTTGGTTTCTCAAATGGAAAGACAAGCTGTCAGAAGTAAGTCAGTATTGGAGAGAGGCAGAAGGCTGTAGTTGGCAGTGGCTAGGGTAAGAGGTTTTTCAAAGCAGCCTTCTCAAAGGGAATAGTAGCAGAGGCCTTCTCCAGCGGCTTCTCCAACACAGTCTATCCACAAAAGGAACACCTTGAAGCTGGCTGCGAATGCACAGCTTAGGAGGAAAGCAGTACCCGCATGCTACGAATTTTATCTCTTGATGGTGCCCCAGAAAGGAACTCTGGCACTTGTACTTCCCAAGTGAGCTTAGCTGCACAAAGTTTGACACATAGTTGCGAGCAGAAACATTGCTAGTGGCCAGTGAGCCACCCCATACACCGGCGCAGTAGCACCACACACATCTCCCAGAGAACACAGACTTCCCAATCCGTGCGTGTTCTCTTCGAATGGAGAGGGTAGTTTGCAGTCTGCGAAGCACAGTCATGGCCCACAGTGCTGCAGGAGTGCCATCTCCAAAGTGAATTGGAAGCTGCCCTCCCTCGAGTGGGTAAAAGCCTAACACCAGCCCTGAAGGCACGTCACCGTGTGCAAAAGAAGAACAGAAAACGGACAATTTTCCCTGCAGGAAAAGGGCTCTTTGTTTCTCAAACGGAAAGACAAGATGTCAGAAGTAAGTCAGGGGGGAGCGAGAAGATGGCGGAAGAGTAAGACGCGGGGATCACTCTTCCTCCTCACAGATACATCAGAAATACATCTACACGTGGAACTTCTCCTATAGAACACCCACCGAACGGTGGCAGAAGACCTCAGACCTCAGACCTCAGGCTCTTGGCACTCCAGCCAGGTGTCAAGGCTGTGTCTCTGAGGTGGGAGAACTAACCTCAGGTCACTGGTCCACAAGAGACCTCTCAGCTCCACGTAATATCAAACGGCGAAAATCTCCCAGAGATCTCCATCTCAACACCAAGACCCAGATTCACTCAAGGACCAGCAACAAACAGTGCTGGACACCCTATCCCCAACAAAGAGCGAGACAGGTCAACAGCCCCATCCATTAGCAGAGAGGCGGCCTAGAATCACAGTAAGGCTACCGACATCCCCATACACGCCCCCAGACGTGGACCTACCCACCAGGGAGACGGGATCCAGCCTCATCCACCAGAACAGGGGAACTGGTCCCCCCAACCAGGAAACCTGCTCAACCCACTGAACCAACCTCAGCCACTGGGGACAGCCACCAAAAATAGATAGAAATTCGAACCTGCAGCCTGCAAAAGGGAGACCCCAAACATAGTAATATAAGCAAAATGAGAAGACAGAAAAACACACAGCAGATGAAGGAACAAGATAAAAACACACCAGACCTAACAGATGAAGAGGTAATAGCCAATCTACCTGAAAGAGAATTTAGAATAATGATGGTGAAGATGATGCAAAATCTTGGAAATAGAATAGACAAATTGCAAGAATCAGTTAACAAGGACCTAGAAGAAATAAAGAGGAAGCAAGTAACGATGAGCAACACAATAAACGAAATGAAAAATACTCTAGACGGGATCAGTAGCAGAATAACTGAGGTAGAAGGACGGATAAGTGACCTGGAAGATAAAATAGTGGAAATAACCACTGCAGAGCAGAAGAAAGAAAAAAGAATGAAAAGAACTGAGGACAGTCTCAGAGATCTCTGGGACAACATTAAACGCACCAACATTCGAATCATAGGGGTCCCAGAAGAAGAAGAGAAAAAGAAAGGGACTGAGAAAATATTTGAAGAGATTATAGTTGAAAACTTCCCTAATATAGGAAAGGAAATAGTCAACCAAGTCCAGGAAGCACAGAGAGTCCCATACAGGATAAACCCAAGGATAAACACGCCGAGACACATAATAATCAAACTGTCAAAAATTAAATACAAAGAAAACATATTAAAAGCAGCAAGGGAAAAACAACAAATAACACACAAGGGAATCCCCATAAGGCTAACATCTGATCTTTCAGCAGAAACTCTACAAGCCAGAAGGGAGTGGCAGGACATATTTAAAGTGATGAAGGAAAAAAACCTACAACCAAGACTACTCTACCCAGCAAGGATCTCATTCAGATTTGATGGAGAAATTAAAACCTTTACAGACAAACAAAAGCTGAGAGAGTACAGCACCACCAAACCAGCTTTACAACAAATGCTAAAGGAACTTCTCTAAGCAAGAAACATAAGAGAAGGAAAAGACTTACAAGAACAACCCGAAACAATTAAGTAAATGGTAATAGGAACGCACATATCAATAATTACCTTAAATGTAAATGGATTAAATGCTCCCACCAAAAGACACAGACTGGCTGAATGGATACAAAAACAGGACCCATATATATGCTGTCTACAAGAGACCCACTTCAGACCTAGGGACACTTACAGGCTGAAAGTGAGGGGATGGAAAAAGATATTCCATGCAAATGGAAATCAGAAGAAAGCTGGAGTAGCAATTCTCATATCAGACAAAATAGACTTTAAAATAAAAACTATTACAAGAGACAAAGAAGGACACTATATAATGATCAAGGGATCGATCCATGAAGAAGATATAACAATTGTAAATATTTATGCACCCAACATAGGTGCACCTCAATACATAAGGCAAATACTAACAGCCATAAAAGGGGAAATCGACAGTAACACAATCATAGTAGGGGACTTTAACACCCCACTTTCACCAATGGACAGATCATCCAAAATGAAAATAAATAAAGAAACACAAGCTTTAAATGATACATTATACAAGATGGACTTACTTGATATTTATAGGACATTCCATCCAAAAACAACAGAATACACATTTTTCTCAAGTGCCCATGGAACATTCTCCAGGATAGATCATATCTTGGGTCACAAATCTAGCCTTGGCAAATTTAAGAAAATTGAAATCGTATCAAGTATCTTTTCTGACCACAACGCTATGAGACTAGATATCAATTACAGGAAAAGATCTGTAAAAAATACAAGCACATGGAGGCTAAACAATACACTACTTAATAACGAAGTGATCACTGAAGAAATCAAAGAGGAAATCAAAAAGTACTTAGAAACAAATGACAATGGAGACACGACGACCCAAAACCTATGGGATACAGCAAAAGCAGTTCTAAGAGGGAAGTTTATAGCAATACAATCATACCTTAAGAAACAGGAAGCAACTCGAATAAACAACTTAACTTTGCACCTAAAGCAATTAGAGAAGGAAGAACAAAAAAACCCCAAATTTAGCAGAAGGAAAGAAATCATAAAGATCAGATCAGAAATTAATGAAAAAGAAATGAAGGAAACAATAGCAAAGATCAATAAAAGTAAAAGCTGGTTCTTTGAGAAGATAAATAAAATTGATAAACCATTAGCCAGACTCATCAAGAAAAAAAGGGAGAAGACTCAAATCAATAGAATTAGAAATGAAAAAGGAGATGTAACAACTGACTCTGCAGAAATACAAAAGATTATTAGAGATTACTACAAGCAACTCTATGGCAATAAAATGGACAACCTGGAAGAAATGGACAAATTCTTAGAAATGCACAACCTGCCAAGACTGAACCAGGAAGAAATAGAAAACATGAACAGACCAATCACAAGCACTGAAATTGAGACTGTGATTAAAAATCTTCCAACAAACAAAAGCCCAGGACCAGATGGCTTCACAGGCGAATTCTATCAAACATTTAGAGAAGAGCTAACACCTATCCTTCTGAAACTCTTCCAAAAGATAGCAGAGGTAGGAACACTCCCAAACTCATTCTACGAGGCCACCATCACCCTGATACCAAAACCAGACAAAGACGTCACAAAGAAAGAAAACTATAGGCCAATATCACTGATGAACATAGATGCAAAAATCCTCAACAAAATACTAGCAAACAGAATCCAACAGCACATTAAAAGGATCATACACCATGATCAAGTGGGGTTTACTCCAGGAATGCAAGGATTCTTCAATATACGCAAACGTGATACACCATATCAACAAACTGAAGGAGAAAAACCATATGATCATCTCAATAGATGCAGAGAAAGCTTTTGACAAAATTCAACACCCATTTATGATAAAAACCCTGCAGAAAGTAGGCATAGAGGGAACTTTCCTCAATATAATAAAGGCAATATATGACAAACCCACAGCCAGCATTGTTCTCAATGGTGAAAAACTGAAACCATTTCCACTAAGATCAGGAACAAGACAAGGTTGCCCACTCTCACCACTCTTATTCAACATAGTTTTGGAAGTTCTAGCCACAGCAATTAGAGAAAATAAAGAAATAAAAGGAATCCAAATAGGAAAAGAAGAAGTAAAGCTGTCACTGTTTGCAGTTGACATGATACTATATATAGAGAATACTAAGGATGCTACCAGAAAACTACTAGAACTAATCAATGAATTTGGTAAAGTAGCAGGATACAAAGTTAATGCACAGAAATCTCTGGCATTCTTATACACTAATGATGAAAAATCTGAGAATGAAATTAAGAAAACACTCCCATTTACCATTGCAACAAAAAGAATAAAATATCTAGGAATAAACCTACCTAAGGAGACAAAAGACTTGTATGCAGAAAACTATAAGACACTGATGAAAGAAATTAAAGATGATACAAATAGGTGGAGAAATATACCATGTTCTTGGATTGGAAGAATCAACATAGTGAAAATGACTGTATTACCCAAAGCAATATACAGATTCAATGCAATCCCTATCAAATTGCCACTGGCATTTTTCACAGAACTAGAAAAAAGAATTTCACAATTTGTATGGAAACACAAAAGACCCCGAATAGCCAAAGCAATCTTGAGAACGAAAAATGGAGCTGGAGGAATCAGGCTCCCTGACTTCAGACTATACTACAAGGCCACAGTAATCAAGACAGTATGGTACTGGCACAAAAACAGAAATATAGATCAATGGAACAGGATAGAAAGCCCAGAGATAAACCCACACACATATGGTCACCTTATCTTTGATAAAGGAGGCAAGAATATACATTGGAGAAAAGACAGCCTCTTCAATAAGTGGTGCTGGGAAAACTGGACAGCTACCTGTAGAAGTATGAAATTAGAACACTCCCTAACACCATACACAAAAATAAACTCAAAATGGGTTAAAGACCTAAATGTAAGGCCAGACACTATCAAACTCTTAGAGGAAAACATAGGCAGAACACTATACGACATAAATCACAGCAAGATCCTTTTTGACCCATCTCCTAGAGAAATGGAAATAAAAACACAAATAAACAAATGGGACCTAATGAAACTTAAAAGCTTTTGCACAGCAAAGGATACCATAAACAAGACCAAAAGACAACCCTCAGAATGGGAGAAAATATTTGCAAATGAAGCAACTGACAAAGGATTAATCTCCAAAATTTATAAGCAACTCATGCAGCTCAATAACAAAAAAACAAACAGCCCAATCCAAAAATGGGCAGAAGAACTAAATAGACATTTCTCCAAAGAAGATATACAGATAGCCAACAAACACATGAAAGAATGCTCAATATCATTAATCATTAGAGAAATGCAAATCAAAACTACAATGAGATATCATCTCACACCGGTCAGATTGGCCATCATCAAAAACTCTAGAAACAATAAATGTTGGAGAGGGTGTGGAGAAAAGGGAACACTCTTGCACTGCTGGTGGGAATGTAAAATGATACAGCCACTATGGAGAACAGTATGGAGGTTCCTTAAAAAACTACAAATAGAACTACCATATGACCCAGCAATCCCACTACTGGGCATATACCCTGAGAAAACCATAATTCAAAAAGAGTCATGTACCAAAATGTTTATTGCAGCTCTATTTACGATAGCCAGGACATGGAAGCAACCTAAGTGTCCATCAACAGATGAATGGATAAGGAAGATGTGGCACATATATACAATGGAATATTACTCAGCCATAAAAAGAAATGAAACTGAGTTATTTGTAATGAGGTGGATAGACCTGGAATCTGTCATACAGAGTGAAGTAAGTCAGAAGGACAAAAACAAATACCGTATGCTAACACATATATATGGAATCTAAAAAAAAAAAAAAAAATGTCATGAAGAGATTAGTGGTAGGAGGGAATAAAACACAGACCTACTAGAGCATGGACTTGAGGATATGGGGAGGGGGAAGGGTAAGCTGTGACGATGTGAGAGAGTGGCAGGGACATATACACACTACCAAATGTAAATTAGATAGCTAGTGGGAAGCTACAGCATAGCACAGGGAGTTCACCTCTGTACTTAGTGACCACCTAGAGGGGTGGGATAGGGAGGGTGGGAGGGAGGGTGACAAAAGAGGGAAGAGTTATGGGAACATATGTATATGTATAACTGATTCACTTTGTTGTAAAGGAGAAACCAACCCACTATTGTAAAACAGTTATACTCAAATAAAGATGTTAAAAAAAAAAAAAAAAAAAAAAAAAAAAAAAAAAAAAGAAGTAAGTCAGTATTGGAGAGAGGCAGAAGGCTGTACTTGGCAGAGGCTAGGATAAGAGGTTCCTCAAAGCAGCCTTCTCAAAGGGCATAGAAGCAGAGGCCATCTCCAGCGGCCTCTCCACCAGAGTCTATCCACAAAAGGAACACCTTGAAGCTGGCTGCGAATGCACAGCTTAGGAGGAAAGCAGTACCCGCATGCTACGAATGGGATCTCTTGATGGTGCCCCAGAAAGGAACTCTGGCACTTGTACTTCCCAAGTTAGCTTAGCTGCGCAACGTTTGCCCCACAGTGGCGAGCAGAAACATTGCTAGTGGCCAGTGAAACACCGCATACACCGGTGCAGTAGCACCACACACATCTCCCAGAGAACAGAGACTTCAAATCCGTGCGTGTTCTCTTCAAGTGGAGAGGGTAGTTTGCATTCTGCGATGCACAGTGATGGCCCAAAGCGCTGCAGGAGTGCCATCTCCAAAGTGAATGGGAAGCTGCCCTCCCTCGAGTGGGTAAAGACCTAACACCAGCCTTGATGGCACGTCACCGTGTGCAAAAGAAGAACAGAAAACGAACATTTTTCCATGCAGGAAAAGGGCTCTTGGTTTCTCAAACGGAAAGACAAGCTGTCAGAAGTAAGTCAGTATTGGAGAGAGGCAGAAGGCTGTACTTGGCAGAGGCTGGGGTAAGAGGTTCCTCAAAGCAGCCTTCTCAAACGGCATAGAAGCAGAGGCCTTTTCCAGCGGCCTCTCCACCAGAGTCTATCCACAAAAGGAACACGTTGAAGATGGCTGCGAATGCACAGCTTAGGAGGACAGCAGTACCCGCATGCTACGAATGTGATCTCGATGGAGCCCCAGAAAGGAACTCTGGCACTTGTACTTCCCAAGTGAGCTTAGCTGCACAACGTTTGCCCCACAGTGGCGAGCAGAAACATTGCTAGTGGCCAGTGAACCACGCCATACACCGGGGCAGTAGCACCACACACATCTCCCAGAGAACAGAGACTTCCCAATCCGTGCGTGTTCTCTTCGAATGAAGAGGGTAGTTTGCAGTCTGCGAAGCACAGTCATGGCCCAGAGCGCTGCAGGAGTGCCATCTCCAAAGTGAATGGGAAGCTGCCCTCCCTCCAGTGGGTAAAGGCCTAACACCAGCCCTGAAGGCACATCACCGTGTGCCAATGAAGAACTGAAAACGGACATTTTTCCCTGCAGGAAAAGGGCTCTTGGTTTCTCAAACGGAAAGACAAGCTGTCAGAAGTAAGTCAGTATTGGAGAGAGGCAGAAGGCTGTACTTGGCAGTGGCTAGGGTAAGAGGTTTTTCAAAGCAGCCTTCTCAAAGGGAATAGTAGCAGAGGCCTTCTCCAGCGGCTTCTCCAACACAGTCCATCCACAAAAGGAACACATTGAAGCTGGTTGCGAATGCACAGCTTAGGAGGAAAGCAGTACCCGCATGCTACGAATGTGATCTCTTGATGGTGCCCCAGAAAGGAACTCTGGCACTTGTACTTCCCAAGTGAGCTTAGCTGCACAAAGTTTGACACACAGTTGCGAGCAGAAACATTGGTAGTGGCCAGTGAGCCACCCCATACACCGGCGCAGTAGCACCACACACATCTCCCAGAGAACACAGATTACCCAATCCGTGCGTGTTCTCTTCAAATGGAGAGGGTAGTTTGCATTCTGCGAAACACAGTCATGGCCCACAGCGCTGCAGGAGTGCCATCTCCAAAGTGAATGGGAAGCTGCCCTCCCTTGAGTGGGTAAAGGCCTAACACCAACCCTGATGGCACGTCACCGTGTGCAAAAGAAGAACAGAAAACGGACATTTTTCCCTGCAGGAAAAGGGCTCTTGGTTTCTCAAACGGAAAGACAAGCTGTCAGAAGTAAGTCAGTATTGGAGAGAGGCAGAAGGCTGTACTTGGCAGAGGCTCGGGTAAGAGGTTCCTCAAAGCAGCCTTCTCAAAGGGCATAGAAGCAGAAGCCTTCTCCAGCGGCCTCTCCACCAGAGTCTATCCACAAAAGGAACACCTTGAAGCTGGCTGCGAATGCACAGCTTAGGAGGAAAGCAGTACCCGCATGCTACGAATGTGATCTCTTGATGGTGCCCCAGAAAGGAACTCTCGCACTTGTACTTCCCAAGTGAGCTTAGCTGCACAACGTTTGCCCCACAGTGGCGAGCAGAAACATTGCTAGTGGCCAGTGAACCACGCCATACACCGGGGCAGTAGCACCACACACATCTCCCAGAGAACACAGATTTCCCAATCCGTGCGTGTTCTCTTCGAATGGAGAGGGTAGTTTGCAGTCTGCGAAGCTCAGTCATGGCCCACAGCGCTGCAGGAGGGCCATCTCCAAAGTGAATGGGAAGCTGCCCTCCCTCGGGTGGGTAAAGGCCTAACACCAGCCGTGAAGGCACTTTACCGTGTGCAAAAGAAGAACAGAAAACGGACATTTTTCCGTGCAAGAAAAGGGCTCTTTGTTTATCAAACGGAAAGACAAGCTGTCAGAAGTAAGTCAGTATTGGAGAGAGGCAGAAGGCTGTACTTGGCAGAGGCTAGGGTAAGAGGTTCCTCAAAGCAGCCTTCTCAAAGGGCATAGAAGCAGAGGCCTTCTCCAGCGGGGTCTGCACCACAGTCTATCCACAAAAGGAACACCTTGAAGCTGGCTGCGAATGCACAGCTTAGGAGGAAAGCAGTACCCGCATGCTACGAATGTGATCTCTTGATGGTGCCCCAGAAAGGAACTCTGGCACTTGTACTTCCCAAGTGAGTTTAGCTGCACAAAGTTTGCCCCACAGTGGCGAGCAGAAACATTGCTAGTGGCCAGTGAGCCACCCCATACACAGGGGCAGTAGCACCACACACATCTCCCAGAGAACAGAGACTTCCCAATCCGTGCGTGTTCTCTTCGAATGGAGAGGGTAGTTTGCAGTCTGCGAAGCACAGTCATGACCCACAGCGCTGCAGGAGTGCCATCTCCAAAGTGAATGGGAAGCTGCCCTCCCTCGAGTGGGTAAAGGCCTAACACCAGCCCTGATGGCACGTCACCGTGTGCAAAAGAAGAACAGAAAACGGACATTTTTCCCTGCAGGAAAAGGGCTCTTGTTTTCTCAAACGGAAAGAGAAGCTATCAGAAGTAAGTCAGTATTGGAGAGAGGCAGAAGGCTGTACTTGGCAGAGGCTAGGGTAAGAGGTTCCTCAAAGCAGCCTTCTCAAAGGGCATAGAAGCAGAGGCCTTCTCCAGCGGCCTCTCCACCAGAGTCTATAGACAAAAGGAACACCTTGAAGCTGGCTGCGAATGCACAGCTTAGGAGGAAAGCAGTAACCGCATGCTACGAATGGGATCTCTTGATGGTGCCCCAGAAAGGAACTCTGGCACTTGTACTTCCCAAGTGAGCTTAGCTGCATAAAGTTTGACACAAAGTGGCGAGCAGAAACATTGCTAGTGGCCAGTGAGCCACCGCATACACCGGGGCAGTAGCACCACACACATCTCCCAGAGAACACAGACTTCCCAGTCCGTGCGTGTTCTCTTCGAATGGAGAGATTAGTTTGCAGTCTGTGAAGCACAGTCATGGCCCACAGCGCTGCAGGAGTCCCATCTCCAAAGTGAATGGGAAGCTGCCCTCCCTCGAGTGGGTAAAGGCCTAACACCAGCCATGATGGCACGTCACCCTGTGCAAAAGAAGAACAGAAAACGAACATTTTTCCCTGCAGGAAAAGGGCTCTCGGTTTCTCAAAAGGAAAGACAAGCTGTCAGAAGTAAGTCAGTGTTGGAGAGAGGCAGAAGGCTGTACTTGGCAGAGGCTAGGGTAAGAGGTTCCTCAAAGCAGCCTTCTCAAAGAGCATAGAAGCAGAGGCTTTCTCCAGCGGCCTCTCGCACCAGAGTCTATACACAAAAGGAACACCTTGAAGCTGGCAGCGAATGCCCAGGTTAGGAGGGAAGCAGTACCAGCATGCTACGAATGTGATCTCTTGATGGTGCCCCAGAAAGGAACTCTGGCACTTGTACTTCAGAAGTGAGTTTAGCTGAACAGAGTTTGCCCGACAGTGGCGAGCAGGAACATTGCTAGTGGCCAGTGAGCCACCCCATACACCGGGGCAGTAGCACCACACACATCTCCCAGAGAACAGAGACTTCCCAATCCGTGCGTGTTCTCTTCAAATGGAGAGGGTAGTTTGCAGTCTGCGAAGCACAGTCATGGCCCACAGCGCTGCAGGAGTGCCATTTCCAAAGTGAATGGGAAGCTGCCCTCCCTCGAGTGGGTAAAAGCCTAACACCAGCCCTGATGGCACGTCACCGTGTGCAAAAGGAGAACAGAAAACGAACATTTTTCCCTGCAGGAAAAGGGCTCTCGGTTACTCAAACGGAAAGACAAGCTGTCAGACGTAAGTCAGTATTGGAGAGAGGCAGAAGGCTGTACTTGGCAGAGGCTAGGGTAAGAGTTTCCTCAAAGCAGTCTTCTCAAAGGGCATAGAAGCAGAGGCCTTCTCCAGCGGCCTCTCCACCAGAGTCTATACACAAAAGGAACACCTTGAAGCTGGCTGCGAATGCACACCTTAGGAGGAGAGCAGTACCCGCATGCTACGAATGTGATCTCTTGTTGGTGCCCCAGAAAGGAACTCTGGCACTTGTACTTCCCAAGTGAGCTTAGCTGCACAAAGTTTGCCTCACAGTGGCGAGCAGAAACATTCCTAGTGGCCAGTGAGCCACCCCATACACAGGGGCAGTAGCACCACACACATCTCCCAGAGAACACAGACTTCCCAATCCGTGCGTGTTCTCTTCGAATGGAGATGGTAGTTTGTAGTCTGCGAAGCACAGTCATGACCCACAGCGCTTCAGGAGTACCATCTCCAAAGTGAATGGGAAGCTGCCCTCCCTCGAGTGGGTAAAAGCCTAACACAAGCCCTGAAGGCACGTCACCGTGTGCAAAAGAAGAACAGAAAACGGACAATTTTCCCTGCAGGAAAAGGGCTCTTGGTTTCTCAAACGGAAAGACAAGCTGTCAGAAGTAAGTCAGTATTGGAGAGAGGCAGAAGGCTGTACTTGGCAGAGGCTAGGGTAAGAGTTTCCTCAAAGCAGCCTTCTCAAACGGCATAGAAGCCGAGGCCTTCTCTGGCGGCCTCTCCACCAGAGTCTATACACAAAAGGAACACCTTGAAGCTGGCTGCGAATGCACAGCTTAGGAGGAGAGCAGTACCCGCATGCTACGAATGTGATCTCTTGATGGTGCCCCAGAAAGGAACTCTGGCACTTGTACTTCCCAAGTGAGCTTAGCTGAACAGAGTTTGCCCCACAGTGGCGAGCAGAAACATTGCTAGTGGACAGTGAGCCACCCCATACACCGGGGCAGTAGCACCACACACATCTCCCAGAGAACAGAGACTTCCCAATCCGTGCGTGTTCTCTTCAAATGGAGAGGGTAGTTTGCAGTCTGCGAAGCACAGTCATGGCCCACAGCGCTGCAGGAGTGCCATCTCCAAAGTGAATGGGAAGCTGCCCTCCCTCGAGTGGGTAAAGGCCTAACACCAGCCGTGAAGGCACGTCACCGTGTGCAAAAGAAGAACAGAAAACGGACATTTTTCCCTGCAGGAAAAGGGCTCATGGTTTCTAAAACGGAAAGACAAGCTGTCAGAAGTAAGTCAGTATTGGAGAGAGGCAGAAGGCTGTACTTGGCAGAGGCTAGGGTAAGAGTTTCCTCAAAGCAGTCTTCTCAAAGGGCATAGAAGCAGAGGCCTTCTCCAGCGGCCTCTCCACCAGAGTCTATACACAAAAGGAACACCTTGAAGCTGGCTGCGAATGCACAGCTTAGGAGGAGAGCAGTACCCGCATGCTACGAATGTGATCTCTTGTTGGTGCCCCAGAAAGGAACTCTGGCACTTGTACTTCCCAAGTGAGCTTAGCTGCACAAAGTTTGCCCCACAGTGGCGAGCAGAAACATTGCTAGTGGCCAGTGAGCCATCCGATACACCGGGGCAGTAGCACCACACACATCTCCCAGAGAACAGAGACTTCCCAATCCGTGCGTGTTCTCTTCGAATGGAGAGGGTAGTTTGCAGTCTGCGAAGCACAGTCATGACCCACAGCGCTGCAGGAGTGCCATCTCCAAAGTGAATGGGAAGCTGCCCTCCCTCGAGTGGGTAAAGGCCTAACACCAGCCCTGATGGCACGTCACCGTGTGCAAAAGAAGAAGAGAAAACGGACATTATTCCCTTCAAGAAAAGGGCTCTCTGTTTCTCAAACGGAAAGACAAGATGTCAGAAGTAAGTCAGTATTGGAGAGAGGCAGAAGGCTGTACTTGGCAGAGGCTAGGGTAAGAGGTTCTTCAAAGCAGCCTTCTCAAAGGGCATAGAAGCAGAGGCCTTCTCCAGCGGCGTCTCCACCACAGTCTATCCACAAAAGGAACACCTTGAAGCTGGCTGCGAATGCACAGCTTTGGAGGAAAGCACTACCTGCATGCTACGAATTTTATATCTTGATGGTGCCCCAGAAAGGAACTCTGGCACTTGTACTTCCCAAGTGAGCTTAGCTGCACAAAGTTTGCCCCACAGTGGCGAGCAGAAACATTGCTAGTGGCCAGTGAGCCACCCCATACACAGGGGCAGTAGCACCACACACATCTCCCAGAGAACAGAGACTTCCCAATCCGTGCGTGTTCTCTTCGAATGGAGAGGGTAGTTTGCAGTCTGCGAAGCACAGTCATGGCCCACAGCGCTGCAGGAGTCCCATCTCCAAAGTGAATGGGAAGCTGCCCTCCCTCGAGTGGGTAAAGGCCTAACACCAGCCATGATGGCACGTCACCCTGTGCAAAAGAAGAACAGAAAACGAACATTTTTCCCTGCAGGAAAAGGGCTCTCGGTTTCTCAAAAGGAAAGACAAGCTGTCAGAAGTAAGTCAGTGTTGGAGAGAGGCAGAAGGCTGTACTTGGCAGAGGCTAGGGTAAGAGGTTCCTCAAAGCAGCCTTCTCAAAGAGCATAGAAGCAGAGGCTTTCTCCAGCGGCCTCTCGCACCAGAGTCTATACACAAAAGGAACACCTTGAAGCTGGCAGCGAATGCCCAGGTTAGGAGGAAAGCAGTACCAGCATGCTACGAATGTGATCTCTTGATGGTGCCCCAGAAAGGAACTCTGGCACTTGTACTTCAGAAGTGAGTTTAGCTGAACAGAGTTTGCGCGACAGTGGCGAGCAGGAACATTGCTAGTGGCCAGTGAGCCCCCCCATACACCGGGGCAGTAGCACCACACACATCTCCCAGAGAACAGAGACTTCCCAATCCGTGCGTGTTCTCTTCAAATGGAGAGGGTAGTTTGCAGTCTGCGAAGCACAGTCATGGCCCACAGCGCTGCAGGAGTGCCATTTCCAAAGTGAATGGGAAGCTGCCCTCCCTCGAGTGGGTAAAAGCCTAACACCAGCCCTGATGGCACGTCACCGTGTGCAAAAGGAGAACAGAAAACGAACATTTTTCCCTGCAGGAAAAGGGCTCATGGTTTCTAAAACGGAAAGACAAGCTGTCAGAAGTAAGTCAGTATTGGAGAGAGGCAGAAGGCTGTACTTGGCAGAGGCTAGGGTAAGAGTTTCCTCAAAGCAGTCTTCTCAAAGGGCATAGAAGCAGAGGCCTTCTCCAGCGGCCAATCCACCAGAGTCTATACACAAAAGGAACACCTTGAAGCTGGCTGCGAATGCACAGCTTAGGAGGAGAGCAGTACCCGCATGCTACGAATGTGATCTCTTGATGGTGCCCCAGAAAGGAACTCTGGCACTTGTACTTCCCAAGTGAGCTTAGCTGCACAAAGTTTGCCCCACAGTGGCGAGCAGAAACATTGCTAGTGGCCAGTGAGCCATCTGATACACCGGGGCAGTAGCACCACACACATCTCCCAGAGAACAGAGACTTCCCAATCCGTGCGTGTTCTCTTCGAATGGAGAGGGTAGTTTGCAGTCTGCGAAGCACAGTCATGACCCACAGCGCTGCAGGAGTGCCATCTCCAAAGTGAATGGGAAGCTGCCCTCCCTCGAGTGGGTAAAGGCCTAACACCAGCCCTGATGGCATGTCACCGTGTGCAAAAGAAGAACAGAAAACGGACATTTTTCCCTGCAGGAAAAGGGCTCTTGTTTTCTCAAACGGAAAGACAAGCTATCAGAAGTAAGTCAGTATTGGAGAGAGGCAGAAGGCTGTACTTGGCAGAGGCTAGGGTAAGAGGTTCCTCAAAGCAGCCTTCTCAAAGGGCATAGAAGCAGAGGCCTTCTCCAGCGGGGTCTGCACCACAGTCTATCCACAAAAGGAACACCTTGAAGCTGGCTGCGAATGCACAGCTTAGGAGGAAAGCAGTACCCGCATGCTACGAATGTGATCTCTTGATGGTGCCCCAGAAAGGAACTCTGGCACTTGTACTTCCCAAGTGAGTTTAGCTGCACAAAGTTTGCCCCACAGTGGCGAGCAGAAACATTGCTAGTGGCCAGTGAGCCACACCATACACAGGGGCAGTAGCACCACACACATCTCCCAGAGAACAGAGACTTCCCAATCCGTGCGTGTTCTCTTCGAATGGAGAGGGTAGTTTGCAGTCTGCGAAGCACAGTCATGACCCACAGCGCTGCAGGAGTGCCATCTCCAAAGTGAATGGGAAGCTGCCCTCCCTCGAGTGGGTAAAAGCCTAACACCAGCCCTGATGGCACGTCACCGTGTGCAAAAGGAGAACAGAAAACGAACATTTTTCCCTGCAGGAAAAGGGCTCTCGGTTACTCAAACGGAAAGACAAGCTGTCAGACGTAAGTCAGTATTGGAGAGAGGCAGAAGGCTGTACTTGGCAGAGGCTAGGGTAAGAGTTTCCTCAAAGCAGTCTTCTCAAAGGGCATAGAAGCAGAGGCCTTCTCCAGCGGCCTCTCCACCAGAGTCTATACACAAAAGGAACACCTTGAAGCTGGCTGCGAATGCACACCTTAGGAGGAGAGCAGTACCCGCATGCTACGAATGTGATCTCTTGTTGGTGCCCCAGAAAGGAACTCTGGCACTTGTACTTCCCAAGTGAGCTTAGCTGCACAAAGTTTGCCTCACAGTGGCGAGCAGAAACATTCCTAGTGGCCAGTGAGCCACCCCATACACAGGGGCAGTAGCACCACACACATCTCCCAGAGAACACAGACTTCCCAATCCGTGCGTGTTCTCTTCGAATGGAGATGGTAGTTTGTAGTCTGCGAAGCACAGTCATGACCCACAGCGCTTCAGGAGTACCATCTCCAAAGTGAATGGGAAGCTGCCCTCCCTCGAGTGGGTAAAAGCCTAACACAAGCCCTGAAGGCACGTCACCGTGTGCAAAAGAAGAACAGAAAACGGACAATTTTCCCTGCAGGAAAAGGGCTCTTGGTTTCTCAAACGGAAAGACAAGCTGTCAGAAGTAAGTCAGTATTGGAGAGAGGCAGAAGGCTGTACTTGGCAGAGGCTAGGGTAAGAGTTTCCTCAAAGCAGCCTTCTCAAACGGCATAGAAGCCGAGGCCTTCTCTGGCGGCCTCTCCACCAGAGTCTATACACAAAAGGAACACCTTGAAGCTGGCTGCGAATGCACAGCTTAGGAGGAGAGCAGTACCCGCATGCTACGAATGTGATCTCTTGATGGTGCCCCAGAAAGGAACTCTGGCACTTGTACTTCCCAAGTGAGCTTAGCTGAACAGAGTTTGCCCCACAGTGGCGAGCAGAAACATTGCTAGTGGACAGTGAGCCACCCCATACACCGGGGCAGTAGCACCACACACATCTCCCAGAGAACAGAGACTTCCCAATCCGTGCGTGTTCTCTTCAAATGGAGAGGGTAGTTTGCAGTCTGCGAAGCACAGTCATGGCCCACAGCGCTGCAGGAGTGCCATCTCCAAAGTGAATGGGAAGCTGCCCTCCCTCGAGTGGGTAAAGGCCTAACACCAGCCGTGAAGGCACGTCACCGTGTGCAAAAGAAGAACAGAAAACGGACATTTTTCCCTGCAGGAAAAGGGCTCATGGTTTCTAAAACGGAAAGACAAGCTGTCAGAAGTAAGTCAGTATTGGAGAGAGGCAGAAGGCTGTACTTGGCAGAGGCTAGGGTAAGAGTTTCCTCAAAGCAGTCTTCTCAAAGGGCATAGAAGCAGAGGCCTTCTCCAGCGGCCTCTCCACCAGAGTCTATACACAAAAGGAACACCTTGAAGCTGGCTGCGAATGCACAGCTTAGGAGGAGAGCAGTACCCGCATGCTACGAATGTGATCTCTTGTTGGTGCCCCAGAAAGGAACTCTGGCACTTGTACTTCCCAAGTGAGCTTAGCTGCACAAAGTTTGCCCCACAGTGGCGAGCAGAAACATTGCTAGTGGCCAGTGAGCCATCCGATACACCGGGGCAGTAGCACCACACACATCTCCCAGAGAACAGAGACTTCCCAATCCGTGCGTGTTCTCTTCGAATGGAGAGGGTAGTTTGCAGTCTGCGAAGCACAGTCATGACCCACAGCGCTGCAGGAGTGCCATCTCCAAAGTGAATGGGAAGCTGCCCTCCCTCGAGTGGGTAAAGGCCTAACACCAGCCCTGATGGCACGTCACCGTGTGCAAAAGAAGAAGAGAAAACGGACATTATTCCCTTCAAGAAAAGGGCTCTCTGTTTCTCAAACGGAAAGACAAGATGTCAGAAGTAAGTCAGTATTGGAGAGAGGCAGAAGGCTGTACTTGGCAGAGGCTAGGGTAAGAGGTTCTTCAAAGCAGCCTTCTCAAAGGGCATAGAAGCAGAGGCCTTCTCCAGCGGCGTCTCCACCACAGTCTATCCACAAAAGGAACACCTTGAAGCTGGCTGCGAATGCACAGCTTTGGAGGAAAGCACTACCTGCATGCTACGAATTTTATATCTTGATGGTGCCCCAGAAAGGAACTCTGGCACTTGTACTTCCCAAGTGAGCTTAGCTGCACAAAGTTTGCCCCACAGTGGCGAGCAGAAACATTGCTAGTGGCCAGTGAGCCACCCCATACACAGGGGCAGTAGCACCACACACATCTCCCAGAGAACAGAGACTTCCCAATCCGTGCGTGTTCTCTTCGAATGGAGAGGGTAGTTTGCAGTCTGCGAAGCACAGTCATGGCCCACAGCGCTGCAGGAGTCCCATCTCCAAAGTGAATGGGAAGCTGCCCTCCCTCGAGTGGGTAAAGGCCTAACACCAGCCATGATGGCACGTCACCCTGTGCAAAAGAAGAACAGAAAACGAACATTTTTCCCTGCAGGAAAAGGGCTCTCGGTTTCTCAAAAGGAAAGACAAGCTGTCAGAAGTAAGTCAGTGTTGGAGAGAGGCAGAAGGCTGTACTTGGCAGAGGCTAGGGTAAGAGGTTCCTCAAAGCAGCCTTCTCAAAGAGCATAGAAGCAGAGGCTTTCTCCAGCGGCCTCTCGCACCAGAGTCTATACACAAAAGGAACACCTTGAAGCTGGCAGCGAATGCCCAGGTTAGGAGGAAAGCAGTACCAGCATGCTACGAATGTGATCTCTTGATGGTGCCCCAGAAAGGAACTCTGGCACTTGTACTTCAGAAGTGAGTTTAGCTGAACAGAGTTTGCGCGACAGTGGCGAGCAGGAACATTGCTAGTGGCCAGTGAGCCCCCCCATACACCGGGGCAGTAGCACCACACACATCTCCCAGAGAACAGAGACTTCCCAATCCGTGCGTGTTCTCTTCAAATGGAGAGGGTAGTTTGCAGTCTGCGAAGCACAGTCATGGCCCACAGCGCTGCAGGAGTGCCATTTCCAAAGTGAATGGGAAGCTGCCCTCCCTCGAGTGGGTAAAAGCCTAACACCAGCCCTGATGGCACGTCACCGTGTGCAAAAGGAGAACAGAAAACGAACATTTTTCCCTGCAGGAAAAGGGCTCATGGTTTCTAAAACGGAAAGACAAGCTGTCAGAAGTAAGTCAGTATTGGAGAGAGGCAGAAGGCTGTACTTGGCAGAGGCTAGGGTAAGAGTTTCCTCAAAGCAGTCTTCTCAAAGGGCATAGAAGCAGAGGCCTTCTCCAGCGGCCAATCCACCAGAGTCTATACACAAAAGGAACACCTTGAAGCTGGCTGCGAATGCACAGCTTAGGAGGAGAGCAGTACCCGCATGCTACGAATGTGATCTCTTGATGGTGCCCCAGAAAGGAACTCTGGCACTTGTACTTCCCAAGTGAGCTTAGCTGCACAAAGTTTGCCCCACAGTGGCGAGCAGAAACATTGCTAGTGGCCAGTGAGCCATCTGATACACCGGGGCAGTAGCACCACACACATCTCCCAGAGAACAGAGACTTCCCAATCCGTGCGTGTTCTCTTCGAATGGAGAGGGTAGTTTGCAGTCTGCGAAGCACAGTCATGACCCACAGCGCTGCAGGAGTGCCATCTCCAAAGTGAATGGGAAGCTGCCCTCCCTCGAGTGGGTAAAGGCCTAACACCAGCCCTGATGGCATGTCACCGTGTGCAAAAGAAGAACAGAAAACGGACATTTTTCCCTGCAGGAAAAGGGCTCTTGTTTTCTCAAACGGAAAGACAAGCTATCAGAAGTAAGTCAGTATTGGAGAGAGGCAGAAGGCTGTACTTGGCAGAGGCTAGGGTAAGAGGTTCCTCAAAGCAGCCTTCTCAAAGGGCATAGAAGCAGAGGCCTTCTCCAGCGGGGTCTGCACCACAGTCTATCCACAAAAGGAACACCTTGAAGCTGGCTGCGAATGCACAGCTTAGGAGGAAAGCAGTACCCGCATGCTACGAATGTGATCTCTTGATGGTGCCCCAGAAAGGAACTCTGGCACTTGTACTTCCCAAGTGAGTTTAGCTGCACAAAGTTTGCCCCACAGTGGCGAGCAGAAACATTGCTAGTGGCCAGTGAGCCACACCATACACAGGGGCAGTAGCACCACACACATCTCCCAGAGAACAGAGACTTCCCAATCCGTGCGTGTTCTCTTCGAATGGAGAGGGTAGTTTGCAGTCTGCGAAGCACAGTCATGACCCACAGCGCTGCAGGAGTGCCATCTCCAAAGTGAATGGGAAGCTGCCCTCCCTCGAGTGGGTAAAGGCCTAACACCAGCCCTGATGGCACGTCACCGTGTGCAAAAGAAGAACAGAAAACGGACATTTTTCCCTGCAGGAAAAGGGCTCTTGTTTTCTCAAACGGAAAGACAAGCTATCAGAAGTAAGTCAGTATTGGAGAGAGGCAGAAGGCTGTACTTGGCAGAGGCTAGGGTAAGAGGTTCCTCAAAGCAGCCTTCTCAAAGGGCATAGAAGCAGAGGCCTTCTCCAGCGGCCTCTCCACCAGAGTCTATAGACAAAAGGAACACCTTGAAGCTGGCTGCGAATGCACAGCTTAGGAGGAAAGCAGTAACCGCATGCTACGAATGGGATCTCTTGATGGTGCCCCAGAAAGGAACTCTGGCACTTGTACTTCCCAAGTGAGCTTAGCTGCATAAAGTTTGACACAAAGTGGCGAGCAGAAACATTGCTAGTGGCCAGTGAGCCACCGCATACACCGGGGCAGTAGCACCACACACATCTCCCAGAGAACACAGACTTCCCAGTCCGTGCGTGTTCTCTTCGAATGGAGAGATTAGTTTGCAGTCTGCGAAGCACAGTCATGGCCCACAGCGCTGCAGGAGTGCCATCTCCAAAGTGAATGGGAAGCTGCCCTCCCTCGAGTGGGTAAAGGCCTAACACCAGCCATGATGGCACGTCACCCTGTGCAAAAGAAGAACAGAAAACGAACATTTTTCCCTGCAGGAAAAGGGCTCTCGGTTTCTCAAAAGGAAAGACAAGCTGTCAGATGTAAGTCAGTGTTGGAGAGAGGCAGAAGGCTGTACTTGGCAGAGGCTAGGGTAAGAGGTTCCTCAAAGCAGCCTTCTCAAAGAGCATAGAAGCAGAGGCTTTCTCCAGCGGCCTCTCGCACCAGAGTCTATACACAAAAGGAACACCTTGAAGCTGGCAGCGAATGCCCAGGTTAGGAGGAAAGCAGTACCAGCATGCTACGAATGTGATCTCTTGATGGTGCCCCAGAAAGGAACTCTGGCACTTGTACTTCAGAAGTGAGCTTAGCTGAACAGAGTTTGCCGGACAGTGGCGAGCAGAAACATTGCTAGTGGCCAGTGAGCCACCCCATACACCGGGGCAGTAGCACCACACACATCTCCCAGAGAACAGAGACTTCCCAATCCGTGCGTGTTCTCTTCAAATGGAGAGGGTAGTTTGCAGTCTGCGAAGCACAGTCATGGCCCACAGCGCTGCAGGAGTGCCATCTCCAAAGTGAATGGGAAGCTGACCTCCCTCGAGTGGGTAAAAGCCTAACACCAGCCCTGATGGCACGTCACCGTGTGCAAAAGAAGAACAGAAAACGAACATTTTTCCCTGCAGGAAAAGGGCTCTCGGTTACTCAAACGGAAAGACAAGCTGTCAGACGTAGGTCAGTATTGGAGAGAGGCAGAAGGCTGTACTTGGCAGAGGCTAGGGTAAGAGTTTCCTCAAAGCAGTCTTCTCAAAGGGCATAGAAGCAGAGGCCTTCTCCAGCGGCCTCTCCACCAGAGTCTATACACAAAAGGAACACCTTGAAGCTGGCTGCGAATGCACACCTTAGGAGGAGAGCAGTACCCGCATGCTACGAATGTGATCTCTTGTTGGTGCCCCAGAAAGGAACTCTGGCACTTGTACTTCCCAAGTGAGCTTAGCTGCACAAAGTTTGCCTCACAGTGGCGAGCAGAAACATTCCTAGTGGCCAGTGAGCCACCCCATACACAGGGGCAGTAGCACCACACACATCTCCCAGAGAACACAGACTTCCCAGTCCGTGCGTGTTCTCTTCGAATGGAGATGGTAGTTTGTAGTCTGCGAAGCACAGTCATGACCCACAGCGCTGCAGGAGTACCATCTCCAAAGTGAATGGGAAGCTGCCCTCCCTCGAGTGGGTAAAAGCCTAACACAAGCCCTGAAGGCACGTCACCGTGTGCAAAAGAAGAACAGAAAACGGACAATTTTCCCTGCAGGAAAAGGGCTCTTGGTTTCTCAAACGGAAAGACAAGCTGTCAGAAGTAAGTCAGTATTGGAGAGAGGCAGAAGGCTGTACTTGGCAGAGGCTAGGGTAAGAGTTTCCTCAAAGCAGCCTTCTCAAACGGCATAGAAGCCGAGGCCTTCTCTAGCGGCCTCTCCACCAGAGTCTATACACAAAAGGAACACCTTGAAGCTGGCTGCGAATGCACAGCTTAGGAGGAGAGCAGTACCCGCATGCTACGAATGTGATCTCTTGATGGTGCCCCAGAAAGGAACTCTGGCACTTGTACTTCCCAAGTGAGCTTAGCTGAACCGAGTTTGCCCCACAGTGGCGAGCAGAAACATTGCTAGTGGACAGTGAGCCACCCCATACACCGGGGCAGTAGCACCACACACATCTCCCAGAGAACAGAGACTTCCCAATCCGTGCGTGTTCTCTTCAAATGGAGATGGTAGTTTGCAGTCTGCGAAGCACAGTCATGGCCCACAGCGCTGCAGGAGAGCCATCTCCAAAGTGAATGGGAAGCTGCCCTCCCTCGAGTGGGTAAAGGCCTAACACCAGCCGTGAAGGCACGTCACCGTGTGCAAAAGAAGAACAGAAAACGGACATTTTTCCCTGCAGGAAAAGGGCTCATGGTTTCTAAAAGGGAAAGACAAGCTGTCAGAAGTAAGTCAGTATTGGAGAGAGGCAGAAGGCTGTACTTGGCAGAGGCTAGGGTAAGAGTTTCCTCAAAGCAGTCTTCTCAAAGGGCATAGAAGCAGAGGCCTTCTCCAGCGGCCTCTCCACCAGAGTCTATACACAAAAGGAACACCTTGAAGCTGGCTGCGAATGCACAGCTTAGGAGGAGAGCAGTACCCGCATGCTACGAATGTGATCTCTTGTTGGTGCCCCAGAAAGGAACTCTGGCACTTGTACTTCCCAAGTGAGCTTAGCTGCACAAAGTTTGCCCCACAGTGGCGAGCAGAAACATTGCTAGTGGCCAGTGAGCCATCCGATACACCGGGGCAGTAGCACCACACACATCTCCCAGAGAACAGAGACTTCCCAATCCGTGCGTGTTCTCTTCGAATGGAGAGGGTAGTTTGCAGTCTGCGAAGCACAGTCATGACCCACAGCGCTGCAGGAGTGCCATCTCCAAAGTGAATGGGAAGCTCCCCTCCCTCGAGTGGGTAAAGGCCTAACACCAGCCCTGATGGCACGTCACCGTGTGCAAAAGAAGAAGAGAAAACGGACATTTTTCCCTTCAAGAAAAGGGCTCTCTGTTTCTCAAACGGAAAGACAAGATGTCAGAAGTAAGTCAGTATTGGAGAGAGGCAGAAGGCTGTACTTGGCAGAGGCTAGGGTAAGAGGTTCTTCAAAGCAGCCTTCTCAAAGGGCATAGAAGCAGAGGCCTTCTCCAGCGGCGTCTCCACCACAGTCTATCCACAAAAGGAACACCTTGAAGCTGGCTGCGAATGCACAGCATTGGAGGAAAGCACTACCTGCATGCTACGAATTTTATCTCTTGATGGTGCCCAAGAAAGGAACTCTGGCACTTGTACTTCCCAAGTGAGCTTAGCTGCACAAAGTTTTCCCCACAGTGGCGAGCAGAAACATTGCTAGTGGCCAGTGAGCCACCCCATACACAGGGGCAGTAGCACCACACACATCTCCCAGAGAACAGAGACTTCCCAATCCGTGCGTGTTCTCTTCGAATGGAGAGGGTAGTTTGCAGTCTGCGAAGCACAGTCATGACCCACAGCGCTGCAGGAGTGCCATCTCCAAAGTGAATGGGAAGCTGCCCTCCCTCGAGTGGGTAAAGGCCTAACACCAGCCCTGATGGCACGTCACCGTGTGCAAAAGAAGAACAGAAAACGGACATTTTTCCCTGCAGGAAAAGGGCTCTTGTTTTCTCAAACGGAAAGACAAGCTATCAGAAGTAAGTCAGTATTGGAGAGAGGCAGAAGGCTGTACTTGGCAGAGGCTAGGGTAAGAGGTTCTTCAAAGCAGCCTTCTCAAAGGGCATAGAAGCAGAGGCCTTCTCCAGCGGCCTCTCCACCAGAGTCTATACACAAAAGGAACACCTTGAAGCTGGCTGCGATTGCACAGCTTAGGAGGAGAGCAGTACCCGCATGCTACGAATGTGATCTCTTGATGGTGCCCCAGAAAGGAACTCTGGCACTTGTACTTCCCAAGTGAGCTTAGCTGCACAAAGTTTGCCCCACAGTGGCGAGCAGAAACATTGCTAGTGGCCAGTGAGCCATCCGATACACCGGGGCAGTAGCACCACACACATCTCCCAGAGAACAGAGACTTCCCAATCCGTGCGTGTTCTCTTCGAATGGAGAGGGTAGTTTGCAGTCTGCGAAGCACAGTCATGACCCACAGCGCTGCAGGAGTGCCATCTCCAAAGTGAATGGGAAGCTGCCCTCCCTCGAGTGGGTAAAGGCCTAACACCAGCCCTGATGGCATGTCACCGTGTGCAAAAGAAGAACAGAAAACGGACATTTTTCCCTGCAGGAAAAGGGCTCTTGTTTTCTCAAACGGAAAGACAAGCTATCAGAAGTAAGTCAGTATTGGAGAGAGGCAGAAGGCTGTACTTGGCAGAGGCTAGGGTAAGAGGTTCCTCAAAGCAGCCTTCTCAAAGGGCATAGAAGCAGAGGCCTTCTCCAGCGGGGTCTGCACCACAGTCTATCCACAAAAGGAACACCTTGAAGCTGGCTGCGAATGCACAGCTTAGGAGGAAAGCAGTACCCGCATGCTACGAATGTGATCTCTTGATGGTGCCCCAGAAAGGAACTCTGGCACTTGTACTTCCCAAGTGAGTTTAGCTGCACAAAGTTTGCCCCACAGTGGCGAGCAGAAACATTGCTAGTGGCCAGTGAGCCACCCCATACACAGGGGCAGTAGCACCACACACATTTCCCAGAGAACAGAGACTTCCCAATCCGTGCGTGTTCTCTTCGAATGGAGAGGGTAGTTTGCAGTCTGCGAAGCACAGTCATGACCCACAGCGCTGCAGGAGTGCCATCTCCGAAGTGAATGGGAAGCTGCCCTCCCTCGAGTGGGTAAAGGCCTAACACCAGCCCTGATGGCACGTCACCGTGTGCAAAAGAAGAACAGAAAACGGACATTTTCCCTGCAGGAAAAGGGCTCTTGTTTTCTCAAACGGAAAGACAAGCTATCAGAAGTAAGTCAGTATTGGAGAGAGGCAGAAGGCTGTACTTGGCAGAGGCTAGGGTAAGAGGTTCCTCAAAGCAGCCTTCTCAAAGGGCATAGAAGCAGAGGCCTTCTCCAGCGGCCTCTCCACCAGAGTCTATAGACAAAAGGAACACCTTGAAGCTGGCTGCGAATGCACAGCTTAGGAGGAAAGCAGTAACCGCATGCTACGAATGGGATCTCTTGATGGTGCCCCAGAAAGGAACTCTGGCACTTGTACTTCCCAAGTGAGCTTAGCTGCATAAAGTTTGACACAAAGTGGCGAGCAGAAACATTGCTAGTGGCCAGTGAGCCACCGCATACACCGGGGCAGTAGCACCACACACATCTCCCAGAGAACACAGACTTCCCATCCGTGCGTGTTCTCTTCGAATGGAGAGATTAGTTTGCAGTCTGCGAAGCACAGTCATGGCCCACAGCGCTGCAGGAGTCCCATCTCCAAAGTGAATGGGAAGCTGCCCTCCCTCGAGTGGGTAAAGGCCTAACACCAGCCATGATGGCACGTCACCCTGTGCAAAAGAAGAACAGAAAACGAACATTTTTCCCTTCAGGAAAAGGGCTCTCGGTTTCTCAAAAGGAAAGACAAGCTGTCAGAAGTAAGTCAGTGTTGGAGAGAGGCAGAAGGCTGTACTTGGCAGAGGCTAGGGTAAGAGGTTCCTCAAAGCAGCCTTCTCAAAGAGCATAGAAGCAGAGGCTTTCTCCAGCGGCCTCTCGCACCAGAGTCTATACACAAAAGGAACACCTTGAAGCTGGCAGCGAATGCCCAGGTTAGGAGGAAAGCAGTACCAGCATGCTACGAATGTGATCTCTTGATGGTGCCCCAGAAAGGAACTCTGGCACTTGTACTTCAGAAGTGAGCTTAGCTGAACAGAGTTTGCCCGACAGTGGCGAGCAGAAACATTGCTAGTGGCCAGTGAGCCACCCCATACACCGGGGCAGTAGCACCACACACATCTCCCAGAGAACAGAGACTTCCCAATCCGTGCGTGTTCTCTTCAAATGGAGAGGGTAGTTTGCAGTCTGCGAAGCACAGTCATGGCCCACAGCGCTGCAGGAGTGCCATTTCCAAAGTGAATGGGAAGCTGCCCTCCCTCGAGTGGGTAAAAGCCTAACACCAGCCCTGATGGCACGTCACCGTGTGCAAAAGGAGAACAGAAAACGAACATTTTTCCCTGCAGGAAAAGGGCTCTCGGTTTCTCAAACGGAAAGACAAGCTGTCAGAAGTAAGTCAGTATTGGAGAGAGGCAGAAGGCTGTACTTGGCAGAGGCTAGGGTAAGAGTTTCCTCAAAGCAGTCTTCTCAAAGGGCATAGAAGCAGAGGCCTTCTCCAGCGGCCTCTCCACCAGAGTCTATACACAAAAGGAACACCTTGAAGCTGGCTGCGAATGCACACCTTAGGAGGAGAGCAGTACCCGCATGCTACGAATGTGATCTCTTGTTGGTGCCCCAGAAAGGAACTCTGGCACTTGTACTTCCCAAGTGAGCTTAGCTGCACAAAGTTTGCCTCACAGTGGCGAGCAGAAACATTCCTAGTGGCCAGTGAGCCACCCCATACACAGGGGCAGTAGCACCACACACATCTCCCAGAGAACACAGACTTCCCAATCCGTGCGTGTTCTCTTCGAATGGAGAGGGTAGTTTGTAGTCTGCGAAGCACAGTCATGACCCACAGCGCTGCAGGAGTACCATCTCCAAAGTGAATGGGAAGCTGCCCTCCCTCGAGTGGGTAAAAGCCTAACACAAGCCCTGAAGGCACGTCACCGTGTGCAAAAGAAGAACAGAAAACGGACAATTTTCCCTGCAGGAAAAGGGCTCTTGGTTTCTCAAACGGAAAGACAAGCTGTCAGAAGTAAGTCAGTATTGGAGAGAGGCAGAAGGCTGTACTTGGCAGAGGCTAGGGTAAGAGGTTCCTCAAAGCAGCCTTCTCAAAGGGCATAGAAGCAGAGGCCTTCTCCAGCGGCCTCTCCACCAGAGTCTATAGACAAAAGGAACACCTTGAAGCTGGCTGCGAATGCACAGCTTAGGAGGAAAGCAGTAACCGCATGCTACGAATGGGATCTCTTGATGGTGCCCCAGAAAGGAACTCTGGCACTTGTACTTCCCAAGTGAGCTTAGCTGCATAAAGTTTGACACAAAGTGGCGAGCAGAAACATTGCTAGTGGCCAGTGAGCCACCGCATACACCGGGGCAGTAGCACCACACACCTCTCCCAGAGAACACAGACTTCCCATCCGTGCGTGTTCTCTTCGAATGGAGAGATTAGTTTGCAGTCTGCGAAGCACAGTCATGGCCCACAGCGCTGCAGGAGTCCCATCTCCAAAGTGAATGGGAAGCTGCCCTCCCTCGAGTGGGTAAAGGCCTAACACCAGCCATGATGGCACGTCACCCTGTGCAAAAGAAGAACAGAAAACGAACATTTTTCCCTTCAGGAAAAGGGCTCTCGGTTTCTCAAAAGGAAAGACAAGCTGTCAGAAGTAAGTCAGTGTTGGAGAGAGGCAGAAGGCTGTACTTGGCAGAGGCTAGGGTAAGAGGTTCCTCAAAGCAGCCTTCTCAAAGAGCATAGAAGCAGAGGCTTTCTCCAGCGGCCTCTCGCACCAGAGTCTATACACAAAAGGAACACCTTGAAGCTGGCAGCGAATGCCCAGGTTAGGAGGAAAGCAGTACCAGCATGCTACGAATGTGATCTCTTGATGGTGCCCCAGAAAGGAACTCTGCCACTTGTACTTCCCAAGTGAGCTTAGCTGAACAGAGTTTGCCCCACAGTGGCGAGCAGAAACATTGCTAGTGGCCAGTGAGCCACCCCATACACCGGGGCAGTAGCACCACACACATCTCCCAGAGAACAGAGACTTCCCAATCCGTGCGTGTTCTCTTCAAATGGAGAGGGTAGTTTGCAGTCTGCGAAGCACAGTCATGGCCCACAGCGCTGCAGGAGTGCCATTTCCAAAGTGAATGGGAAGCTGCCCTCCCTCGAGTGGGTAAAAGCCTAACACCAGCCCTGATGGCACGTCACCGTGTGCAAAAGGAGAACAGAAAACGAACATTTTTCCCTGCAGGAAAAGGGCTCTCGGTTTCTCAAACGGAAAGACAAGCTGTCAGAAGTAAGTCAGTATTGGAGAGAGGCAGAAGGCTGTACTTGGCAGAGGCTAGGGTAAGAGTTTCCTCAAAGCAGTCTTCTCAAAGGGCATAGAAGCAGAGGCCTTCTCCAGCGGCCTCTCCACCAGAGTCTATACACAAAAGGAACACCTTGAAGCTGGCTGCGAATGCACACCTTAGGAGGAGAGCAGTACCCGCATGCTACGAATGTGATCTCTTGTTGGTGCCCCAGAAAGGAACTCTGGCACTTGTACTTCCCAAGTGAGCTTAGCTGCACAAAGTTTGCCTCACAGTGGCGAGCAGAAACATTCCTAGTGGCCAGTGAGCCACCCCATACACAGGGGCAGTAGCACCACACACATCTCCCAGAGAACACAGACTTCCCAATCCGTGCGTGTTCTCTTCGAATGGAGAGGGTAGTTTGTAGTCTGCGAAGCACAGTCATGACCCACAGCGCTGCAGGAGTACCATCTCCAAAGTGAATGGGAAGCTGCCCTCCCTCGAGTGGGTAAAAGCCTAACACAAGCCCTGAAGGCACGTCACCGTGTGCAAAAGAAGAACAGAAAACGGACAATTTTCCCTGCAGGAAAAGGGCTCTTGGTTTCTCAAACGGAAAGACAAGCTGTCAGAAGTAAGTCAGTATTGGAGAGAGGCAGAAGGCTGTACTTGGCAGAGGCTAGGGTAAGAGTTTCCTCAAAGCAGTCTTCTCAAAGGGCATAGAAGCAGAGGCCTTCTCCAGCGGCCTCTCCACCAGAGTCTATACACAAAAGGAACACCTTGAAGCTGGCTGCGAATGCACACCTTAGGAGGAGAGCAGTACCCGCATGCTACGAATGTGATCTCTTGTTGGTGCCCCAGAAAGGTACTCTGGCACTTGTACTTCCCAAGTGAGCTTAGCTGCACAAAGTTTGCCCCACAGTGGCGAGCAGAAACATTGCTAGTGGCCAGTGAGCCATCCGATACACCGGGGCAGTAGCACCACACACATCTCCCAGAGAACAGAGACTTCCCAATCCGTGCGTGTTCTCTTCGAATGGAGAGGGTAGTTTGCAGTCTGCGAAGCACAGTCATGACCCACAGCGCTGCAGGAGTGCCATCTCCAAAGTGAATGGGAAGCTGCCCTCCCACGAGTGGGTAAAGGCCTAACACCAGCCGTGAAGGCACGTCACCGTGTGCAAAAGAAGAACAGAAAACGGACATTTTTCCCTGCAGGAAAAGGGCTCATGGTTTCTAAAAGGGAAAGACAAGCTGTCAGAAGTAAGTCAGTATTGGAGAGAGGCAGAAGGCTGTACTTGGCAGAGGCTAGGGTAAGAGTTTCCTCAAAGCAGTCTTCTCAAAGGGCATAGAAGCAGAGGCCTTCTCCAGCGGCCTCTCCACCAGAGTCTATACACAAAAGGAACACCTTGAAGCTGGCTGCGAATGCACAGCTTAGGAGGAGAGCAGTACCCGCATGCTACGAATGTGATCTCTTGTTGGTGCCCCAGAAAGGAACTCTGGCACTTGTACTTCCCAAGTGAGCTTAGCTGCACAAAGTTTGCCCCACAGTGGCGAGCAGAAACATTGCTAGTGGCCAGTGAGCCATCCGATACACCGGGGCAGTAGCACCACACACATCTCCCAGAGAACAGAGACTTCCCAATCCGTGCGTGTTCTCTTCGAATGGAGAGGGTAGTTTGCAGTCTGCGAAGCACAGTCATGACCCACAGCGCTGCAGGAGTGCCATCTCCAAAGTGAATGGGAAGCTGCCCTCCCTCGAGTGGGTAAAGGCCTAACACCAGCCCTGATGGCACGTCACAGTGTGCAAAAGAAGAAGAGAAAACGGACATTTTTCCCTTCAAGAAAAGGGCTCTTTGTTTCTCAAACGGAAAGACAAGATGTCAGAAGTAAGTCAGTATTGGAGAGAGGCAGAAGGCTGTACTTGGCAGAGGCTAGGGTAAGAGGTTCTTCAAAGCAGCCTTCTCAAAGGGCATAGAAGCAGAGGCCTTCTCCAGCGGCATCTCCACCACAGTCTATCCACAAAAGGAACACCTTGAAGCTGGCTGCGAATGCACAGCTTTGGAGGAAAGCACTACCTGCATGCTACGAATGTGATCTCTTGATGGTGCCCCAGAAAGGAACTCTGGCACTTGTACTTCCCAAGTGAGCTTAGCTGCACAAAGTTTGCCCCACAGTGGCGAGCAGAAACATTGCTAGTGGCCAGTGAGCCACCCCATACACCGGGGCAGTAGCACCACACACATCTCCCAGAGAACAGAGACTTCCCAATCCGTGCGTGTTCTCTTCGAATGGAGAGGGTAGTTTGCAGTCTGCGAAGCACAGTCATGACCCACAGCGCTGCAGGAGTGCCATCTCCAAAGTGAATGGGAAGCTGCCCTCCCTCGAGTGGGTAAAAGCCTAACACCAGCCCTGATGGCACGTCCCCGTGTGCAAAAGAAGAACAGAAAACGAACATTTTTCCCTGCAGTAAAAGGGCTCTCGGGTTCTCAAACGGAAAGACAAGCTGTCAGAAGTAAGTCACTATTGGAGAGAGGCAGAAGGCTGTACTTGGCAGAGGCTAGGGTAAGAGGTTCCTCAAAGCAGCCTTCTCAAAGGACATAGAAACAGAAGCCTTTTCCAGCGGCCTCTCCACCAGAGTCTATACACAAAAGGAATACCTTGAAGCTGGCGGCGAATGCACAGCTTAGGAGGAGAGCAGTACCCGCATGCTACGAATGTGATCTCTTGATGGTGCCCCAGAAAGGAACTCTGGCACTTGTACTTCCCACGTGAGCTTAGCTGCACAAAGTTTGACCCACAGTGGCGAGCAGAAACATTGCTAGTGGCCAGTGAGCCACCCCATACACCGGGGCAGTAGCACCACACACATCTCCCAGACAACAGAGACTTCCCAATCCGTGCGTGTTCTCTTCAAATGGAGAGGGTAGTTTGCAGTCTGCGAAGCACAGTCATGACCCACAGCGCTGCAGGAGTGCCATCTCCAAAGTGAATGGGAAGCTGACCTACCTCGAGTGGGTAAAGGCCTAACACCAGCCCTGATGGCACGTCACCGTGTGCAAAGGAAGAACAGAAAACGGACATTTTTCCCTGCAGGAAAAGGGGTCTTGTTGTCTCAAACGGAAAGACAAGCTGTCAGAAGTAAGTCAGTATTGGAGAGAGGCAGAAGGATGTACTTGGCAGAGGCTAGGGTAAGAGTTTCCTCAAAGCAGCCTTCTCAAAGGGCATAGAAGCAGAGGCCTTCTCCAGCGGCCTCTCCACCAGAGTCTATACACAAAAGGAACACCTTGAAGCTGGCTGCGAATGCACAGCTTAGGAAGAAAGCAGTACCCGCATGCTACGAATGTGATCTCTTGATGGTGCCCCAGAAAGGAACTCTGGCACTTGTACTTCCCAAGTGAGCTTAGCTGAAGAGAGTTTGCCCGACAGTGGAGAGCAGAAACATTGCTAGTGGCCAGTGAGCCACCCCATACACCGGGGCAGTAGCACCACACACATCTCCCAGAGAACAGAGTCTTCCCACTCCGTGCGTTTTCTCTTCAAATGGAGAGGGTAGTTTGCAGTCTGCGAAGCACAGTCATGGCCCACAGCGCTGCAGGAGTGCCATCTCCAAAGTGAATGGGAAGCTGCCCTCCCTCGAGTGGGTAAAGGCCTAACACCAGCCCTGATGGCACGTCCCCGTGTGCAAAAGAAGAACAGAAAACGAACATTTTTCCCTGCAGGAAAAGGGCTCTCGGTTTCTCAAACGGAAAGACAAGCTGTCAGAAGTAACTCAGTATTGGAGAGAGGCAGAAGGCTGTACTTGGCAGAGGCTAGGGTAAGAGGTTCCTCAAAGCAGCCTTGTCAAAGGGCATAGAAGCAGAGGCCTTCTCTAGCGGCCTCTCCACCAGAGTCTATAGACAAAAGGAACACCTTGAAGCTGGCTGCGAATGCACAGCTTAGGAGGAAAGCAGTACCCGCATGCTACGAATGTGATCTCTTGATGGTGCCCCAGAAAGGAACTCTGGCACTTGTACTTCCCAAGTGAGCTTAGCTGAAGAGAGTTTGCCCCACAGTGGCGAGCAGAAACATTGCTAGTGGCCAGTGAGCCACCCCATACACCGGGGCAGTAGCACCACACACATCTCCCAGAGAACAGAGACTTCCCAATCCGTGCGTGTTCTCTTCAAATGGAGAGGGTAGTTTGCAGTCTGCGAAGCACAGTCATGGCCCACAGCGCTGCAGGAGTGCCATCTCCAAAGTGAATGGGAAGCTGCCCTCCCTCGAGTGGGTAAAGGCCTAACACCAGCCCTGATGGCACGTCACCGTGTGCAAAAGAAGAACAGAAAACGAACATTTTTCCCTGCAGGAAAAGGGCTCTCGGGTTCTCAAACGGAAAGACAAGCTGTCAGAAGTAAGTCAGTATTGGAGAGAGGCAGAAGGCTGTACTTGGCAGAGGCTAGGGTAAGAGGTTCCTCAAAGCAGCCTTCTCAAAGGGCATAGAAGCAGAGGCCTTTTCCAGCGGCCTCTCCACCAGAGTCTATAGACAAAAGGAACACCTTGAAGCTGGCTGCGAATGCACAGCTTAGGAGGAAAGCAGTACCCGCATGCTACGAATGTGATCTCTTGATGGTGCCCCAGAAAGGAACTCTGCCACTTGTACTTCCCAAGTGAGCTTAGCTGAACAGAGTTTGCCCCACAGTGGCGAGCAGAAACATTGCTAGTGGCCAGTGAGCCACCCCATACACCGGGGCAGTAGCACCACACACATCTCCCAGAGAACAGAGACTTCCCAATCCGTGCGTGTTCTCTTCAAATGGAGAGGGTAGTTTGCAGTCTGCGAAGCACAGTCATGGCCCACAGCGCTGCAGGAGTGCCATCTCCAAAGTGAATGGGAAGCTGCCCTCCCTCGAGTGGGTAAAGGCCTAACACCAGCCGTGAAGGCACGTCACCGTGTGTAAAAGAAGAACAGAAAACGGACATTTTTCCCTGCAGGAAAAGGGCTCTTGTTTTCTCAAACGGAAAGACAAGCTGTCAGAAGTAAGTCAGTATTGGAGAGAGGCAGAAGGATGTACTTGGCAGAGGGTAGGGTAAGAGTTTTCTCAAAGCAGCCTTCTCAATGGGCAAAGAAGCAGAGGGCTTCTCCAGCGGCCTCTCCACCAGAGTATATACACAAAAGGAATACCTTGAAGCTGGCGGCGAATGCACAGCTTAGGAGGAGAGCAGTACCCGCATGCTACGAATGTGATCTCTTGATGGTGCCCCAGAAAGGAACTCTGGCACTTGTACTTCCCACGTGAGCTTAGCTGCACAAAGTTTGACCCACAGTGGCGAGCAGATACATTGCTAGTGGCCAGTGAGCCACCCCATACACCTGGGCAGTAGCACCACACACATCTCCCAGAGAACAGAGACTTCCCAACCCGTGCGTGTTCTCTTCGAATGGCGAGGGTAGTTTGCAGTCTGCGAAGCACAGTCATGACCCACAGCGCTGCAGGAGTGCCATCTCCAAAGTGAATGGGAAGCTGACCTCCCTCGAGTGGGTAAAGGCCTAACACCAGCCCTGATGGCACGTCACCGTGTGCAAAAGAAGAACAGAAAACGGACATTTTTCCCTGCAGGAAAAGGGCTCTTGTTTTCTCAAACGGAAAGACAAGCTGTCAGAAGTAAGTCAGTATTGGAGAGAGGCAGAAGGCTGTACTTGGCAGAGGCTAGGGTAAGAGGTTCCTCAAAGCAGCCTTCTCAAAGGGCATAGAAGCAGAGGCCTTTTCCAGCGGCCTCTCCACCAGAGTCTATACACAAAAGGAACACTTGAAGCTGGCTGCTAATGCACAGCTTAGGAGGAAAGCAGTACCCGCATGCTCCGAATGTGATCTCTTGATGGTGCCCCAGAAAGGAACTCTGGCACTTGTATTTCCCAAGTGAGCTTAGCTGAACAGAGTTTGCCCCACAGTGGCGAACAGAAACATTGCTAGTGGCCAGTGAGCCACCCCATACACCGGGGCAGTAGCACCACACACATCTCCCAGAGAACAGAGACTTCCCAATCCGTGCGTGTTCTCTTCAAATGGAGAGGGTAGTTTGCAGTCTGCGAAGCACAGTCATGACCCACAGCGCTGCAGGAGTGCCATCTCCAAAGTGAATGGGAAGCTCCCCTCCCTCGAGTGGGTAAAGGCCTAACACCAGCCCTGATGGCACGTCACCGTGTGCAAAAGAAGAACAGAAAACGAACATTTTTCCCTGCAGGAAAAGGGCTCTCGGGTTCTCAAACGGAAAGACAAGCTGTCAGAAGTAAGTCAGTATTGGAGAGAGGCAGAAGGCTGTACTTGGCAGAGGCTAGGGTAAGAGGTTCCTCAAAGCAGCCTTCACAAAGGGCATAGAAGCAGAGGCCTTTTCCAGCGGCCTCTCCACCAGAGTCTATAGACAAAAGGAACACCTTGAAGCTGGCTGCGAATGCACAGCTTAGGAGGAAAGCAGTACCCGCATGCTACGAATGTGATCTCTTGATGGTGCCCCAGAAAGGAACTCTGGCACTTGTACTTCCCAAGTGAGCTTAGCTGCACAACGTTTGCCCCACAGTGGCGAGCAGAAACATTGCTAGTGGCCAGTGAGCCACCCCATACACAGGGGCAGTAGCACCACACACATCTCCCAGAGAACAGAGACTTCCCAATCCGTGCGTGTTCTCTTCAAATGGAGAGGGTAGTTTGCAGACTGCGAAGCACAGTCATGGGCCACAGCGCTGCAGGAGTGCCATCTCCAAAGTGAATGGGAAGCTGCCCTCCCTCGAGTGGGTAAAGGCCTAACACCAGCCCTGATGGCACGTCAACCGTGTGCAAAAGAAGAACAGAAAACGAACAATTTTCCCTGCAGGAAAAGGGCTCTCGGGTTCTCAAACGGAAAGACAAGCTGTCAGAAGTAAGTCAGTATTGGAGAGAGGCAGAAGGCTGTACTTGGCAGAGGCTAGGGTAAGAGGTTCCTCAAAGCAGCCTTCTCAAAGGGCATAGAAGCAGAGGCCTTTTCCAGCGGCCTCTCCACCAGAGTCTATCCACAAAAGGAACACCTTGAAGCTGGCTGCGAATGCACAGCTTAGGAGGAAAGCAGTACCCGCATGCTACGAATGTGATCTCTTGATGGTGCCCCAGAAAGGAACTCTGGCACTTGTACTTCCCAAGTGAGCTTAGCTGAACAGAGTTTGCCCCACAGTGGCGAACAGAAACATTGCTAGTGGCCAGTGAGCCACCCCATACACCGGGGCAGTAGCACCACACACATCTCCCAGAGAACAGAGACTTCCCAATCCGTGCGTGTTTTCTTCGAATGGAGAGGGTAGTTTGCAGTCTGCGAAGCACAGTCATGGCCCACAGTGCTGCAGGAGTGCCATCTCCAAGGTGAATGGGAAGCTGCCCTCCCTCGAGTGGGTAAAAGCCTAACACCAGCCCTGAAGGCACGTCACCGTGTGCAAAAGAAGAACAGAAAACGGACAATTTTCCCTGCAGGAAAATGGCTCTTGGTTTCTCAAACGGATAGACAAGCTGTCAGACTTGTCAGTATTGGAGAGAGGCAGAAGGCTGTACTTGGCAGAGGATAGGGTAAGAGATTCCTCAAAGCAGCCTTCTCAAAGGGCATAGAAGCAGAGGCCTTCTGCAGCGGCCTCTCCACCAGAGTCTATACACAAAAGGAACACCTTGAAGCTGGCTGCGAATGCACAGCTAAGGAGGAAAGCTGTACCCGCATGCTACGAATGTGATCTCTTGATGGTGCCCCAGAAAGGAACTCTGGCACTTGTACTTCCCAAGTGAGCTTAGCTGAACAGAGTTTGCCCCACAGTGGCGAACAGAAACATTGCTAGTGGCCAGTGAGCCACCCCATACACCGGGGCAGTAGCACCACACACATCTCCCAGAGAACCCAGACTTCCCAATCCGTGCGTGTTCTCTTCAAATGGAGAGGGTAGTTTGCAGTCTGCGAAGCACAGTCATGGCCCACAGCGCTGCAGGAGTGCCATCTCCAAAGTGAATGGGAAGCTGCCCTCCCTCGAGTGGGTAAAAGCCTAACACGAGCCCTGATGGCACGTCCCCGTGTGCAAAAGAAGAACAGAAAACGAACATTTTTCCCTGCAGGAAAAGTGCTCTCGGGTTCTCAAACGGAAAGACAAGCTGTCAGAAGTAAGTCAGTATTGGAGAGAGGCAGAAGGCTGTACTTGGCAGAGGCTAGGGTAAGAGGTTCCTCAAAGCAGCCTTCTCAAAGGACATAGAAACAGAGGCCTTTTCCAGCGGCCTCTCCAACAGAGTCTATACACAAAAGGAATACCTTGAGGCTGGCGGCGAATGCACAGCTTAGGAGGAGAGCAGTACCCGCATGCTACGAATGTGATCTCTTGATGGTGCCCCAGAAAGGAACTCTGGCACTTGTACTTCCCACGTGAGCTTAGCTGCACAAAGTTTGACCCACAGTGGCGAGCAGAAACATTGCTAGTGGCCAGTGAGCCACCCCATACACCGGGGCAGTAGCACCACACACATCTCCCAGAGAACAGAGACTTCCCAATCCGTGCGTGTTCTCTTCAAATGGAGAGGGTAGTTTGCAGTCTGCGAAGCACAGTCATGGCCCACAGCGCTGCAGGAGTGCAATCTCCAAAGTGAATGGGAAGCTGCCCTCCCTCGAGTGGGTAAAGGCCTAACACCAGCCCTGATGGCACGTCAACCGTGTGCAAAAGAAGAACAGAAAACGAACAATTTTCCCTGCAGGAAAAGGGCTCTCGGGTTCTCAAACGGAAAGACAAGCTGTCAGAAGTAAGTCAGTATTGGAGAGAGGCAGAAGGCTGTACTTGGCAGAGGCTAGGGTAAGAGTTTCCTCAAAGCAGCCTTCTCAAAGGGCATAGAAGCAGAGGCCTTTTCCAGCGGCCTCTCCACCAGAGTCTATCCACAAAAGGAACACCTTGAAGCTGGCTGCGAATGCACAGCTTAGGAGGAAAGCAGTACCCGCATGCTACGAATGTGATCTCTTCATGGTGCCCCAGAAAGGAACTCTGGCACTTGTACTTCCCAAGTGAGCTTAGCTGCACAACGTTTGCCCCACAGTGGCGAGCAGAAACATTGCTAGTGGCCAGTGAGCCATCCGATACACCGGGGCAGTAGCACCACACACATCTCCCAGAGAACAGAGATTTCCCAATCCGTGCGTGTTTTCTTCGAATGGAGAGGGTAGTTTGCAGTCTGCGAAGCACAGTCATGGCACACAGTGCTGCAGGAGTGCCATCTCCAAGGTGAATGGGAAGCTGCCCTCCCTCGAGTGGGTAAAAGCCTAACACCAGCCCTGAAGGCACGTCACCGTGTGCAAAAGAAGAACAGAAAACGGACAATTTTCCCTGCAGGAAAATAGCTCTTGGTTTCTCAAACGGATAGACAAGCTGTCAGACGTAAGTCAGTATTGGAGAGAGGCAGAAGGCTGTACTTGGCAGAGGATAGGGTAAGAGGTTCCTCAAAGCAGCCTTCTCAAAGGGCATAGAAACAGAGGCCTTTTCCAGCGGCCTCTCCACCAGAGTCTGTACACAAAAGGAATACCTTGAAGCTGGCGGCGAATGCACAGCTTAGGAGGAAAGCAGTACCCGCATGCTACGAATGTGATCTCTTGATGGTGCCCCAGAAAGGAAATCTGGCACTTGTACTTCCCAAGTGAGCTTAGCTGAACAGAGTTTGCCCCACAGTGGCGAACAGAAACATTGCTAGTGGCCAGTGAGCCACCCCATACACCGGGGCAGTAGCACCACACACATCTCCCAGAGAACAGAGACTTCCCAATCCGTGCGTGTTCTCTTCAAATGGAGAGGGTAGTTTGCAGTCTGCGAAGCACAGTCATGGCCCACAGCGCTGCAGGAGTGCCATCTCCAAAGTGAATGGGAAGCTGCCCTCCCTCGAGTGGGTAAAAGCCTAACACCAGCCCTGATGGCACGTCCCCGTGTGCAAAAGAAGGACAGAAAACGAACATTTTTCCCTGCAGTAAAAGGGCTCTCGGGTTCTCAAACGGAAAGACAAGCTGTCAGAAGTAAGTCAGTATTGGAGAGAGGCAGAAGGCTGTACTTGGCAGAGGCTAGGGTAAGAGTTTCCTCAAAGCAGCCTTCTCAAACGCCATAGAAGCAGAGGCCTTCTCCAGCGGCCTCTCCCCCAGAGTCTATACACAAAAGGAACACCTTGAAGCTGGCTGCGAATGCACAGCTTAGGAGGAGAGCAGTACCCGCATGCTACGAATGTGATCTCTTGTTGGTGCCCCAGAAAGGAACTCTGGCACTTATACTTCCCAAGTGAGCTTAGCTGCACAAAGTTTGCCCCACAGTGGCGAGCAGAAACATTGCTAGTGGCCAGTGAGCCATCCGATACACCGGCGCAGTAGCACCACACACATCTCCCAGAGAACAGAGACTTCCCAATCCGTGCGTGTTCTCTTCGAATGGAGAGGGTAGTTTGCAGTCTGCGAAGCACAGTCATGACCCACAGCGCTGCAGGAGTGCCATCTCCAAAGTGAATGGGAAGCTGCCCTCCCTCGAGTGGGTAAAGGCCTAACACCAGCCCTGATGGCACGTCACCGTGTGCAAAAGAAGAACAGAAAACTGACATTTTTCCCTTCAAGAAAAGGGCTCTTTGTTTCTCAAACGGAAAGACAAGATGTCAGAAGTAAGTCAGTATTGGATAGAGGCAGAAGGCTGTACTTGGCAGAGGCTAGGGTAAGAGGTTCTTCAAAGCAGCCTTCTCAAAGGGCATAGAATCAGAGGCCTTCTCCAGCGGCGTCTCCACCACAGTCTATCCACAAAAGGAACACTTTGAAGCTGGCTGCGAATGCACAGCTTAGGAGGAAAGCAGTACCCGCATGCTACGAATGTGATCTCTTGATGGTGCCCCAGAAAGGAACTCTGGCACTTGTACTTCCCAAGTGAGCTTAGCTGCACAAAGTTTGCCCCACAGTGGCGAGCAGAAACATTGCTAGTGGCCAGTGAGCCACCCCATACACAGGGGCAGTAGCACCACACACATCTCCCAGAGAACAGAGACTTCCCAATCCGTGCGTGTTCTCTTCGAATGGAGAGGGTAGTTTGCAGTCTGCGAAGCACAGTCATGGCCCACAGCGCTGCAGGAGTGCCATCTCCAAAGTGAATGGGAAGCTGCCCTCCCTCGAGTGGGTAAAGGCCTAACAGCAGCCCTGATGGCACGTCACCGTGTGTAAAAGAAGAACAGAAAACGGACATTTTTCCCTGCAGGAAAAGGGGTCTTGTTTTCTCAAACGGAAAGACAAGCTGTCAGAAGTAAGTCAGTATTGGAGAGAGGCAGAAGGCTGTACTTGGCAGAGGCTAGGGTAAGAGTTTCCTCAAAGCAGCCTTCTCAAAGGGCATAGAAGCAGAGGCCTTTTCCAGCGGCCTCTCCACCAGAGTCTATAGACAAAAGGAACACCTTGAAGCTGGCTGCGAATGCACAGCTTAGGAGGAAAGCAGTACCCGCATGCTACGAATGTGATCTCTTGATGGTGCCCCAGAAAGGAACTCTGGCACTTGTACTTCCCAAGTGAGCTTAGCTGAACAGAGTTTGCCCCACAGTGGCGAGCAGAAACATTGCTAGTGGCCAGTGAGCCACCCCATACACCTGGGCAGTAACACCACACACATCTCCCAGAGAACAGAGACTTCCCAATCCGTGCGTGTTCTCTTCAAATGGAGAGGGTAGTTTGCAGTCTGCGAAGCACAGTCATGGCCCACAGCGCTGCAGGAGTGCCATCTCCAAAGTGAATGGGAAGCTACCCTCCCTCGAGTGGGTAAAGGCCTAACACCAGCCCTGATGGCACGTCACCGTGTGCAAAAGAAGAACAGAAAACGAACATTTTTCCCTGCAGGAAAAGGGCTCTCGTGTTCTCAAACGGAAAGACAAGCTGTCAGAAGTAAGTCAGTATTGGAGAGAGGCAGAAGGCTGTACTTGGCAGAGGCTAGGGTAAGAGGTTCTTCAAAGCAGCCTTCTCAAAGGGCATAGTAGCAGAGGCCTTTTCCAGCGGCCTCTCCACCAGAGTCTATCCACAAAAGGAACACCTTGAAGCTGGCTGCGAATGCACAGCTTAGGAGGAAAGCAGTACCCGCATGCTACGAATGTGATCTCTTGATGGTGCACCAGAAAGGAACTCTGGCACTTGTACTTCCCACGTGAGCTTAGCTGCACAACGTTTGCCCCACAGTGGCGAGCAGAAACATTGCTAGTGGCAAGTGAGCCACGCCATACACCTTGGCTGTAGCACCACACACATCTCCCAGGGAACAGAGACTTCCCAATCCGTGCGTGTTCTCTTAGAATCGAGAGGGTAGTTTGCAGTCTGCGAAGCACAGTCATGGCCCACAGCGCTGCAGGAGTGCCATCTCCAAAGTGAATGGGAAGCTGCCCTCCCTCGAGTGGGTAAAGGCCTAAAACCAGCCGTGAAGTCACGTCACCGTGTGTAAAAGAAGAACAGAAAACGGACATTTTTCCCTGCAGGAAAAGGGCTCTTGTTTTCTCAAACGGAAAGACAAGCTGTCAGAAGTAAGTCAGTATTGGAGAGAGGCAGAAGGCTGTACTTGGCAGAGGTTAGGGTAAGAGTTTCCTCAAAGCAGCCTTCTCAAAGGGCATAGAAGCAGAGGGCTTCTCCAGCGGCCTCTCCACCAGAGTCTATACACAAAAGGAACACCTTGAAGCTGGCTGCGAATGCACAGCTTAGGAGGAGAGCAGTACCCGCATGCTACGAATGTGATCTCTTGATGGTGCCCCAGAAAGGAACTCTGGCACTTGTACTTCCCAAGTGAGCTTAGCTGCACAACGTTTGCCCCACAGTGGCGAGCAGAAACATTGCTAGTGGCAAGTGAGCCACGCCATACACCTTGGCTGTAGCACCACACACATCTCCCAGGGAACAGAGACTTCCCAATCCGTGCGTGTTCTCTTAGAATCGAGAGGGTAGTTTGCAGTCTGCGAAGCACAGTCATGGCCCACAGTGCTGCAGGAGTGCCATCTCCAAGGTGAATGGGAAGCGGCCCTCCCTCGAGTGGGTAAAAGCCTAACACCAGCCCTGAAGGCACGTCACCGTGTGCAAAAGAAGAACAGAAAACGGACAATTTTCCCTGCAGGAAAAGGGCTCTTGGTTTCTCAAACGGATAGACAAGCTGTCAGACGTAAGTCAGTTTTGGAGAGAGGCAGAAGGCTGTACTTGGCAGAGGCTAGGGTAAGAGGTTCCTCAAAGCAGCCTTCTCAAAGGGCATAGAAGCAGAGGCCTTTTCCAGCGGCCTCTCCACCAGAGTCTATACACAAAAGGAACACCTTGAAGCTGGCTGCGAATGCACAGCTTAGGAGGAAAGCAGTACCCGCATGCTACGAATGTGATCTCTTGATGGTGCCCCAGAAAGGAACTCTGGCACTTGTACTTCCCAAGTGAGCTTAGCTGAACAGAGTTTGCCCCACAGTGGTGAACAGAAACATTGCTAGTGGCCAGTGAGCCACCCCATACACCGGGGCAGTAGCACCACACACATCTCCCAGAGAACAGAGACTTCCCAATCCGTGCGTGTTCTCTTCAAATGGAGAGGGTAGTTTGCAGTCTGCGAAGCACAGTCATGGCCCACAGCGCTGCAGGAGTGCCATCTCCAAAGTGAATGGGAAGCTGCCGTCCCTCGAGTGGGTAAAAGCCTAACACCAGCCCTGATGGCACGTCCCCGTGTGCAAAAGAAGAACAGAAAACGAACATTTTTCCCTGCAGGAAAAGGGCTCTCGGGTTCTCAAACGGAAAGACAAGCTGTCAGAAGTAAGTCACTATTGGAGAGAGGCAGAAGGCTGTACTTTGCAGAGGCTAGGGTAAGAGGTTCCTCAAAGCAGCCTTCTCAAAGGACATAGAAACAGAGGCCTTTTCCAGCGGCCTCTCCACCATAGTCTATACACAAAAGGAATACCTTGAAGCTGGCGGCGAATGCACAGCTTAGGAGGAGAGCAGTACCCGCATGCTACGAATGTGATCTCTTGATGGTGCCCCAGAAAGGAACTCTGGCACTTGTACTTCCCACGTGAGCTTAGCTGCACAAAGTTTGACCCACAGTGGCGAACAGAAACATTGCTAGTGGCCAGTGAGCCACCCCATACACCTGGGCAGTAGTACCACACACATCTCCCAGAGAACAGAGACTTCCCAATCCGTGCGTGTTCTCTTCGAATGGAGAGGGTAGTTTGCAGTCTGCGAAGCACAGTCATGGCCCACAGCGCTGCAGGAGTGCCATCTCCAAAGTGAATGGGAAGCTGACCTCCCTCGAGTGGGTAAAGGCCTAACACCAGCCCTGATGGCACGTCACCGTGTGCAAAAGAAGAACAGAAAACGGACATTTTTCCCTGCAGGAAAAGGGGTCTTGTTTTCTCAAACGGAAAGACAAGCTGTCAGAAGTAAGTCAGTATTGGAGAGAGGCAGAAGGCTGTACTTGGCAGAGGCTAGGGTAAGAGGTTCCTCAAAGCAGCCTTCTCAAAGGGCATAGAAGCAGAGGCCTTCTCTAGCGGCCTCTCCACCAGAGTCTATAGACAAAAGGAACACCCTGAAGCTGGCTGCGAATGCACAGCTTAGGAGGAAAGCAGTACCCGCATGCTACGAATGTGATCACTTGATGGTGCCCCAGAAAGGAACTCTGGCACTTGTACTTCCCAAGTGAGCTTAGCTGAACAGAGTTTGCCCGACAGTGGCGAGCAGAAACATTGCTAGTGGCCAGTGAGCCACCCCATACACCGGGGCAGTAGCACCACACACATCTCCCAGAGAACAGAGACTTCCCAATCCGTGCGTGTTCTCTTCAAATGGAGAGGGTAGTTTGCAGTCTGCGAAGCACAGTCATGGCCCACAGCGCTGCAGGAGTGCCATCTCCAAAGTGAATGGGAAGCTGCCCTCCCTCGAGTGGGTAAAGGCCTAACACCAGCCCTGATGGCACGTCACCGTGTGCAAAAGAAGAACAGAAAACGAACATTTTTCGCTGCAGGAAAAGGGCTCTCGGGTTCTCAAACGGAAAGACAAGCTGTCAGAAGTAAGTCAGTATTGGAGAGAGGCAGAAGGCTGTACTTGGCAGAGGCTAGGGTAAGAGGTTCCGCAAAGCAGCCTTCTCAAAGGGCATAGAAGCAGAGGCCTTTTCCAGCGGCCTCTCCACCAGAGTCTATAGACAAATGGAACACCTTGAAGCTGGCTGCGAATGCACAGCTTAGGAGGAGAGCAGTACCCGCATGCTACGAATGTGATCTCTTGATGGTGCCCCAGAAAGGAACTCTGGCACTTGTACTTCCCAAGTGAGCTTAGCTGAACAGAGTTTGCCCCACAGTGGCGAGCAGAAACATTGCTAGTCGCCAGTGAGCCACCCCATACACCGGGGCAGTAGCACCACACACATCTCCCAGAGAACAGAGACTTCCCAATCCGTGCGTGTTCTCTTCGAATGGAGAGGGTAGTTTGCAGTCTGCGAAGCACAGTCATGGCCCACAGCGCTGCAGGAGTGCCATCTCCAAAGTGAATGGGAAGCTGCCCTCCCTCGAGTGGGTAAAGGCCTAACACCAGCCCTGATGGCACGTCACCGTGTGCAAAAGAAGAACAGAAAACGAACATTTTTCCCTGCAGGAAAAGGGCTCTCGGGTTCTCAAACGGAAAGACAAGCTGTCAGAAGTAAGTCAGTATTGGAGAGAGGCAGAAGCCTGTACGTGGCAGATGCTAGGGTAAGAGGTTCCTCAAAGCAGCCTTCCCAAAGGGCATAGAAGCAGAGGCCTTTTCCAGCGGCCTCTCCACCAGAGTCTATCCACAAAAGGAACACCTTGAAGCTGGCTGCGAATGCACAGCTTAGGAGGAAAGCAGTACCCGCATGCTACGAATGTGATCTCTTGATGGTGCCCCAGAAATGAACTCTGGCACTTGTACTTCCCACGTGAGCTTAGCTGCACAACGCTTGCCCCACAGTGGCGAGCAGAAACATTGCTAGTGGCAAGTGAGCCACGCCATACACCTGGGCAGTAGCACCACACACATCTCCCAGGGAACAGAGACTTCCCAATCCGTGCGTGTTCTCTTCGAATCGAGAGGGTAGTTTGCAGTCTGCGAAGCACAGTCATGGCCCACAGCGCTGCAGGAGTGCCATCTCCAAAGTGAATGGGAAGCTGCCCTCCCTCGAGTGGGTAAAGGCCTAACACCAGCCGTGAAGGCACGTCACCGTGTGTAAAAGAAGAACAGAAAACGGACATTTTTCCCTGCAGGAAAAGGGCTCTTGTTTTCTCAAACGGAAAGACAAGCTGTCAGAAGTAACTCAGTATTGGAGAGAGGCAGAAGGCTGTACTTGGCAGAGGCTAGGGTAAGAGTTTCCTCAAAGCAGCCTTCTCAATGGGCATAGAAGCAGAGGGCTTCTCCAGCGGCCTCTCCACCAGAGTCTATACACAAAAGGAACACCTTGAAGCTGGCTGCGAATGCACAGCTTAGGAGGAGAGCAGTACCCGCATGCTACGAATGTGATCTCTTGATGGTGCCCCAGAAAGGAACTCTGGCACTTGTACTTCCCAAGTGAGCTTAGCTGCACAACGTTTGCCCCACAGTGGGGAGCAGAAACATTGCTAGTGGCCAGTGAGCCATCCGATACACCGGGGCAGTAGCACCACACACATCTCCCAGAGAACAGAGACTTCCCAATCCGTGCGTGTTCTCTTCGAATGGAGAGGGTAGTTTGCAGTCTGCGAAGCACAGTCATGACCCACAGCGTTGCAGGAGTGCCATCTCCAAAGTGAATGCGAAGCTGCCCTCCCTCGAGTGGGTAAAGGCCTAACACCAGCCCTGATGGCACGTCACCGTGTGCAAAAGAAGAACAGAAAACGGACATTTTTCCCTGCAGGAAAAGGGCTCTTGTTTTCTCAAACGGAAAGACAAGCTGTCAGAAGTAAGTCAGTATTGGAGAGAGGCAGAAGCCTGTACGTGGCAGAGGCTAGGGTAAGAGTTTCCTCAAAGCAGCCTTCTCAAAGGGCATAGAAGCAGAGGCCTTCTCCAGCGGCCTCTCCACCAGAGTCTATAGACAAAAGGAACACCTTGAAGCTGGCTGCGAATGCACAGCTTAGGAGGAAAGCAGTAACCGCATGCTAGGAATGTGATCTCTTGATGGTGCCCCAGAAAGGAACTCTGGCACTTGTACTTCCCAAGTGAGCTTAGCTGAACAGAGTGAGCCCCACAGTGGCGAACAGAGACATTGCTAGTGGCCAGTGAGCCACCTCATACACCGAGGCAGTAGCACCACACACATCTCCCAGAGAACAGAGACTTCCCAATCTGTGCGTGTTCTCTTCGAATGGAGAGGGTAGTTTGCAGTCTGCGAAGCACAGTCATGGCCCACAGTGCTGCAGGAATGCCATCTCCAAGGTGAATGGGAAGCTGCCCTCCCTCGAGTGGGTAAAGACCTAACACCAGCCGTGAAGGCACGTCACCGTGTGCAAAAGAAGAACAGAAAACGGACATTTTTCCTGGAAGAAAATGGCTCTTTGTTTCTCAAATGGAAAGACAAGATGTCAGAAGTAAGTCAGTATTGGAGAGAGGCAGAAGGATGTACTTGGCAGAGGCTAGGGTAAGAGTTTCCTCAAAGCAGCCTTCTCAAAGGGCATAGAAGCAGAGGCCTTCTCCAGCGGCCTCTCCACCAGAGTCTATCCACAAAAGGAACACCTTGAAGCTGGCTGCGAATGCACAGCTTAGGAGGAAAGCAGTACCCGAATGCTACGAATGTGATCTCTTGATGGTGCCCCAGAAAGGAACTCTGGCATTTGTACTTCCCAAGTGAGCTTAGCTGCACAAAGTTTGACACAAAGTGGCGAGCAGAAACATTGCTAGTGGCCAGTGAGCCACCCCATACACCGGGGCAGTAGCACCACACACATCTCCCAGAGAACCCAGACTTCCCAATCCGTGCGTGTTCTCTTCGAATGGAGAGGGTAGTTTGCAGTCTGCGAAGCACAGTCATGGCACACAGCGCTGCAGGAGTGCCATCTCCAAAGTGAATGTGAAGCTGCCCTCCCTCGAGTGGTTAAAGGCCTAACACCAGCCCTGATGGCATGTCACCGTGTGCAAAAGAAGAACAGAAAACGAACATTTTTTCCCTGCAGGAAAAGGGCTCTCGGTTTCTCAAACGGAAAGACAAGCTGTCAGAAGTAAGTCAGTATTGGAGAGAGGCAGAAGGCTGTACTTGGCAGAGGCTAGGGTAAGAGGTTCCTCCAAGCAGCCTTCTCAAAGGGCATAGAAGCAGAGGCCTTCTCCAGCGGCCTCTCCACCAGAGTCTATTCACAAAAGGAACACCTTGAAGCTGGCTGCGAATGCACAGCTTAGGAGGAAAGCAGTACCCGCATGCTACGAATGTGATCTCTTGATGGTGCCCCAGAAAGGAACTCTGGCACTTGTACTTCCCAAGTGAGCTTAGCTGAACAGAGTTTGCCCCACAGTGGCGAACAGAAATATTGCTAGTGGTCAGTGAGCCACCCCATACACCAGGGCAGTAGCACCACACACATCTCCCAGAGAACAGAGACTTCCCAATCCGTGCGTGTTCTCTTCGAATGGAGAGGGTAGTTTGCAGTCTGCGAAGCACAGTCATGGCCCACAGTGCTTCAGGAGTGCCATCTCCAAGGTGAATGGGAAGCTGCCCTCCCTCGAGTGTGTAAAAGCCTAACACCAGCCCTGAAGGCACGTCACCGTGTGCAAAAGAAGAACAGAAAACGGACAATTTTCCCTGCAGGAAAAGGGCTCTTGGTTTCTCAAACGGAAAGACAAGCTGTCAGACGTAAGTCAGTTTTGGAGAGAGGCAGAAGGCTGTACTTGGCAGAGGCTAGGGTAAGAGGTTTCTCAAAGCAGCCTTCTCAAAGGGCATAGAAGCAGAGGCCTTCTCCAGCGGCCTCCCCACCAGAGTCTATCCACAAATGGAACACCTTGAAGCTGGCGGCGAATGCACAGCTTAGGAGGAGAGCAGTACCCGCATGCTACGATTGTGATCTCTTGATGGTGCCCCAGAAAGGAACTCTGGCACTTGTACTTCCCAAGTGAGATTAGCTGCACAAAGCTTGCCCCACAGTGGCGAGCAGAAACATTGCTAGTGGCCAGTGAGCCATCCGATACACCGGGGCAGTAGCACCACACACATCTCCCAGAGAACAGAGACTTTCCAATCCGTGCGTGTTCTCTTCGAATGGAGAGGGTAGTTTGCAGTCAGCGAAGCACAGACATGACCCACAGCGCTGCAGGAGTGCCATCTCCAAAGTGAATGGGAAGCTGACCTCCCTCGAGTGGGTAAAGGCCTAACACCAGCCGTGAAGGCACGTCACCGTGTGCAAAAGAAGAACAGAAAACGGACATTTTTCCTGCAAGAAAAGTGCTCTTTGTTTCTCAAACGGAAAGACAAGATGTCAGAAGTAAGTCAGTATTGGAGAGAGGCAGAAGGCTGTACTTGGCAGAGGCTAGGGTAAGAGGTTCCTCAAAGCAGCCTTCTCAAAGGGCATAGAAGCAGAGGCCTTCTCCAGCGGCCTCTCCACCAGAGTCTATCCACAAAAGGAACACCTTGAAGCTGGCTGCGAATGCACAGCTTAGGAGGAAAGCATTACCCGCTTGCTACGAATGTGATCTCTTGATGGTGCCCCAGAAAGGAACTCTGGCACTTGTACTTCCCAAGTGAGCTTAGCTGCACAAAGTTTGACACAAAGTGGCGAGCAGAAACATTGCTAGTGGTCAGTGAGCCACCCCATACACCGGGCAGTAGCACCACACACATCTCCCAGAGAACAGAGACTTCCCAATCCGTGCGTGTTCTCTTCGAATGGAGAGGGTAGTTTGCAGTCTGCGAAGCACAGTCATGGCCCACAGCGCTGCAGGAGTGCCATCTCCAAAGTGAATGGGAAGCTGCCCTCCCTCGAGTGGGTAAAGGTCTAACACGAGCCCTGATGGCACGTCACCGTGTGCAAAAGAAGAACAGAAAACGAACACTTTTCCCTGCAGGAAAAGGGCTCTCGGTTTCTCAAACGGAAAGACAAGCTGTCAGAAGTAAGTCAGTAATGGAGAGAGGCAGAAGGATGTACTTGGCAGAGGCTAGGGTAAGAGGTTCCTCAAAGCAGCCTTCTCAAAGGGCATAGAAGCAGAGGCCTTCTCTAGTGGCCTCTCCACCAGAGTCTATACAAAAAAGGAACACCTTGAACCTGGCTGCGAATGCACAGCTTAGGAGGAAAGCAGTACCCGCATGCTACGAATGTGATCTCTTGATGGTGCCCCAGAAAGGAACTCTGGCACTTGTACTTCCCAAGTGAGCTTAGCTGAACAGAGTTTGCCCCACAGTGGCGAACAGAAACATTGCTAGTGGCCAGTGAGCCACCCCATACACCGGGGCAGTAGCACCACACACATCTCCCAGAGAACAGAGACTTCCCAATCCGTGCGTGTTCTCTTGAAATGGAGAGGGTAGTTTGCTGTCTGCGAAGCACAGTCATGACCCACAGCGCTGCAGGAGTGCCATCTCCAAAGTGAATGGGAAGCTGACCTCCCTCGAGTGGGTAAAGGCCTAACACCAGCCGTGAAGGCACGTCACCGTGTGCAAAAGAAGAACAGAAAACGGACATTTTTCCTGCAAGAAAAGTGCTCTTTGTTTCTCAAACGGAAAGACAAGATGTCAGAAGTAAGTCAGTATTGGAGAGAGGCAGAAGGCTGTACTTGGCAGAGGCTAGGGTAAGAGGTTCCTCAAAGCAGCCTTCTCAAAGGGCATAGAAGCAGAGGCCTTCTCCAGCGGCCTCTCCACCAGAGTCTATCCACAAAAGGAACACCTTGAAGCTGGCTGCGAATGCACAGCTTAGGAGGAAAGCATTACCCGCTTGCTACGAATGTGATCTCTTGATGGTGCCCCAGAAAGGAACTCTGGCACTTGTACTTCCCAAGTGAGCTTAGCTGCACAAAGTTTGACACAAAGTGGCGAGCAGAAACATTGCTAGTGGTCAGTGAGCCACCCCATACACCGGGCAGTAGCACCACACACATCTCCCAGAGAACAGAGACTTCCCAATCCGTGCGTGTTCTCTTCGAATGGAGAGGGTAGTTTGCAGTCTGCGAAGCACAGTCATGGCCCACAGCGCTGCAGGAGTGCCATCTCCAAAGTGAATGGGAAGCTGCCCTCCCTCGAGTGGGTAAAGGTCTAACACGAGCCCTGATGGCACGTCACCGTGTGCAAAAGAAGAACAGAAAACGAACACTTTTCCCTGCAGGAAAAGGGCTCTCGGTTTCTCAAACGGAAAGACAAGCTGTCAGAAGTAAGTCAGTAATGGAGAGAGGCAGAAGGCTGTACTTGGCAGAGGCTAGGGTAAGAGGTTCCTCAAAGCAGCCTTCTCAAAGGGCATAGAAGCAGAGGCCTTCTCTAGTGGCCTCTCCACCAGAGTCTATACAAAAAAGGAACACCTTGAACCTGGCTGCGAATGCACAGCTTAGGAGGAAAGCAGTACCCGCATGCTACGAATGTGATCTCTTGATGGTGCCCCAGAAAGGAACTCTGGCACTTGTACTTCCCAAGTTAGCTTAGCTGAACAGAGTTTGCCCCACAGTGGCGAACAGAAACATTGCTAGTGGCCAGTGAGCCACCCCATACACCGGGGCAGTAGCACCACACACATCTCCCAGAGAACAGAGACTTCCCAATCCGTGCGTGTTCTCTTGAAATGGAGAGGGTAGTTTGCTGTCTGCGAAGCACAGTCATGACCCACAGCGCTGCAGGAGTGCCATCTCCAAAGTGAATGGGAAGCTGACCTCCGTCGAGTGAGTAAAGGCCTAACACCAGCCCTGATGGCACGTCACCGTGTGCAAAAGAAGAACAGAAAACGGACATTTTTCCCTGCAGGAAAAGGGGTCTTGTTTTCTCAAACGGAAAGACAAGCTGTCAGAAGTAAGTCAGTATTGGAGAGAGGCAGAAGGATGTACTTGGCAGAGGCTAGGGTAAGAGTTTCCTCAAAGCAGCCTTCTCAAAGGGCATAGAAGCAGAGGCCTTCTCCAGCGGCCTCTCCACCAGAGTCTATACACAAAAGGAACACCTTGAAGCTGGTTGCGAATGCACAGCTTAGGAGGAAAGCAGTACCCGCATGCTACGAATGTGATCTCTTGATGGTGCCCCAGAAAGGAACTCTGGCACTTGTACTTCCCACGTGAGCTTAGCTGCACAACGTTTGCCCCACAGTGGCGAGCAGAAACATTGCTAGTGGCAAGTGAGCCACGCCATACACCTTGGCTGTAGCACCACACACATCTCCCAGGGAACAGAGACTTCCCAATCCGTGCGTGTTCTCTTAGAATCGAGAGGGTAGTTTGCAGTCTGCGAAGCACAGTCATGGCCCACAGCGCTGCAGGAGTGCCATCTCCAAAGTGAATGGGAAGCTGCCCTCCCTCGAGTGGGTAAAGGCCTAAAACCAGCCGTGAAGTCACGTCACCGTGTGTAAAAGAAGAACAGAAAACGGACATTTTTCCCTGCAGGAAAAGGGCTCTTGTTTTCTCAAACGGAAAGACAAGCTGTCAGAAGTAAGTCAGTATTGGAGAGAGGCAGAAGGCTGTACTTGGCAGAGGTTAGGGTAAGAGTTTCCTCAAAGCAGCCTTCTCAAAGGGCATAGAAGCAGAGGGCTTCTCCAGCGGCCTCTCCACCAGAGTCTATACACAAAAGGAACACCTTGAAGCTGGCTGCGAATGCACAGCTTAGGAGGAGAGCAGTACCCGCATGCTACGAATGTGATCTCTTGATGGTGCCCCAGAAAGGAACTCTGGCACTTGTACTTCCCAAGTGAGCTTAGCTGCACAACGTTTGCCCCACAGTGGCGAGCAGAAACATTGCTAGTGGCAAGTGAGCCACGCCATACACCTTGGCTGTAGCACCACACACATCTCCCAGGGAACAGAGACTTCCCAATCCGTGCGTGTTCTCTTAGAATCGAGAGGGTAGTTTGCAGTCTGCGAAGCACAGTCATGGCCCACAGTGCTGCAGGAGTGCCATCTCCAAGGTGAATGGGAAGCGGCCCTCCCTCGAGTGGGTAAAAGCCTAACACCAGCCCTGAAGGCACGTCACCGTGTGCAAAAGAAGAACAGAAAACGGACAATTTTCCCTGCAGGAAAAGGGCTCTTGGTTTCTCAAACGGATAGACAAGCTGTCAGACGTAAGTCAGTTTTGGAGAGAGGCAGAAGGCTGTACTTGGCAGAGGCTAGGGTAAGAGGTTCCTCAAAGCAGCCTTCTCAAAGGGCATAGAAGCAGAGGCCTTTTCCAGCGGCCTCTCCACCAGAGTCTATACACAAAAGGAACACCTTGAAGCTGGCTGCGAATGCACAGCTTAGGAGGAAAGCAGTACCCGCATGCTACGAATGTGATCTCTTGATGGTGCCCCAGAAAGGAACTCTGGCACTTGTACTTCCCAAGTGAGCTTAGCTGAACAGAGTTTGCCCCACAGTGGTGAACAGAAACATTGCTAGTGGCCAGTGAGCCACCCCATACACCGGGGCAGTAGCACCACACACATCTCCCAGAGAACAGAGACTTCCCAATCCGTGCGTGTTCTCTTCAAATGGAGAGGGTAGTTTGCAGTCTGCGAAGCACAGTCATGGCCCACAGCGCTGCAGGAGTGCCATCTCCAAAGTGAATGGGAAGCTGCCGTCCCTCGAGTGGGTAAAAGCCTAACACCAGCCCTGATGGCACGTCCCCGTGTGCAAAAGAAGAACAGAAAACGAACATTTTTCCCTGCAGGAAAAGGGCTCTCGGGTTCTCAAACGGAAAGACAAGCTGTCAGAAGTAAGTCACTATTGGAGAGAGGCAGAAGGCTGTACGTGGCAGATGCTAGGGTAAGAGGTTCCTCAAAGCAGCCTTCCCAAAGGGCATAGAAGCAGAGGCCTTTTCCAGCGGCCTCTCCACCAGAGTCTATCCACAAAAGGAACACCTTGAAGCTGGCTGCGAATGCACAGCTTAGGAGGAAAGCAGTACCCGCATGCTACGAATGTGATCTCTTGATGGTGCCCCAGAAAGGAACTCTGGCACTTGTACTTCCCACGTGAGCTTAGCTGCACAACGTTTGCCCCACAGTGGCGAGCAGAAACATTGCTAGTGGCAAGTGAGCCACGCCATACACCTTGGCTGTAGCACCACACACATCTCCCATGGAACAGAGACTTCCCAATCCGTGCGTGTTCTCTTCGAATCGAGAGGGTAGTTTGCAGTCTGCGAAGCACAGTCATGGCCCACAGCGCTGCAGGAGTGCCATCTCCAAAGTGAATGGGAAGCTGCCCTCCCTCGAGTGGGTAAAGGCCTAACACCAGCCGTGAAGGCACGTCACCGTGTGTAAAAGAAGAACAGAAAACGGACATTTTTCCCTGCAGGAAAAGGGCTCTTGTTTTCTCAAACGGAAAGACAAGCTGTCAGAAGTAACACAGTATTGGAGAGAGGCAGAAGGCTGTACTTGGCAGAGGCTAGGGTAAGAGTTTCCTCAAAGCAGCCTTCTCAATGGGCATAGAAGCAGAGGGCTTCTCCAGCGGCCTCTCCACCAGAGTCTATACACAAAAGGAACACCTTGAAGCTGGCTGCGAATGCACAGCTTAGGAGGAGAGCAGTACCCGCATGCTACGAATGTGATCTCTTGGTGCCCCAGAAAGGAACTCTGGCACTTGTACTTCCCAAGTGAGCTTAGCTGCACAACGTTTGCCCCACAGTGGGGAGCAGAAACATTGCTAGTGGCCAGTGAGCCATCCGATACACCGGGGCAGTAGCACCACACACATCTCCCAGAGAACAGAGACTTCCCAATCCGTGCGTGTTCTCTTCGAATGGAGAGGGTAGTTTGCAGTCTGCGAAGCACAGTCATGACCCACAGCGTTGCAGGAGTGCCATCTCCAAAGTGAATGCGAAGCTGCCCTCCCTCGAGTGGGTAAAGGCCTAACACCAGCCCTGATGGCACGTCACCGTGTGCAAAAGAAGAACAGAAAACGGACATTTTTCCCTGCAGGAAAAGGGCTCTTGTTTTCTCAAACGGAAAGACAAGCTGTCAGAAGTAAGTCAGTATTGGAGAGAGGCAGAAGCCTGTACGTGGCAGAGGCTAGGGTAAGAGTTTCCTCAAAGCAGCCTTCTCAAAGGGCATAGAAGCAGAGGCCTTCTCCAGCGGCCTCTCCACCAGAGTCTATAGACAAAAGGAACACCTTGAAGCTGGCTGCGAATGCACAGCTTAGGAGGAAAGCAGTAACCGCATGCTAGGAATGTGATCTCTTGATGGTGCCCCAGAAAGGAACTCTGGCACTTGTACTTCCCAAGTGAGCTTAGCTGAACAGAGTGAGCCCCACAGTGGCGAACAGAGACATTGCTAGTGGCCAGTGAGCCACCTCATACACCGAGGCAGTAGCACCACACACATCTCCCAGAGAACAGAGACTTCCCAATCTGTGCGTGTTCTCTTCGAATGGAGAGGGTAGTTTGCAGTCTGCGAAGCACAGTCATGGCCCACAGTGCTGCAGGAATGCCATCTCCAAGGTGAATGGGAAGCTGCCCTCCCTCGAGTGGGTAAAGACCTAACACCAGCCGTGAAGGCACGTCACCGTGTGCAAAAGAAGAACAGAAAACGGACATTTTTCCTGGAAGAAAATGGCTCTTTGTTTCTCAAATGGAAAGACAAGATGTCAGAAGTAAGTCAGTATTGGAGAGAGGCAGAAGGATGTACTTGGCAGAGGCTAGGGTAAGAGTTTCCTCAAAGCAGCCTTCTCAAAGGGCATAGAAGCAGAGGCCTTCTCCAGCGGCCTCTCCACCAGAGTCTATCCACAAAAGGAACACCTTGAAGCTGGCTGCGAATGCACAGCTTAGGAGGAAAGCAGTACCCGAATGCTACGAATGTGATCTCTTGATGGTGCCCCAGAAAGGAACTCTGGCATTTGTACTTCCCAAGTGAGCTTAGCTGCACAAAGTTTGACACAAAGTGGCGAGCAGAAACATTGCTAGTGGCCAGTGAGCCACCCCATACACCGGGGCAGTAGCACCACACACATCTCCCAGAGAACCCAGACTTCCCAATCCGTGCGTGTTCTCTTCGAATGGAGAGGGTAGTTTGCAGTCTGCGAAGCACAGTCATGGCACACAGCGCTGCAGGAGTGCCATCTCCAAAGTGAATGTGAAGCTGCCCTCCCTCGAGTGGTTAAAGGCCTAACACCAGCCCTGATGGCATGTCACCGTGTGCAAAAGAAGAACAGAAAACGAACATTTTTTCCCTGCAGGAAAAGGGCTCTCGGTTTCTCAAACGGAAAGACAAGCTGTCAGAAGTAAGTCAGTATTGGAGAGAGGCAGAAGGCTGTACTTGGCAGAGGCTAGGGTAAGAGGTTCCTCCAAGCAGCCTTCTCAAAGGGCATAGAAGCAGAGGCCTTCTCCAGCGGCCTCTCCACCAGAGTCTATTCACAAAAGGAACACCTTGAAGCTGGCTGCGAATGCACAGCTTAGGAGGAAAGCAGTACCCGCATGCTACGAATGTGATCTCTTGATGGTGCCCCAGAAAGGAACTCTGGCACTTGTACTTCCCAAGTGAGCTTAGCTGAACAGAGTTTGCCCCACAGTGGCGAACAGAAATATTGCTAGTGGTCAGTGAGCCACCCCATACACCAGGGCAGTAGCACCACACACATCTCCCAGAGAACAGAGACTTCCCAATCCGTGCGTGTTCTCTTCGAATGGAGAGGGTAGTTTGCAGTCTGCGAAGCACAGTCATGGCCCACAGTGCTTCAGGAGTGCCATCTCCAAGGTGAATGGGAAGCTGCCCTCCCTCGAGTGTGTAAAAGCCTAACACCAGCCCTGAAGGCACGTCACCGTGTGCAAAAGAAGAACAGAAAACGGACAATTTTCCCTGCAGGAAAAGGGCTCTTGGTTTCTCAAACGGAAAGACAAGCTGTCAGACGTAAGTCAGTTTTGGAGAGAGGCAGAAGGCTGTACTTGGCAGAGGCTAGGGTAAGAGGTTTCTCAAAGCAGCCTTCTCAAAGGGCATAGAAGCAGAGGCCTTCTCCAGCGGCCTCCCCACCAGAGTCTATCCACAAATGGAACACCTTGAAGCTGGCGGCGAATGCACAGCTTAGGAGGAGAGCAGTACCCGCATGCTACGATTGTGATCTCTTGATGGTGCCCCAGAAAGGAACTCTGGCACTTGTACTTCCCAAGTGAGATTAGCTGCACAAAGCTTGCCCCACAGTGGCGAGCAGAAACATTGCTAGTGGCCAGTGAGCCATCCGATACACCGGGGCAGTAGCACCACACACATCTCCCAGAGAACAGAGACTTTCCAATCCGTGCGTGTTCTCTTCGAATGGAGAGGGTAGTTTGCAGTCAGCGAAGCACAGACATGACCCACAGCGCTGCAGGAGTGCCATCTCCAAAGTGAATGGGAAGCTGACCTCCCTCGAGTGGGTAAAGGCCTAACACCAGCCGTGAAGGCACGTCACCGTGTGCAAAAGAAGAACAGAAAACGGACATTTTTCCTGCAAGAAAAGTGCTCTTTGTTTCTCAAACGGAAAGACAAGATGTCAGAAGTAAGTCAGTATTGGAGAGAGGCAGAAGGCTGTACTTGGCAGAGGCTAGGGTAAGAGGTTCCTCAAAGCAGCCTTCTCAAAGGGCATAGAAGCAGAGGCCTTCTCCAGCGGCCTCTCCACCAGAGTCTATCCACAAAAGGAACACCTTGAAGCTGGCTGCGAATGCACAGCTTAGGAGGAAAGCATTACCCGCTTGCTACGAATGTGATCTCTTGATGGTGCCCCAGAAAGGAACTCTGGCACTTGTACTTCCCAAGTGAGCTTAGCTGCACAAAGTTTGACACAAAGTGGCGAGCAGAAACATTGCTAGTGGTCAGTGAGCCACCCCATACACCGGGCAGTAGCACCACACACATCTCCCAGAGAACAGAGACTTCCCAATCCGTGCGTGTTCTCTTCGAATGGAGAGGGTAGTTTGCAGTCTGCGAAGCACAGTCATGGCCCACAGCGCTGCAGGAGTGCCATCTCCAAAGTGAATGGGAAGCTGCCCTCCCTCGAGTGGGTAAAGGTCTAACACGAGCCCTGATGGCACGTCACCGTGTGCAAAAGAAGAACAGAAAACGAACACTTTTCCCTGCAGGAAAAGGGCTCTCGGTTTCTCAAACGGAAAGACAAGCTGTCAGAAGTAAGTCAGTAATGGAGAGAGGCAGAAGGATGTACTTGGCAGAGGCTAGGGTAAGAGGTTCCTCAAAGCAGCCTTCTCAAAGGGCATAGAAGCAGAGGCCTTCTCTAGTGGCCTCTCCACCAGAGTCTATACAAAAAAGGAACACCTTGAACCTGGCTGCGAATGCACAGCTTAGGAGGAAAGCAGTACCCGCATGCTACGAATGTGATCTCTTGATGGTGCCCCAGAAAGGAACTCTGGCACTTGTACTTCCCAAGTGAGCTTAGCTGAACAGAGTTTGCCCCACAGTGGCGAACAGAAACATTGCTAGTGGCCAGTGAGCCACCCCATACACCGGGGCAGTAGCACCACACACATCTCCCAGAGAACAGAGACTTCCCAATCCGTGCGTGTTCTCTTGAAATGGAGAGGGTAGTTTGCTGTCTGCGAAGCACAGTCATGACCCACAGCGCTGCAGGAGTGCCATCTCCAAAGTGAATGGGAAGCTGACCTCCCTCGAGTGGGTAAAGGCCTAACACCAGCCGTGAAGGCACGTCACCGTGTGCAAAAGAAGAACAGAAAACGGACATTTTTCCTGCAAGAAAAGTGCTCTTTGTTTCTCAAACGGAAAGACAAGATGTCAGAAGTAAGTCAGTATTGGAGAGAGGCAGAAGGCTGTACTTGGCAGAGGCTAGGGTAAGAGGTTCCTCAAAGCAGCCTTCTCAAAGGGCATAGAAGCAGAGGCCTTCTCCAGCGGCCTCTCCACCGGAGTCTATCCACAAAAGGAACACCTTGAAGCTGGCTGCGAATGCACAGCTTAGGAGGAAAGCATTACCCGCTTGCTACGAATGTGATCTCTTGATGGTGCCCCAGAAAGGAACTCTGGCACTTGTACTTCCCAAGTGAGCTTAGCTGCACAAAGTTTGACACAAAGTGGCGAGCAGAAACATTGCTAGTGGTCAGTGAGCCACCCCATACACCGGGCAGTAGCACCACACACATCTCCCAGAGAACAGAGACTTCCCAATCCGTGCGTGTTCTCTTCGAATGGAGAGGGTAGTTTGCAGTCTGCGAAGCACAGTCATGGCCCACAGCGCTGCAGGAGTGCCATCTCCAAAGTGAATGGGAAGCTGCCCTCCCTCGAGTGGGTAAAGGTCTAACACGAGCCCTGATGGCACGTCACCGTGTGCAAAAGAAGAACAGAAAACGAACACTTTTCCCTGCAGGAAAAGGGCTCTCGGTTTCTCAAACGGAAAGACAAGCTGTCAGAAGTAAGTCAGTAATGGAGAGAGGCAGAAGGCTGTACTTGGCAGAGGCTAGGGTAAGAGGTTCCTCAAAGCAGCCTTCTCAAAGGGCATAGAAGCAGAGGCCTTCTCTAGTGGCCTCTCCACCAGAGTCTATACAAAAAAGGAACACCTTGAACCTGGCTGCGAATGCACAGCTTAGGAGGAAAGCAGTACCCGCATGCTACGAATGTGATCTCTTGATGGTGCCCCAGAAAGGAACTCTGGCACTTGTACTTCCCAAGTTAGCTTAGCTGAACAGAGTTTGCCCCACAGTGGCGAACAGAAACATTGCTAGTGGCCAGTGAGCCACCCCATACACCGGGGCAGTAGCACCACACACATCTCCCAGAGAACAGAGACTTCCCAATCCGTGCGTGTTCTCTTGAAATGGAGAGGGTAGTTTGCTGTCTGCGAAGCACAGTCATGACCCACAGCGCTGCAGGAGTGCCATCTCCAAAGTGAATGGGAAGCTGACCTCCGTCGAGTGAGTAAAGGCCTAACACCAGCCCTGATGGCACGTCACCGTGTGCAAAAGAAGAACAGAAAACGGACATTTTTCCCTGCAGGAAAAGGGGTCTTGTTTTCTCAAACGGAAAGACAAGCTGTCAGAAGTAAGTCAGTATTGGAGAGAGGCAGAAGGATGTACTTGGCAGAGGCTAGGGTAAGAGTTTCCTCAAAGCAGCCTTCTCAAAGGGCATAGAAGCAGAGGCCTTCTCCAGCGGCCTCTCCACCAGAGTCTATACACAAAAGGAACACCTTGAAGCTGGTTGCGAATGCACAGCTTAGGAGGAAAGCAGTACCCGCATGCTACGAATGTGATCTCTTGATGGTGCCCCAGAAAGGAACTCTGGCACTTGTACTTCCCACGTGAGCTTAGCTGCACAACGTTTGCCCCACAGTGGCGAGCAGAAACATTGCTAGTGGCAAGTGAGCCACGCCATACACCTTGGCTGTAGCACCACACACATCTCCCAGGGAACAGAGACTTCCCAATCCGTGCGTGTTCTCTTAGAATCGAGAGGGTAGTTTGCAGTCTGCGAAGCACAGTCATGGCCCACAGCGCTGCAGGAGTGCCATCTCCAAAGTGAATGGGAAGCTGCCCTCCCTCGAGTGGGTAAAGGCCTAAAACCAGCCGTGAAGTCACGTCACCGTGTGTAAAAGAAGAACAGAAAACGGACATTTTTCCCTGCAGGAAAAGGGCTCTTGTTTTCTCAAACGGAAAGACAAGCTGTCAGAAGTAAGTCAGTATTGGAGAGAGGCAGAAGGCTGTACTTGGCAGAGGTTAGGGTAAGAGTTTCCTCAAAGCAGCCTTCTCAAAGGGCATAGAAGCAGAGGGCTTCTCCAGCGGCCTCTCCACCAGAGTCTATACACAAAAGGAACACCTTGAAGCTGGCTGCGAATGCACAGCTTAGGAGGAGAGCAGTACCCGCATGCTACGAATGTGATCTCTTGATGGTGCCCCAGAAAGGAACTCTGGCACTTGTACTTCCCAAGTGAGCTTAGCTGCACAACGTTTGCCCCACAGTGGCGAGCAGAAACATTGCTAGTGGCAAGTGAGCCACGCCATACACCTTGGCTGTAGCACCACACACATCTCCCAGGGAACAGAGACTTCCCAATCCGTGCGTGTTCTCTTAGAATCGAGAGGGTAGTTTGCAGTCTGCGAAGCACAGTCATGGCCCACAGTGCTGCAGGAGTGCCATCTCCAAGGTGAATGGGAAGCGGCCCTCCCTCGAGTGGGTAAAAGCCTAACACCAGCCCTGAAGGCACGTCACCGTGTGCAAAAGAAGAACAGAAAACGGACAATTTTCCCTGCAGGAAAAGGGCTCTTGGTTTCTCAAACGGATAGACAAGCTGTCAGACGTAAGTCAGTTTTGGAGAGAGGCAGAAGGCTGTACTTGGCAGAGGCTAGGGTAAGAGGTTCCTCAAAGCAGCCTTCTCAAAGGGCATAGAAGCAGAGGCCTTTTCCAGCGGCCTCTCCACCAGAGTCTATACACAAAAGGAACACCTTGAAGCTGGCTGCGAATGCACAGCTTAGGAGGAAAGCAGTACCCGCATGCTACGAATGTGATCTCTTGATGGTGCCCCAGAAAGGAACTCTGGCACTTGTACTTCCCAAGTGAGCTTAGCTGAACAGAGTTTGCCCCACAGTGGTGAACAGAAACATTGCTAGTGGCCAGTGAGCCACCCCATACACCGGGGCAGTAGCACCACACACATCTCCCAGAGAACAGAGACTTCCCAATCCGTGCGTGTTCTCTTCAAATGGAGAGGGTAGTTTGCAGTCTGCGAAGCACAGTCATGGCCCACAGCGCTGCAGGAGTGCCATCTCCAAAGTGAATGGGAAGCTGCCGTCCCTCGAGTGGGTAAAAGCCTAACACCAGCCCTGATGGCACGTCCCCGTGTGCAAAAGAAGAACAGAAAACGAACATTTTTCCCTGCAGGAAAAGGGCTCTTGTTTTCTCAAACGGAAAGACAAGCTGTCAGAAGTAAGTCAGTATTGGAGAGAGGCAGAAGCCTGTACGTGGCAGAGGCTAGGGTAAGAGTTTCCTCAAAGCAGCCTTCTCAAAGGGCATAGAAGCAGAGGCCTTCTCCAGCGGCCTCTCCACCAGAGTCTATAGACAAAAGGAACACCTTGAAGCTGGCTGCGAATGCACAGCTTAGGAGGAAAGCAGTAACCGCATGCTAGGAATGTGATCTCTTGATGGTGCCCCAGAAAGGAACTCTGGCACTTGTACTTCCCAAGTGAGCTTAGCTGAACAGAGTGAGCCCCACAGTGGCGAACAGAGACATTGCTAGTGGCCAGTGAGCCACCTCATACACCGAGGCAGTAGCACCACACACATCTCCCAGAGAACAGAGACTTCCCAATCTGTGCGTGTTCTCTTCGAATGGAGAGGGTAGTTTGCAGTCTGCGAAGCACAGTCATGGCCCACAGTGCTGCAGGAATGCCATCTCCAAGGTGAATGGGAAGCTGCCCTCCCTCGAGTGGGTAAAGACCTAACACCAGCCGTGAAGGCACGTCACCGTGTGCAAAAGAAGAACAGAAAACGGACATTTTTCCTGGAAGAAAATGGCTCTTTGTTTCTCAAATGGAAAGACAAGATGTCAGAAGTAAGTCAGTATTGGAGAGAGGCAGAAGGATGTACTTGGCAGAGGCTAGGGTAAGAGTTTCCTCAAAGCAGCCTTCTCAAAGGGCATAGAAGCAGAGGCCTTCTCCAGCGGCCTCTCCACCAGAGTCTATCCACAAAAGGAACACCTTGAAGCTGGCTGCGAATGCACAGCTTAGGAGGAAAGCAGTACCCGAATGCTACGAATGTGATCTCTTGATGGTGCCCCAGAAAGGAACTCTGGCATTTGTACTTCCCAAGTGAGCTTAGCTGCACAAAGTTTGACACAAAGTGGCGAGCAGAAACATTGCTAGTGGCCAGTGAGCCACCCCATACACCGGGGCAGTAGCACCACACACATCTCCCAGAGAACCCAGACTTCCCAATCCGTGCGTGTTCTCTTCGAATGGAGAGGGTAGTTTGCAGTCTGCGAAGCACAGTCATGGCACACAGCGCTGCAGGAGTGCCATCTCCAAAGTGAATGTGAAGCTGCCCTCCCTCGAGTGGTTAAAGGCCTAACACCAGCCCTGATGGCATGTCACCGTGTGCAAAAGAAGAACAGAAAACGAACATTTTTTCCCTGCAGGAAAAGGGCTCTCGGTTTCTCAAACGGAAAGACAAGCTGTCAGAAGTAAGTCAGTATTGGAGAGAGGCAGAAGGCTGTACTTGGCAGAGGCTAGGGTAAGAGGTTCCTCCAAGCAGCCTTCTCAAAGGGCATAGAAGCAGAGGCCTTCTCCAGCGGCCTCTCCACCAGAGTCTATTCACAAAAGGAACACCTTGAAGCTGGCTGCGAATGCACAGCTTAGGAGGAAAGCAGTACCCGCATGCTACGAATGTGATCTCTTGATGGTGCCCCAGAAAGGAACTCTGGCACTTGTACTTCCCAAGTGAGCTTAGCTGAACAGAGTTTGCCCCACAGTGGCGAACAGAAATATTGCTAGTGGTCAGTGAGCCACCCCATACACCAGGGCAGTAGCACCACACACATCTCCCAGAGAACAGAGACTTCCCAATCCGTGCGTGTTCTCTTCGAATGGAGAGGGTAGTTTGCAGTCTGCGAAGCACAGTCATGGCCCACAGTGCTTCAGGAGTGCCATCTCCAAGGTGAATGGGAAGCTGCCCTCCCTCGAGTGTGTAAAAGCCTAACACCAGCCCTGAAGGCACGTCACCGTGTGCAAAAGAAGAACAGAAAACGGACAATTTTCCCTGCAGGAAAAGGGCTCTTGGTTTCTCAAACGGAAAGACAAGCTGTCAGACGTAAGTCAGTTTTGGAGAGAGGCAGAAGGCTGTACTTGGCAGAGGCTAGGGTAAGAGGTTTCTCAAAGCAGCCTTCTCAAAGGGCATAGAAGCAGAGGCCTTCTCCAGCGGCCTCCCCACCAGAGTCTATCCACAAATGGAACACCTTGAAGCTGGCGGCGAATGCACAGCTTAGGAGGAGAGCAGTACCCGCATGCTACGATTGTGATCTCTTGATGGTGCCCCAGAAAGGAACTCTGGCACTTGTACTTCCCAAGTGAGATTAGCTGCACAAAGCTTGCCCCACAGTGGCGAGCAGAAACATTGCTAGTGGCCAGTGAGCCATCCGATACACCGGGGCAGTAGCACCACACACATCTCCCAGAGAACAGAGACTTTCCAATCCGTGCGTGTTCTCTTCGAATGGAGAGGGTAGTTTGCAGTCAGCGAAGCACAGACATGACCCACAGCGCTGCAGGAGTGCCATCTCCAAAGTGAATGGGAAGCTGACCTCCCTCGAGTGGGTAAAGGCCTAACACCAGCCGTGAAGGCACGTCACCGTGTGCAAAAGAAGAACAGAAAACGGACATTTTTCCTGCAAGAAAAGTGCTCTTTGTTTCTCAAACGGAAAGACAAGATGTCAGAAGTAAGTCAGTATTGGAGAGAGGCAGAAGGCTGTACTTGGCAGAGGCTAGGGTAAGAGGTTCCTCAAAGCAGCCTTCTCAAAGGGCATAGAAGCAGAGGCCTTCTCCAGCGGCCTCTCCACCAGAGTCTATCCACAAAAGGAACACCTTGAAGCTGGCTGCGAATGCACAGCTTAGGAGGAAAGCATTACCCGCTTGCTACGAATGTGATCTCTTGATGGTGCCCCAGAAAGGAACTCTGGCACTTGTACTTCCCAAGTGAGCTTAGCTGCACAAAGTTTGACACAAAGTGGCGAGCAGAAACATTGCTAGTGGTCAGTGAGCCACCCCGTACACCGGGCAGTAGCACCACACACATCTCCCAGAGAACAGAGACTTCCCAATCCGTGCGTGTTCTCTTCGAATGGAGAGGGTAGTTTGCAGTCTGCGAAGCACAGTCATGGCCCACAGCGCTGCAGGAGTGCCATCTCCAAAGTGAATGGGAAGCTGCCCTCCCTCGAGTGGGTAAAGGTCTAACACGAGCCCTGATGGCACGTCACCGTGTGCAAAAGAAGAACAGAAAACGAACACTTTTCCCTGCAGGAAAAGGGCTCTCGGTTTCTCAAACGGAAAGACAAGCTGTCAGAAGTAAGTCAGTAATGGAGAGAGGCAGAAGGATGTACTTGGCAGAGGCTAGGGTAAGAGGTTCCTCAAAGCAGCCTTCTCAAAGGGCATAGAAGCAGAGGCCTTCTCTAGTGGCCTCTCCACCAGAGTCTATACAAAAAAGGAACACCTTGAACCTGGCTGCGAATGCACAGCTTAGGAGGAAAGCAGTACCCGCATGCTACGAATGTGATCTCTTGATGGTGCCCCAGAAAGGAACTCTGGCACTTGTACTTCCCAAGTGAGCTTAGCTGAACAGAGTTTGCCCCACAGTGGCGAACAGAAACATTGCTAGTGGCCAGTGAGCCACCCCATACACCGGGGCAGTAGCACCACACACATCTCCCAGAGAACAGAGACTTCCCAATCCGTGCGTGTTCTCTTGAAATGGAGAGGGTAGTTTGCTGTCTGCGAAGCACAGTCATGACCCACAGCGCTGCAGGAGTGCCATCTCCAAAGTGAATGGGAAGCTGACCTCCCTCGAGTGGGTAAAGGCCTAACACCAGCCGTGAAGGCACGTCACCGTGTGCAAAAGAAGAACAGAAAACGGACATTTTTCCTGCAAGAAAAGTGCTCTTTGTTTCTCAAACGGAAAGACAAGATGTCAGAAGTAAGTCAGTATTGGAGAGAGGCAGAAGGCTGTACTTGGCAGAGGCTAGGGTAAGAGGTTCCTCAAAGCAGCCTTCTCAAAGGGCATAGAAGCAGAGGCCTTCTCCAGCGGCCTCTCCACCAGAGTCTATCCACAAAAGGAACACCTTGAAGCTGGCTGCGAATGCACAGCTTAGGAGGAAAGCATTACCCGCTTGCTACGAATGTGATCTCTTGATGGTGCCCCAGAAAGGAACTCTGGCACTTGTACTTCCCAAGTGAGCTTAGCTGCACAAAGTTTGACACAAAGTGGCGAGCAGAAACATTGCTAGTGGTCAGTGAGCCACCCCATACACCGGGCAGTAGCACCACACACATCTCCCAGAGAACAGAGACTTCCCAATCCGTGCGTGTTCTCTTCGAATGGAGAGGGTAGTTTGCAGTCTGCGAAGCACAGTCATGGCCCACAGCGCTGCAGGAGTGCCATCTCCAAAGTGAATGGGAAGCTGCCCTCCCTCGAGTGGGTAAAGGTCTAACACGAGCCCTGATGGCACGTCACCGTGTGCAAAAGAAGAACAGAAAACGAACACTTTTCCCTGCAGGAAAAGGGCTCTCGGTTTCTCAAACGGAAAGACAAGCTGTCAGAAGTAAGTCAGTAATGGAGAGAGGCAGAAGGCTGTACTTGGCAGAGGCTAGGGTAAGAGGTTCCTCAAAGCAGCCTTCTCAAAGGGCATAGAAGCAGAGGCCTTCTCTAGTGGCCTCTCCACCAGAGTCTATACAAAAAAGGAACACCTTGAACCTGGCTGCGAATGCACAGCTTAGGAGGAAAGCAGTACCCGCATGCTACGAATGTGATCTCTTGATGGTGCCCCAGAAAGGAACTCTGGCACTTGTACTTCCCAAGTTAGCTTAGCTGAACAGAGTTTGCCCCACAGTGGCGAACAGAAACATTGCTAGTGGCCAGTGAGCCACCCCATACACCGGGGCAGTAGCACCACACACATCTCCCAGAGAACAGAGACTTCCCAATCCGTGCGTGTTCTCTTGAAATGGAGAGGGTAGTTTGCTGTCTGCGAAGCACAGTCATGACCCACAGCGCTGCAGGAGTGCCATCTCCAAAGTGAATGGGAAGCTGACCTCCGTCGAGTGAGTAAAGGCCTAACACCAGCCCTGATGGCACGTCACCGTGTGCAAAAGAAGAACAGAAAACGGACATTTTTCCCTGCAGGAAAAGGGGTCTTGTTTTCTCAAACGGAAAGACAAGCTGTCAGAAGTAAGTCAGTATTGGAGAGAGGCAGAAGGATGTACTTGGCAGAGGCTAGGGTAAGAGTTTCCTCAAAGCAGCCTTCTCAAAGGGCATAGAAGCAGAGGCCTTCTCCAGCGGCCTCTCCACCAGAGTCTATACACAAAAGGAACACCTTGAAGCTGGTTGCGAATGCACAGCTTAGGAGGAAAGCAGTACCCGCATGCTACGAATGTGATCTCTTGATGGTGCCCCAGAAAGGAACTCTGGCACTTGTACTTCCCACGTGAGCTTAGCTGCACAACGTTTGCCCCACAGTGGCGAGCAGAAACATTGCTAGTGGCAAGTGAGCCACGCCATACACCTTGGCTGTAGCACCACACACATCTCCCAGGGAACAGAGACTTCCCAATCCGTGCGTGTTCTCTTAGAATCGAGAGGGTAGTTTGCAGTCTGCGAAGCACAGTCATGGCCCACAGCGCTGCAGGAGTGCCATCTCCAAAGTGAATGGGAAGCTGCCCTCCCTCGAGTGGGTAAAGGCCTAAAACCAGCCGTGAAGTCACGTCACCGTGTGTAAAAGAAGAACAGAAAACGGACATTTTTCCCTGCAGGAAAAGGGCTCTTGTTTTCTCAAACGGAAAGACAAGCTGTCAGAAGTAAGTCAGTATTGGAGAGAGGCAGAAGGCTGTACTTGGCAGAGGTTAGGGTAAGAGTTTCCTCAAAGCAGCCTTCTCAAAGGGCATAGAAGCAGAGGGCTTCTCCAGCGGCCTCTCCACCAGAGTCTATACACAAAAGGAACACCTTGAAGCTGGCTGCGAATGCACAGCTTAGGAGGAGAGCAGTACCCGCATGCTTCGAATGTGATCTCTTGATGGTGCCCCAGAAAGGAACTCTGGCACTTGTACTTCCCAAGTGAGCTTAGCTGCACAACGTTTGCCCCACAGTGGCGAGCAGAAACATTGCTAGTGGCAAGTGAGCCACGCCATACACCTTGGCTGTAGCACCACACACATCTCCCAGGGAACAGAGACTTCCCAATCCGTGCGTGTTCTCTTAGAATCGAGAGGGTAGTTTGCAGTCTGCGAAGCACAGTCATGGCCCACAGTGCTGCAGGAGTGCCATCTCCAAGGTGAATGGGAAGCGGCCCTCCCTCGAGTGGGTAAAAGCCTAACACCAGCCCTGAAGGCACGTCACCGTGTGCAAAAGAAGAACAGAAAACGGACAATTTTCCCTGCAGGAAAAGGGCTCTTGGTTTCTCAAACGGATAGACAAGCTGTCAGACGTAAGTCAGTTTTGGAGAGAGGCAGAAGGCTGTACTTGGCAGAGGCTAGGGTAAGAGGTTCCTCAAAGCAGCCTTCTCAAAGGGCATAGAAGCAGAGGCCTTTTCCAGCGGCCTCTCCACCAGAGTCTATACACAAAAGGAACACCTTGAAGCTGGCTGCGAATGCACAGCTTAGGAGGAAAGCAGTACCCGCATGCTACGAATGTGATCTCTTGATGGTGCCCCAGAAAGGAACTCTGGCACTTGTACTTCCCAAGTGAGCTTAGCTGAACAGAGTTTGCCCCACAGTGGTGAACAGAAACATTGCTAGTGGCCAGTGAGCCACCCCATACACCGGGGCAGTAGCACCACACACATCTCCCAGAGAACAGAGACTTCCCAATCCGTGCGTGTTCTCTTCAAATGGAGAGGGTAGTTTGCAGTCTGCGAAGCACAGTCATGGCCCACAGCGCTGCAGGAGTGCCATCTCCAAAGTGAATGGGAAGCTGCCGTCCCTCGAGTGGGTAAAAGCCTAACACCAGCCCTGATGGCACGTCCCCGTGTGCAAAAGAAGAACAGAAAACGAACATTTTTCCCTGCAGGAAAAGGGCTCTCGGGTTCTCAAACGGAAAGACAAGCTGTCAGAAGTAAGTCACTATTGGAGAGAGGCAGAAGGCTGTACTTTGCAGAGGCTAGGGTAAGAGGTTCCTCAAAGCAGCCTTCTCAAAGGACATAGAAACAGAGGCCTTTTCCAGCGGCCTCTCCACCATAGTCTATACACAAAAGGAATACCTTGAAGCTGGCGGCGAATGCACAGCTTAGGAGGAGAGCAGTACCCGCATGCTACGAATGTGATCTCTTGATGGTGCCCCAGAAAGGAACTCTGGCACTTGTACTTCCCACGTGAGCTTAGCTGCACAAAGTTTGACCCACAGTGGCGAACAGAAACATTGCTAGTGGCCAGTGAGCCACCCCATACACCTGGGCAGTAGTACCACACACATCTCCCAGAGAACAGAGACTTCCCAATCCGTGCGTGTTCTCTTCGAATGGAGAGGGTAGTTTGCAGTCTGCGAAGCACAGTCATGGCCCACAGCGCTGCAGGAGTGCCATCTCCAAAGTGAATGGGAAGCTGACCTCCCTCGAGTGGGTAAAGGCCTAACACCAGCCCTGATGGCACGTCACCGTGTGCAAAAGAAGAACAGAAAACGGACATTTTTCCCTGCAGGAAAAGGGGTCTTGTTTTCTCAAACGGAAAGACAAGCTGTCAGAAGTAAGTCAGTATTGGAGAGAGGCAGAAGGCTGTACTTGGCAGAGGCTAGGGTAAGAGGTTCCTCAAAGCAGCCTTCTCAAAGGGCATAGAAGCAGAGGCCTTCTCTAGCGGCCTCTCCACCAGAGTCTATAGACAAAAGGAACACCCTGAAGCTGGCTGCGAATGCACAGCTTAGGAGGAAAGCAGTACCCGCATGCTACGAATGTGATCACTTGATGGTGCCCCAGAAAGGAACTCTGGCACTTGTACTTCCCAAGTGAGCTTAGCTGAACAGAGTTTGCCCGACAGTGGCGAGCAGAAACATTGCTAGTGGCCAGTGAGCCACCCCATACACCGGGGCAGTAGCACCACACACATCTCCCAGAGAACAGAGACTTCCCAATCCGTGCGTGTTCTCTTCAAATGGAGAGGGTAGTTTGCAGTCTGCGAAGCACAGTCATGGCCCACAGCGCTGCAGGAGTGCCATCTCCAAAGTGAATGGGAAGCTGCCCTCCCTCGAGTGGGTAAAGGCCTAACACCAGCCCTGATGGCACGTCACCGTGTGCAAAAGAAGAACAGAAAACGAACATTTTTCCCTGCAGGAAAAGGGCTCTCGGGTTCTCAAACGGAAAGACAAGCTGTCAGAAGTAAGTCAGTATTGGAGAGAGGCAGAAGGCTGTACTTGGCAGAGGCTAGGGTAAGAGGTTCCGCAAAGCAGCCTTCTCAAAGGGCATAGAAGCAGAGGCCTTTTCCAGCGGCCTCTCCACCAGAGTCTATAGACAAATGGAACACCTTGAAGCTGGCTGCGAATGCACAGCTTAGGAGGAGAGCAGTACCCGCATGCTACGAATGTGATCTCTTGATGGTGCCCCAGAAAGGAACTCTGGCACTTGTACTTCCCAAGTGAGCTTAGCTGAACAGAGTTTGCCCCACAGTGGCGAGCAGAAACATTGCTAGTCGCCAGTGAGCCACCCCATACACCGGGGCAGTAGCACCACACACATCTCCCAGAGAACAGAGACTTCCCAATCCGTGCGTGTTCTCTTCGAATGGAGAGGGTAGTTTGCAGTCTGCGAAGCACAGTCATGGCCCACAGCGCTGCAGGAGTGCCATCTCCAAAGTGAATGGGAAGCTGCCCTCCCTCGAGTGGGTAAAGGCCTAACACCAGCCCTGATGGCACGTCACCGTGTGCAAAAGAAGAACAGAAAACGAACATTTTTCCCTGCAGGAAAAGGGCTCTCGGGTTCTCAAACGGAAAGACAAGCTGTCAGAAGTAAGTCAGTATTGGAGAGAGGCAGAAGGCTGTACGTGGCAGATGCTAGGGTAAGAGGTTCCTCAAAGCAGCCTTCCCAAAGGGCATAGAAGCAGAGGCCTTTTCCAGCGGCCTCTCCACCAGAGTCTATCCACAAAAGGAACACCTTGAACCTGGCTGCGAATGCACAGCTTAGGAGGAAAGCAGTACCCGCATGCTACGAATGTGATCTCTTGATGGTGCCCCAGAAATGAACTCTGGCACTTGTACTTCCCACGTGAGCTTAGCTGCACAACGCTTGCCCCACAGTGGCGAGCAGAAACATTGCTAGTGGCAAGTGAGCCACGCCATACACCTGGGCAGTAGCACCACACACATCTCCCAGGGAACAGAGACTTCCCAATCCGTGCGTGTTCTCTTCGAATCGAGAGGGTAGTTTGCAGTCTGCGAAGCACAGTCATGGCCCACAGCGCTGCAGGAGTGCCATCTCCAAAGTGAATGGGAAGCTGCCCTCCCTCGAGTGGGTAAAGGCCTAACACCAGCCGTGAAGGCACGTCACCGTGTGCAAAAGAAGAACAGAAAACGGACATTTTTCCCTGCAGGAAAAGGGCTCTTGTTTTCTCAAACGGAAAGACAAGCTGTCAGAAGTAACTCAGTATTGGAGAGAGGCAGAAGGCTGTACTTGGCAGAGGCTAGGGTAAGAGTTTCCTCAAAGCAGCCTTCTCAATGGGCATAGAAGCAGAGGGCTTCTCCAGCGGCCTCTCCACCAGAGTCTATACACAAAAGGAACACCTTGAAGCTGGCTGCGAATGCACAGCTTAGGAGGAGAGCAGTACCCGCATGCTACGAATGTGATCTCTTGATGGTGCCCCAGAAAGGAACTCTGGCACTTGTACTTCCCAAGTGAGCTTAGCTGCACAACGTTTGCCCCACAGTGGGGAGCAGAAACATTGCTAGTGGCCAGTGAGCCATCCGATACACCGGGGCAGTAGCACCACACACATCTCCCAGAGAACAGAGACTTCCCAATCCGTGCGTGTTCTCTTCGAATGGAGAGGGTAGTTTGCAGTCTGCGAAGCACAGTCATGACCCACAGCGTTGCAGGAGTGCCATCTCCAAAGTGAATGCGAAGCTGCCCTCCCTCGAGTGGGTAAAGGCCTAACACCAGCCCTGATGGCACGTCACCGTGTGCAAAAGAAGAACAGAAAACGGACATTTTTCCCTGCAGGAAAAGGGCTCTTGTTTTCTCAAACGGAAAGACAAGCTGTCAGAAGTAAGTCAGTATTGGAGAGAGGCAGAAGCCTGTACGTGGCAGAGGCTAGGGTAAGAGTTTCCTCAAAGCAGCCTTCTCAAAGGGCATAGAAGCAGAGGCCTTCTCCAGCGGCCTCTCCACCAGAGTCTATAGACAAAAGGAACACCTTGAAGCTGGCTGCGAATGCACAGCTTAGGAGGAAAGCAGTAACCGCATGCTAGGAATGTGATCTCTTGATGGTGCCCCAGAAAGGATCTCTGGCACTTGTATTTCCCAAGTGAGCTTAGCTGAACAGAGTGAGCCCCACAGTGGCGAACAGAGACATTGCTAGTGGCCAGTGAGCCACCTCATACACCGAGGCAGTAGCACCACACACATCTCCCAGAGAACAGAGACTTCCCAATCTGTGCGTGTTCTCTTCGAATGGAGAGGGTAGTTTGCAGTCTGCGAAGCACAGTCATGGCCCACAGTGCTGCAGGAATGCCATCTCCAAGGTGAATGGGAAGCTGCCCTCCCTCGAGTGGGTAAAGACCTAACACCAGCCGTGAAGGCACGTCACCGTGTGCAAAAGAAGAACAGAAAACGGACATTTTTCCTGGAAGAAAATGGCTCTTTGTTTCTCAAATGGAAAGACAAGATGTCAGAAGTAAGTCAGTATTGGAGAGAGGCAGAAGGATGTACTTGGCAGAGGCTAGGGTAAGAGTTTCCTCAAAGCAGCCTTCTCAAAGGGCATAGAAGCAGAGGCCTTCTCCAGCGGCCTCTCCACCAGAGTCTATCCACAAAAGGAACACCTTGAAGCTGGCTGCGAATGCACAGCTTAGGAGGAAAGCAGTACCCGAATGCTACGAATGTGATCTCTTGATGGTGCCCCAGAAAGGAACTCTGGCATTTGTACTTCCCAAGTGAGCTTAGCTGCACAAAGTTTGACACAAAGTGGCGAGCAGAAACATTGCTAGTGGCCAGTGAGCCACCCCATACACCGGGGCAGTAGCACCACACACATCTCCCAGAGAACCCAGACTTCCCAATCCGTGCGTGTTCTCTTCGAATGGAGAGGGTAGTTTGCAGTCTGCGAAGCACAGTCATGGCACACAGCGCTGCAGGAGTGCCATCTCCAAAGTGAATGTGAAGCTGCCCTCCCTCGAGTGGTTAAAGGCCTAACACCAGCCCTGATGGCATGTCACCGTGTGCAAAAGAAGAACAGAAAACGAACATTTTTTCCCTGCAGGAAAAGGGCTCTCGGTTTCTCAAACGGAAAGACAAGCTGTCAGAAGTAAGTCAGTATTGGAGAGAGGCAGAAGGCTGTACTTGGCAGAGGCTAGGGTAAGAGGTTCCTCCAAGCAGCCTTCTCAAAGGGCATAGAAGCAGAGGCCTTCTCCAGCGGCCTCTCCACCAGAGTCTATTCACAAAAGGAACACCTTGAAGCTGGCTGCGAATGCACAGCTTAGGAGGAAAGCAGTACCCGCATGCTACGAATGTGATCTCTTGATGGTGCCCCAGAAAGGAACTCTGGCACTTGTACTTCCCAAGTGAGCTTAGCTGAACAGAGTTTGCCCCACAGTGGCGAACAGAAATATTGCTAGTGGTCAGTGAGCCACCCCATACACCAGGGCAGTAGCACCACACACATCTCCCAGAGAACAGAGACTTCCCAATCCGTGCGTGTTCTCTTCGAATGGAGAGGGTAGTTTGCAGTCTGCGAAGCACAGTCATGGCCCACAGTGCTTCAGGAGTGCCATCTCCAAGGTGAATGGGAAGCTGCCCTCCCTCGAGTGTGTAAAAGCCTAACACCAGCCCTGAAGGCACGTCACCGTGTGCAAAAGAAGAACAGAAAACGGACAATTTTCCCTGCAGGAAAAGGGCTCTTGGTTTCTCAAACGGAAAGACAAGCTGTCAGACGTAAGTCAGTTTTGGAGAGAGGCAGAAGGCTGTACTTGGCAGAGGCTAGGGTAAGAGGTTTCTCAAAGCAGCCTTCTCAAAGGGCATAGAAGCAGAGGCCTTCTCCAGCGGCCTCCCCACCAGAGTCTATCCACAAATGGAACACCTTGAAGCTGGCGGCGAATGCACAGCTTAGGAGGAGAGCAGTACCCGCATGCTACGATTGTGATCTCTTGATGGTGCCCCAGAAAGGAACTCTGGCACTTGTACTTCCCAAGTGAGATTAGCTGCACAAAGCTTGCCCCACAGTGGCGAGCAGAAACATTGCTAGTGGCCAGTGAGCCATCCGATACACCGGGGCAGTAGCACCACACACATCTCCCAGAGAACAGAGACTTTCCAATCCGTGCGTGTTCTCTTCGAATGGAGAGGGTAGTTTGCAGTCAGCGAAGCACAGACATGACCCACAGCGCTGCAGGAGTGCCATCTCCAAAGTGAATGGGAAGCTGACCTCCCTCGAGTGGGTAAAGGCCTAACACCAGCCGTGAAGGCACGTCACCGTGTGCAAAAGAAGAACAGAAAACGGACATTTTTCCTGCAAGAAAAGTGCTCTTTGTTTCTCAAACGGAAAGACAAGATGTCAGAAGTAAGTCAGTATTGGAGAGAGGCAGAAGGCTGTACTTGGCAGAGGCTAGGGTAAGAGGTTCCTCAAAGCAGCCTTCTCAAAGGGCATAGAAGCAGAGGCCTTCTCCAGCGGCCTCTCCACCAGAGTCTATCCACAAAAGGAACACCTTGAAGCTGGCTGCGAATGCACAGCTTAGGAGGAAAGCATTACCCGCTTGCTACGAATGTGATCTCTTGATGGTGCCCCAGAAAGGAACTCTGGCACTTGTACTTCCCAAGTGAGCTTAGCTGCACAAAGTTTGACACAAAGTGGCGAGCAGAAACATTGCTAGTGGTCAGTGAGCCACCCCATACACCGGGCAGTAGCACCACACACATCTCCCAGAGAACAGAGACTTCCCAATCCGTGCGTGTTCTCTTCGAATGGAGAGGGTAGTTTGCAGTCTGCGAAGCACAGTCATGGCCCACAGCGCTGCAGGAGTGCCATCTCCAAAGTGAATGGGAAGCTGCCCTCCCTCGAGTGGGTAAAGGTCTAACACGAGCCCTGATGGCACGTCACCGTGTGCAAAAGAAGAACAGAAAACGAACACTTTTCCCTGCAGGAAAAGGGCTCTCGGTTTCTCAAACGGAAAGACAAGCTGTCAGAAGTAAGTCAGTAATGGAGAGAGGCAGAAGGCTGTACTTGGCAGAGGCTAGGGTAAGAGGTTCCTCAAAGCAGCCTTCTCAAAGGGCATAGAAGCAGAGGCCTTCTCTAGTGGCCTCTCCACCAGAGTCTATACAAAAAAGGAACACCTTGAACCTGGCTGCGAATGCACAGCTTAGGAGGAAAGCAGTACCCGCATGCTACGAATGTGATCTCTTGATGGTGCCCCAGAAAGGAACTCTGGCACTTGTACTTCCCAAGTGAGCTTAGCTGAACAGAGTTTGCCCCACAGTGGCGAACAGAAACATTGCTAGTGGCCAGTGAGCCACCCCATACACCGGGGCAGTAGCACCACACACATCTCCCAGAGAACAGAGACTTCCCAATCCGTGCGTGTTCTCTTGAAATGGAGAGGGTAGTTTGCTGTCTGCGAAGCACAGTCATGACCCACAGCGCTGCAGGAGTGCCATCTCCAAAGTGAATGGGAAGCTGACCTCCGTCGAGTGAGTAAAGGCCTAACACCAGCCCTGATGGCACGTCACCGTGTGCAAAAGAAGAACAGAAAACGGACATTTTTCCCTGCAGGAAAAGGGGTCTTGTTTTCTCAAACGGAAAGACAAGCTGTCAGAAGTAAGTCAGTATTGGAGAGAGGCAGAAGGATGTACTTGGCAGAGGCTAGGGTAAGAGTTTCCTCAAAGCAGCCTTCTCAAAGGGCATAGAAGCAGAGGCCTTCTCCAGCGGCCTCTCCACCAGAGTCTATACACAAAAGGAACACCTTGAAGCTGGCTGCGAATGCACAGCTTAGGAGGAAAGCAGTACCCGCATGCTACGAATGTGATCTCTTGATGGTGCCCCAGAAAGGAACTCTGGCACTTGTACTTCCCAAGTGAGCTTAGCTGAATAGAGTTTGCCCGACAGTGGCGAGCAGAAACATTGCTAGTGGCCAGTGAGCCACCCCATACACCGGGGATGTAGCACCACACACAGCTCCCAGAGAACAGAGACTTCCCAATCCGTGCGTTTTCTCTTCAAATGGAGAGGGTAGTTTGCAGTCTGCGAAGCACAGTCATGGCCCACAGCGCTGCAGGAGTGCCATCTCCAAAGTGAATGGGAAGCTGCCCTCCCTCGAGTGGGTAAAGGCCTAACACCAGCCCTGATGGCACGTCACCATGTGCAAAAGGAAAACAGAAAACGAACATTTTCGCCTGCAGGAAAAGGGCTCTCGGTTTCTCAAACGGAAAGACAAGCTGTCAGAAGTAACTCAGTATTGGAGAGAGGCAGAAGGCTGTACTTGGAAGAGGCTAGGGTAAGAGGTTCCTCAAAGCAGCCTTCTCAAAGGGCATAGAAGCAGAGGCCTTCTCTAGCGGCCTTTCCACCAGAGTCTATAGACAAAAGGAACACCTTGAAGCTGGCTGCGAATGCACAGCTTAGGAGGAAAGCAGTACCCGCATGCTACGAATGTGATCTCTTGATGGTGCCCCAGAAAGGAACTCTGGCACTTGTACTTCCCAAGTGAGCTTAGCTGAACAGAGTTTGCCCCACAGTGGCGAGCAGAAACATTGCTAGTGGCCAGTGAGCCACTCCATACACCGGGGCAGTAGCACCACACACATCTCCCAGAGAACAGAGACTTCCCAATCCTTGCGTGTTCTCTTCAAATGGAGGGGGAGTTTGCAGTCTGCGAAGCACAGTCATCGCCCACAGCGCTGCAGGAGTGCCATCTCCAAAGTGAATGGGAAGCTGCCCTTCCTCGAGTGGGTAAAGGCCTAACACCAGCCCTGATGGCACGTCACCGTGTGCAAAAGAAGAACAGAAAACGAACATTTTTCCCTGCAGGAAAAGGGCTCTCGGTTTCTCAAACGGAAAGACAAGCTGTCAGAAGTAAGTCAGTATTGGAGAGAGGCAGAAGGCTGTACTTGGCAGAGGCTAGGGTAAGAGGTTCCTCAAAGCAGCCTTCTCAAAGGGCATAGAAGCAGAGGCCTTTTCCAGCGGCCTCTCCACCAGAGTCTATCCACAAAAGGAACACCTTGAAGCTGGCTGCGAATGCACAGGTTAAGAGGAGAGCAGTACCCGCATGCTACGAATGTGATCTCTTGATGGTGCCCCAGAAAGGAACTCTGGCACTTGTACTTCCCAAGTGAGCTTAGGTGCACAAAGTTTGCCTCACAGTGGCGAGCAGAAACATTGCTAGTGGCCAGTGAGCCACCCCATACACCGGGGCAGTAGCACCACACACATCTCCCAGAGAACAGAGACTTCCCAATCCGTGCGTGTTCTCTTCGAATCGAGAGGGTAGTTTGCATTCTGCGAAGCACAGTCATGACCGACAGCGCTGCAGGAGTGCCATCTCCAAAGTGAATGGGAAGCTGCCCTCCCTCGAGTGGGTAAAGGCCTAACACCAGCCCTGATGGCACGTCACCATGTGCAAAAGTAGAACAGAAAACGAACATTTTTGCCTGCAGAAAAAGGGCTCTCGGTTTCTCAAACGGAAAGACAAGCTGTCAGAAGTAAGTCAGTATTGGAGAGAGGCAGAAGGCTGTACTTGGCAGAGGCTAGGGTAAGAGGTTCCTCAAAGCAGCCTTCTCAAAGGGCATAGAAGCAGAGGCCTTCTCTAGCGGCCTCTCCACCAGAGTCTATCCACAAAAGGAACACCTTGAAGCTGGCTGCGAATGCACAGCTTAGGAGGAAAGCAGTACCCGCATGCTACGAATGGGATCTCTTGATGGTGCCCCAGAAAGGAACTCGGGCACTTGTACTTCCCAAGTGAGCTTAGCTGAACAGAGTTTGCCCCACAGTGGCGAGCAGAAACATTGCTAGTGGCCAGTGAGCCACCCCATACACCGGGGAAGTAGCACCACACACATCTCCCAGAGAACAGAGACTTCCCAATCCGTGCGTGTTCTCTTCGAATGGAGAGGGTAGTTTGCAGTCTGAGAAGCACAGTCATGACCCACAGCGCTGCAGGAGTGCCATCTCCAAAGTGAATGGGAAGCTGCCCTCCCTCCAGTGGGTAAAGGCCTAACACCAGCCCTGATGGCACTTCACCGTGTGCAAAAGAAGAACAGAAAACGGACATTTTTCCCTGCAGGAAAAGGGCTCTTGGTTTCTCAAACGGAAAGACAAGCTGTCAGAAGTAAGTCAGTATTGGAGAGAGGCAGAAGGATGTACTTGGCAGAGGCTAGGGTAAGAGGTTCCTCAAAGCAGCCTCCTCAAAGGGCATAGAAGCAGAGGCCTTTTCCAGCGGCCTCTCCACCAGAGTCTATCCACAAAAGGAACACCTTGAAGCTGGCTGCGAATGCACAGCTTAGAAGGAAAGCAGTACCCACATGCTACGAATGTGATCTCTTGATGGTGCCCCAGAAAGGAACTCTGGCACTTGTACTTCCCAAGTGAGCTTAGCTGCACAACGTTTGCCCCACAGTGGCGAGCAGAAACATTGCTAGTGGCAAGTGAGCCACGCCATACACCTGGGCAGTAGCACCACACACATCTCCCAGAGAACAGAGACTTCCCAATCCGTGCGTGTTCTCTTCGAATCGAGAGGGTAGTTTGCAGTCTGCGAAGCACAGTCATGGCCCACAGCGCTGCAGGAGTGCCATCTCCAAAGTGAATGGGAAGCTGCCCTCCCTCGAGTGGGTAACGGCATAACACCAGCCCTGATGGCATGTCACCGTGTACAAAAGAAGAACAGAAAACGGACATTTTTCCCTGCAGGAAAAGGGCTCTTGTTTTCTCAAACGGAAAGACAAGCTGTCAGAAGTAAGTCAGTATTGGAGAGAGGCAGAAGGCTGTACTTGGCAGAGGCTAGGGTAAGAGGTTCCTCAAAGCAGCCTTCTCAAAGGGCATAGAAGCAGAGGCCTTCTCCAGCGGCCTCTCCACCAGAGTCTATCCACAAAAGGAACACCTTGAAGCTGGCTGCGAATGCACAGCTTAGGAGGAAAGCATTACCTGCATGCTACGAATGTGATCTCTTGATGGTGCCCCAGAAAGGAACTCTGGCACTTGTACTTCCCAAGTGAGCTTAGCTGCACAAAGTTTGACACAAAGTGGCGAGCAGAAACATTGCTAGTGGTCAGTGAGCCACCCCATACACCGGGCAGTAGCAGCACACACATCTCCCAGAGAACAGAGACTTCCCAATCCGTGCGTGTTCTCTTCGAATGGAGAGGGTAGTTTGCAGTCTGCGAAGCACAGTCATGGCCCACAGCGCTGCAGGAGTGCCATCTCCAAAGTGAATGGGAAGCTGCCCTCCCTCGAGTGGGTAAAGGTCTAACACGAGCCCTGATGGCACGTCACCGTGTGCAAAAGAAGAACAGAAAACGAACATTTTTCCCTGCAGGAAAAGGGCTCTCGGTTTCTCAAACGGAAAGACAAGCTGTCAGAAGTAAGTCAGTAATGGAGAGAGGCAGAAGGCTGTACTTGGCAGAGGCTAGGGTAAGAGGTTCCTCAAAGCAGCCTTCTCAAAGGGCATAGAAGCAGAGGCCTTCTCTAGTGGCCTCTCCACCAGAGTCTATACACAAAAGGAACACCTTGAACCTGGCTGCGAATGCACAGCTTAGGAGGAAAGCAGTACCCGCATGCTACGAATGTGATCTCTTGATGGTGCCCCAGAAAGGAACTCTGGCACTTGTACTTCCCAAGTGAGCTTAGCTGAACAGAGTTTGCCCCACAGTGGCGAACAGAAACATTGCTAGTGGCCAGTGAGCCACCCCATACACCGGGGCAGTAGCACCACACACATCTCCCAGAGAACAGAGACTTCCCAATCCGTGCGTGTTCTCTTGAAATGGAGAGGGTAGTTTGCTGTCTGCGAAGCACAGTCATGACCCACAGCGCTGCAGGAGTGCCATCTCCAAAGTGAATGGGAAGCTGACCTCCGTCGAGTGAGTAAAGGCCTAACACCAGCCCTGATGGCACGTCACCGTGTGCAAAAGAAGAACAGAAAACGGACATTTTTCCCTGCAGGAAAAGGGGTCTTGTTTTCTCAAACGGAAAGACAAGCTGTCAGAAGTAAGTCAGTATTGGAGAGAGGCAGAAGGATGTACTTGGCAGAGGCTAGGGTAAGAGTTTCCTCAAAGCAGCCTTCTCAAAGGGCATAGAAGCAGAGGCCTTCTCCAGCGGCCTCTCCACCAGAGTCTATACACAAAAGGAACACCTTGAAGCTGGCTGCGAATGCACTGCTTAGGAGGAAAGCAGTACCCGCATGCTACGAATGTGATCTCTTGATGGTGCCCCAGAAAGGAGCTCTGGCACTTGTACTTCCCAAGTGAGCTTAGCTGAATAGAGTTTGCCCGACAGTGGCGAGCAGAAACATTGCTAGTGGCCAGTGAGCCACCCCATACACCGGGGATGTAGCACCACACACAGCTCCCAGAGAACAGAGACTTCCCAATCCGTGCGTTTTCTCTTCAAATGGAGAGGGTAGTTTGCAGTCTGCGAAGCACAGTCATGGCTCACAGCGCTGCAGGAGTGCCATCTCCAAAGTGAATGGGAAGCTGCCCTCCCTCGAGTGGGTAAAGGCCTAACACCAGCCCTGATGGCACGTCACCATGTGCAAAAGGAAAACAGAAAACGAACATTTTTGCCTGCAGGAAAAGGGCTCTCGGTTTCTCAAACGGAAAGACAAGCTGTCAGAAGTAACTCAGTATTGGAGAGAGGCAGAAGGCTGTACTTGGAAGAGGCTAGGGTAAGAGGTTCCTCAAAGCAGCATTCTCAAAGGGCATAGAAGCAGAGGCCTTCTCTAGCGGCCTTTCCACCAGAGTCTATAGACAAAAGGAACACCTTGAAGCTGGCTGCGAATGCACAGCTTAGGAGGAAAGCAGTACCCGCATGCTACGAATGTGATCTCTTGATGGTGCCCCAGAAAGGAACTCTGGCACTTGTACTTCCCAAGTGAGCTTAGCTGAACAGAGTTTGCCCCACAGTGGCGAGCAGAAACATTGCTAGTGGCCAGTGAGCCACTCCATACACCGGGGCAGTAGCACCACACACATCTCCCAGAGAACAGAGACTTCCCAATCCTTGCGTGTTCTCTTCAAATGGAGGGGGAGTTTGCAGTCTGCGAAGCACAGTCATCGCCCACAGCGCTGCAGGAGTGCCATCTCCAAAGTGAATGGGAAGCTGCCCTTCCTCGAGTGGGTAAAGGCCTAACACCAGCCCTGATGGCACGTCACCGTGTGCAAAAGAAGAACAGAAAACGAACATTTTTCCCTGCAGGAAAAGGGCTCTCGGTTTCTCAAACGGAAAGACAAGCTGTCAGAAGTAAGTCAGTATTGGAGAGAGGCAGAAGGCTGTACTTAGCAGAGGCTAGGGTAAGAGGTTCCTCAAAGCAGCCTTCTCAAAGGGCATAGAAGCAGAGGCCTTTGCCAGCGGCCTCTCCACCAGAGTCTATCCACAAAAGGAACACCTTGAAGCTGGCTGCGAATGCACAGGTTAAGAGGAGAGCAGTACCCGCATGCTACGAATGTGATCTCTTGATGGTGCCCCAGAAAGGAACTCTGGCACTTGTACTTCCCAAGTGAGCTTAGGTGCACAAAGTTTGCCTCACAGTGGCGAGCAGAAACATTGCTAGTGGCCAGTGAGCCACCCCATACACCGGGGCAGTAGCACCACACACATCTCCCAGAGAACAGAGACTTCCCAATCCGTGCGTGTTCTCTTCGAATCTAGAGGGTAGTTTGCATTCTGCGAAGCACAGTCATGACCGACAGCGCTGCAGGAGTGCCATCTCCAAAGTGAATGGGAAGCTGCCCTCCCTCGAGTGGGTAAAGGCCTAACACCAGCCCTGATGGCACGTCACCATGTGCAAAAGTAGAACAGAAAACGAACATTTTTGCCTGCAGAAAAAGGGCTCTCGGTTTCTCAAACGGAAAGACAAGCTGTCAGAAGTAAGTCAGTATTGGAGAGAGGCAGAAGGCTGTACTTGGCAGAGGCTAGGGTAAGAGGTTCCTCAAAGCAGCCTTCTCAAAGGGCATAGAAGCAGAGGCCTTCTCTAGCGGCCTCTCCACCAGAGTCTATCCACAAAAGGAACACCTTGAAGCTGGCTGCGAATGCACAGCTTAGGAGGAAAGCAGTACCCGCATGCTACGAATGGGATCTCTTGATGGTGCCCCAGAAAGGAACTCGGGCACTTGTACTTCCCAAGTGAGCTTAGCTGAACAGAGTTTGCCCCACAGTGGCGAGCAGAAACATTGCTAGTGGCCAGTGAGCCACCCCATACACCGGGGAAGTAGCACCACACACATCTCCCAGAGAACAGAGACTTCCCAATCCGTGCGTGTTCTCTTCGAATGGAGAGGGTAGTTTGCAGTCTGAGAAGCACAGTCATGACCCACAGCGCTGCAGGAGTGCCATCTCCAAAGTGAATGGGAAGCTGCCCTCCCTCCAGTGGGTAAAGGCCTAACACCAGCCCTGATGGCACTTCACCGTGTGCAAAAGAAGAACAGAAAACGGACATTTTTCCCTGCAGGAAAAGGGCTCTTGGTTTCTCAAACGGAAAGACAAGCTGTCAGAAGTAAGTCAGTATTGGAGAGAGGCAGAAGGATGTACTTGGCAGAGGCTAGGGTAAGAGGTTCCTCAAAGCAGCCTCCTCAAAGGGCATAGAAGCAGAGGCCTTTTCCAGCGGCCTCTCCACCAGAGTCTATCCACAAAAGGAACACCTTGAAGCTGGCTGCGAATGCACAGCTTAGAAGGAAAGCAGTACCCACATGCTACGAATGTGATCTCTTGATGGTGCCCCAGAAAGGAACTCTGGCACTTGTACTTCCCAAGTGAGCTTAGCTGCACAACGTTTGCCCACAGTGGCGAGCAGAAACATTGCTAGTGGCAAGTGAGCCACGCCATACACCTGGGCAGTAGCACCACACACATCTCCCAGAGAACAGAGACTTCCCAATCCGTGCGTGTTCTCTTCGAATCGAGAGGGTAGTTTGCAGTCTGCGAAGCACAGTCATGGCCCACAGCGCTGCAGGAGTGCCATCTCCAAAGTGAATGGGAAGCTGCCCTCCCTCGAGTGGGTAACGGCATAACACCAGCCCTGATGGCATGTCACCGTGTACAAAAGAAGAACAGAAAACGGACATTTTTCCCTGCAGGAAAAGGGCTCTTGTTTTCTCAAACGGAAAGACAAGCTGTCAGAAGTAAGTCAGTATTGGAGAGAGGCAGAAGGCTGTACTTGGCAGAGGCTAGGGTAAGAGTTTCCACAAAGCAGCCTTCTCAATGGGCATAGAAGCAGAGGGCTTTTCCAGCGGCCTCTCCACCAGAGTCTATCCACAAAAGGAACACCTTGAAGCTGGCTGCGAATGCACAGGTTAAGAGGAGAGCAGTACCCGCATGCTACGAATGTGATCTCTTGATGGTGCCACAAAAAGGAACTCTGGCACTTGTATTCCCAAGTGAGCTTTGCTGCACAACGTTTGCCCCACAGTGGCGAGCAGAAACATTGCTAGTGGCCAGTGAGCCACCCCATACACCGGGGCAGTAGCACCACACACATCTCCCAGAGAACAGAGACTTCCCAATCCGTGCGTGTTCTCTTCGAATGGAGAGGGTAGTTTGCAGTCTGAGAAGCACAGTCATGACCCACAGCGCTGCAGGAGTGCCATCTCCAAAGTGAATGGGAAGCTGCCCTCCCTCGAGTGGGTAAAGGCCTAACACCAGCCCTGATGGCACTTCACCGTGTGCAAAAGAAGAACAGAAAACGGACATTTTTCCCTGCAGGAAAAGGGCTCTTGTTTTCTCAAACGGAAAGACAAGCTGTCAGAAGTAAGTCAGTATTGGAGAGAGGCAGAAGGATGTACTTGGCAGAGGCTAGGGCAAGAGGTTCCTCAAAGCAGCCTTCTCAAAGGGCATAGAAGCAGAGGCCTTTTCCAGCGGCCTCTCCACCAGAGTCTATCCACAAAAGGAACACCTTGAAGCTGGCTGCGAATGCACAGCTTAGAAGGAAAGCAGTACCCGCATGCTACGAATGTGATCTCTTGATGGTGCCCCAGAAAGGAACTCTGGCACTTGTACTTCCCAAGTGAGCTTAGCTGCACAACGTTTGCCCCACAGTGGCGAGCAGAAACATTGCTAGTGGCAAGTGAGCCACGCCATACACCTGGGCAGTAGCACCACACACATCTCCCAGAGAACAGAGACTTCCCAATCCGTGCGTGTTCTCTTCGAATGGAGAGGGTAGTTTGCAGTCTGCGAAGCACAGTCATGGGCCACAGTGCTGCAGGAGTGCCATCTCCAAGGTGAATGGGAAGCTGCCCTCCCTCGAGTGGGTAAAAGCCTAACACCAGCCCTGAAGGCACGTCACCGTGTGCAAAAGAAGAACAGAAAACGGACAATTTTCCCTGCAGGAAAAGGGCTCTTGGTTTCTCAAACGGAAAGACAAGCTGTCAGACGTAAATCAGTTTTGGAGAGAGGCAGAAGGCTATACTTGGCAGAGGCTAGGGTAAGAGGTTCCTCAAAGCAGCCTTCTCAAAGGGCATAGAAGCAGAGGCCTTCTCCAGCGGCCTCTCCACCAGAGTCTATCCACAAAAGGAACACCTTGAAGCTGGCTGCGAATGCACAGGTTAAGAGGAGAGCAGTACCCGCATGCTACGAATGTGATCTCTTGATGGTGCCCCAGAAAGGAACTCTGGCACTTGTACTTCCCAAGTGAGCTTAGCTGCACAAAGTTTGCCCCACAGTGGCGAGCAGAAACATTGCTAGTGGCCAGTGAGCCACCCCATACACCGGGGCAGTAGCACCACACACATCTCCCAGAGAACAGAGACTTTCCAATCCGTGCGTGTTCTCTTCAAATGGAGAGGGTAGTTTGCAGTCTGCGAAGCACAGTCATCGCCCACAGCGCTGCAGGAGTGCCATCTCCAAAGTGAATGGGAAGCTGCCCTTCCTCGAGTGGGTAAAGGCCTAACACCAGCCCTGATGGCACGTCACCGTGTGCAAAAGAAGAACAGAAAACGAACATTTTTCCCTGCAGGAAAAGGGCTCTCGGTTTCTCAAACGGAAAGACAAGCTGTCAGAAGTAAGTCAGTATTGGAGAGAGGCAGAAGGCTGTACTTGGCAGAGGCTAGGGTAAGAGGTTCCTCAAAGCAGCCTTCTCAAAGGGCATAGAAGCAGAGGCCTTTTCCAGCGGCCTCTCCACCAGAGTCTATCCACAAAAGGAACACCTTGAAGCTGGCTGCGAATGCACAGGTTAAGAGGAGAGCAGTACCCGCATGCTACGAATGTGATCTCTTGATGGTGCCCCAGAAAGGAACTCTGGCACTTGTACTTCCCAAGTGAGCTTAGGTGCACAAAGTTTGCCTCACAGTGGCGAGCAGAAACATTGCTAGTGGCCAGTGAGCCACCCCATACACCGGGGCAGTAGCACCACACACATCTCCCAGAGAACAGAGACTTCCCAATCCGTGCGTGTTCTCTTCGAATCTAGAGGGTAGTTTGCATTCTGCGAAGCACAGTCATGACCGACAGCGCTGCAGGAGTGCCATCTCCAAAGTGAATGGGAAGCTGCCCTCCCTCGAGTGGGTAAAGGCCTAACACCAGCCCTGATGGCACGTCACCATGTGCAAAAGTAGAACAGAAAACGAACATTTTTGCCTGCAGAAAAAGGGCTCTCGGTTTCTCAAACGGAAAGACAAGCTGTCAGAAGTAAGTCAGTATTGGAGAGAGGCAGAAGGCTGTACTTGGCAGAGGCTAGGGTAAGAGGTTCCTCAAAGCAGCCTTCTCAAAGGGCATAGAAGCAGAGGCCTTCTCTAGCGGCCTCTCCACCAGAGTCTATCCACAAAAGGAACACCTTGAAGCTGGCTGCGAATGCACAGCTTAGGAGGAAAGCAGTACCCGCATGCTACGAATGGGATCTCTTGATGGTGCCCCAGAAAGGAACTCGGGCACTTGTACTTCCCAAGTGAGCTTAGCTGAACAGAGTTTGCCCCACAGTGGCGAGCAGAAACATTGCTAGTGGCCAGTGAGCCACCCCATACACCGGGGAAGTAGCACCACACACATCTCCCAGAGAACAGAGACTTCCCAATCCGTGCGTGTTCTCTTCGAATGGAGAGGGTAGTTTGCAGTCTGAGAAGCACAGTCATGACCCACAGCGCTGCAGGAGTGCCATCTCCAAAGTGAATGGGAAGCTGCCCTCCCTCGAGTGGGTAAAGGCCTAACACCAGCCCTGATGGCACTTCACCGTGTGCAAAAGAAGAACAGAAAACGGACATTTTTCCCTGCAGGAAAAGGGCTCTTGGTTTCTCAAACGGAAAGACAAGCTGTCAGAAGTAAGTCAGTATTGGAGAGAGGCAGAAGGATGTACTTGGCAGAGGCTAGGGTAAGAGGTTCCTCAAAGCAGCCTCCTCAAAGGGCATAGAAGCAGAGGCCTTTTCCAGCGGCCTCTCCACCAGAGTCTATCCACAAAAGGAACACCTTGAAGCTGGCTGCGAATGCACAGCTTAGAAGGAAAGCAGTACCCACATGCTACGAATGTGATCTCTTGATGGTGCCCCAGAAAGGAACTCTGGCACTTGTACTTCCCAAGTGAGCTTAGCTGCACAACGTTTGCCCCACAGTGGCGAGCAGAAACATTGCTAGTGGCAAGTGAGCCACGCCATACACCTGGGCAGTAGCACCACACACATCTCCCAGAGAACAGAGACTTCCCAATCCGTGCGTGTTCTCTTCGAATCGAGAGGGTAGTTTGCAGTCTGCGAAGCACAGTCATGGCCCACAGCGCTGCAGGAGTGCCATCTCCAAAGTGAATGGGAAGCTGCCCTCCCTCGAGTGGGTAACGGCATAACACCAGCCCTGATGGCATGTCACCGTGTACAAAAGAAGAACAGAAAACGGACATTTTTCCCTGCAGGAAAAGGGCTCTTGTTTTCTCAAACGGAAAGACAAGCTGTCAGAAGTAAGTCAGTATTGGAGAGAGGCAGAAGGCTGTACTTGGCAGAGGCTAGGGTAAGAGTTTCCACAAAGCAGCCTTCTCAATGGGCATAGAAGCAGAGGGCTTTTCCAGCGGCCTCTCCACCAGAGTCTATCCACAAAAGGAACACCTTGAAGCTGGCTGCGAATGCACAGGTTAAGAGGAGAGCAGTACCCGCATGCTACGAATGTGATCTCTTGATGGTGCCCCAAAAAGGAACTCTGGCACTTGTATTCCCAAGTGAGCTTTGCTGCACAACGTTTGCCCCACAGTGGCGAGCAGAAACATTGCTAGTGGCCAGTGAGCCACCCCATACACCGGGGCAGTAGCACCACACACATCTCCCAGAGAACAGAGACTTCCCAATCCGTGCGTGTTCTCTTCGAATGGAGAGGGTAGTTTGCAGTCTGCGAAGCACAGTCATGGCCCACAGCGCTGCAGGAGTGCCATCTCCAAAGTGAAAGGGAAGCTGCCCTCCCTCAGGTGGGTAAAGGCCTAACACCAGCCGTGAAGGCACGTCACCGTGTGCAAAAGAAGAACAGAGAACGGACATTTTTCCCTGCAGGAAAAGGGCTCATGGTTTCTAAAACGGAAAGACAAGCTATCAGAAGTAAGTCAGTATTGGAGAGAGGCAGAAGGCTGTACTTGGCAGAGGCTAGGGTAAGAGTTTCCACAAAGCAGCCTTCTCAATGGGCATAGAAGCAGAGGGATTCTCCAGCGGCCTCTCCACCAGAGTCTATACACAAAAGGAACACCTTGAAGCTGGCTGCGAATGCACAGCTTAGGAGGAGAGCAGTACCCGCATGCTACGAATGTGATCTCGTGATGGTGCCCCAGAAAGGAACTCTGGCACTTGTACTTCCCAAGTGAGCTTAGCTGCACAACGTTTGCCCCACAGTGGCGAGCAGAAACATTGCTAGTGGCAAGTGAGCCACGCCATACACCTGGGCAGTAGCACCACACACATCTCCCAGAGAACAGAGACTTTCCAATCCGTGCGTGTTCTCTTCGAATGGAGAGGGTAGTTTGCAGTCAGCGAAGCACAGACATGACCCACAGCGCTGCAGGAGTGCCATCTCCAAAGTGAATGGGAAGCTGACCTCCCTCGAGTGGGTAAAGGCCTAACACCAGCCGTGAAGGCACGTCACCGTGTGCAAAAGAAGAACAGAAAACGGACATTTTTCCTGCAAGAAAAGTGCTCTTTGTTTCTCAAACGGAAAGACAAGATGTCAGAAGTAAGTCAGTATTGGAGAGAGGCAGAAGGCTGTACTTGGCAGAGGCTAGGGTAAGAGGTTCCTCAAAGCAGCCTTCTCAAAGGGCATAGAAGCAGAGGCCTTCTCCAGCGGCCTCTCCACCAGAGTCTATCCACAAAAGGAACACCTTGAAGCTGGCTGCGAATGCACAGCTTAGGAGGAAAGCATTACCCGCATGCTACGAATGTGATCTCTTGATGGTGCCCCAGAAAGGAACTCTGGCACTTGTACTTCCCAAGTGAGCTTAGCTGCACAAAGTTTGACACAAAGTGGCGAGCAGAAACATTGCTAGTGGTCAGTGAGCCACCCCATACACCGGGCAGTAGCAGCACACACATCTCCCAGAGAACAGAGACTTCCCAATCCGTGCGTGTTCTCTTCGAATGGAGAGGGTAGTTTGCAGTCTGCGAAGCACAGTCATGGCCCACAGCGCTGCAGGAGTGCCATCTCCAAAGTGAATGGGAAGCTGCCCTCCCTCGAGTGGGTAAAGGTCTAACACGAGCCCTGATGGCACGTCACCGTGTGCAAAAGAAGAACAGAAAACGAACATTTTTCCCTGCAGGAAAAGGGCTCTCGGTTTCTCAAACGGAAAGACAAGCTGTCAGAAGTAAGTCAGTAATGGAGAGAGGCAGAAGGCTGTACTTGGCAGAGGCTAGGGTAAGAGGTTCCTCAAAGCAGCCTTCTCAAAGGGCATAGAAGCAGAGGCCTTCTCTAGTGGCCTCTCCACCAGAGTCTATACACAAAAGGAACACCTTGAACCTGGCTGCGAATGCACAGCTTAGGAGGAAAGCAGTACCCGCATGCTACGAATGTGATCTCTTGATGGTGCCCCAGAAAGGAACTCTGGCACTTGTACTTCCCAAGTGAGCTTAGCTGAACAGAGTTTGCCCCACAGTGGCGAACAGAAACATTGCTAGTGGCCAGTGAGCCACCCCATACACCGGGGCAGTAGCACCACACACATCTCCCAGAGAACAGAGACTTCCCAATCCGTGCGTGTTCTCTTGAAATGGAGAGGGTAGTTTGCTGTCTGCGAAGCACAGTCATGACCCACAGCGCTGCAGGAGTGCCATCTCCAAAGTGAATGGGAAGCTGACCTCCGTCGAGTGAGTAAAGGCCTAACACCAGCCCTGATGGCACGTCACCGTGTGCAAAAGAAGAACAGAAAACGGACATTTTTCCCTGCAGGAAAAGGGGTCTTGTTTTCTCAAACGGAAAGACAAGCTGTCAGAAGTAAGTCAGTATTGGAGAGAGGCAGAAGGATGTACTTGGCAGAGGCTAGGGTAAGAGTGTCCTCAAAGCAGCCTTCTCAAAGGGCATAGAAGCAGAGGCCTTCTCCAGCGGCCTCTCCACCCGAGTCTATCCACAAAAGGAACACCTTGAAGCTGGCTGCGAATGCACTGCTTAGGAGGAAAACAGTACCCGCATGCTACGAATGTGATCTCTTGATGGTGCCCCAGAAAGGAGCTCTGGCACTTGTACTTCCCAAGTGAGCTTAGCTGAATAGAGTTTGCCCGACAGTGGCGAGCAGAAACATTGCTAGTGGCCAGTGAGCCACCCCATACACCGGGGATGTAGCACCACACACAGCTCCCAGAGAACAGAGACTTCCCAATCCGTGCGTTTTCTCTTCAAATGGAGAGGGTAGTTTGCAGTCTGCGAAGCACAGTCATGGCTCACAGCGCTGCAGGAGTGCCATCTCCAAAGTGAATGGGAAGCTGCCCTCCCTCGAGTGGGTAAAGGCCTAACACCAGCCCTGATGGCACGTCACCATGTGCAAAAGGAAAACAGAAAACGAACATTTTTGCCTGCAGGAAAAGGGCTCTCGGTTTCTCAAACGGAAAGACAAGCTGTCAGAAGTAACTCAGTATTGGAGAGAGGCAGAAGGCTGTACTTGGAAGAGGCTAGGGTAAGAGGTTCCTCAAAGCAGCATTCTCAAAGGGCATAGAAGCAGAGGCCTTCTCTAGCGGCCTTTCCACCAGAGTCTATAGACAAAAGGAACACCTTGAAGCTGGCTGCGAATGCACAGCTTAGGAGGAAAGCAGTACCCGCATGCTACGAATGTGATCTCTTGATGGTGCCCCAGAAAGGAACTCTGGCACTTGTACTTCCCAAGTGAGCTTAGCTGAACAGAGTTTGCCCCACAGTGGCGAGCAGAAACATTGCTAGTGGCCAGTGAGCCACTCCATACACCGGGGCAGTAGCACCACACACATCTCCCAGAGAACAGAGACTTCCCAATCCTTGCGTGTTCTCTTCAAATGGAGGGGGAGTTTGCAGTCTGCGAAGCACAGTCATCGCCCACAGCGCTGCAGGAGTGCCATCTCCAAAGTGAATGGGAAGCTGCCCTTCCTCGAGTGGGTAAAGGCCTAACACCAGCCCTGATGGCACGTCACCGTGTGCAAAAGAAGAACAGAAAACGAACATTTTTCCCTGCAGGAAAAGGGCTCTCGGTTTCTCAAACGGAAAGACAAGCTGTCAGAAGTAAGTCAGTATTGGAGAGAGGCAGAAGGCTGTACTTAGCAGAGGCTAGGGTAAGAGGTTCCTCAAAGCAGCCTTCTCAAAGGGCATAGAAGCAGAGGCCTTTGCCAGCGGCCTCTCCACCAGAGTCTATCCACAAAAGGAACACCTTGAAGCTGGCTGCGAATGCACAGGTTAAGAGGAGAGCAGTACCCGCATGCTACGAATGTGATCTCTTGATGGTGCCCCAGAAAGGAACTCTGGCACTTGTACTTCCCAAGTGAGCTTAGGTGCACAAAGTTTGCCTCACAGTGGCGAGCAGAAACATTGCTAGTGGCCAGTGAGCCACCCCATACACCGGGGCAGTAGCACCACACACATCTCCCAGAGAACAGAGACTTCCCAATCCGTGCGTGTTCTCTTCGAATCTAGAGGGTAGTTTGCATTCTGCGAAGCACAGTCATGACCGACAGCGCTGCAGGAGTGCCATCTCCAAAGTGAATGGGAAGCTGCCCTCCCTCGAGTGGGTAAAGGCCTAACACCAGCCCTGATGGCACGTCACCATGTGCAAAAGTAGAACAGAAAACGAACATTTTTGCCTGCAGAAAAAGGGCTCTCGGTTTCTCAAACGGAAAGACAAGCTGTCAGAAGTAAGTCAGTATTGGAGAGAGGCAGAAGGCTGTACTTGGCAGAGGCTAGGGTAAGAGGTTCCTCAAAGCAGCCTTCTCAAAGGGCATAGAAGCAGAGGCCTTCTCTAGCGGCCTCTCCACCAGAGTCTATCCACAAAAGAAACACCTTGAAGCTGGCTGCGAATGCACAGCTTAGGAGGAAAGCAGTACCCGCATGCTACGAATGGGATCTCTTGATGGTGCCCCAGAAAGGAACTCGGGCACTTGTACTTCCCAAGTGAGCTTAGCTGAACAGAGTTTGCCCCACAGTGGCGAGCAGAAACATTGCTAGTGGCCAGTGAGCCACCCCATACACCGGGGAAGTAGCACCACACACATCTCCCAGAGAACAGAGACTTCCCAATCCGTGCGTGTTCTCTTCGAATGGAGAGGGTAGTTTGCAGTCTGAGAAGCACAGTCATGACCCACAGCGCTGCAGGAGTGCCATCTCCAAAGTGAATGGGAAGCTGCCCTCCCTCCAGTGGGTAAAGGCCTAACACCAGCCCTGATGGCACTTCACCGTGTGCAAAAGAAGAACAGAAAACGGACATTTTTCCCTGCAGGAAAAGGGCTCTTGGTTTCTCAAACGGAAAGACAAGCTGTCAGAAGTAAGTCAGTATTGGAGAGAGGCAGAAGGATGTACTTGGCAGAGGCTAGGGTAAGAGGTTCCTCAAAGCAGCCTCCTCAAAGGGCATAGAAGCAGAGGCCTTTTCCAGCGGCCTCTCCACCAGAGTCTATCCACAAAAGGAACACCTTGAAGCTGGCTGCGAATGCACAGCTTAGAAGGAAAGCAGTACCCACATGCTACGAATGTGATCTCTTGATGGTGCCCCAGAAAGGAACTCTGGCACTTGTACTTCCCAAGTGAGCTTAGCTGCACAACGTTTGCCCACAGTGGCGAGCAGAAACATTGCTAGTGGCAAGTGAGCCACGCCATACACCTGGGCAGTAGCACCACACACATCTCCCAGAGAACAGAGACTTCCCAATCCGTGCGTGTTCTCTTCGAATCGAGAGGGTAGTTTGCAGTCTGCGAAGCACAGTCATGGCCCACAGCGCTGCAGGAGTGCCATCTCCAAAGTGAATGGGAAGCTGCCCTCCCTCGAGTGGGTAACGGCATAACACCAGCCCTGATGGCATGTCACAGTGTACAAAAGAAGAACAGAAAACGGACATTTTTCCCTGCAGGAAAAGGGCTCTTGTTTTCTCAAACGGAAAGACAAGCTGTCAGAAGTAAGTCAGTATTGGAGAGAGGCAGAAGGCTGTACTTGGCAGAGGCTAGGGTAAGAGTTTCCACAAAGCAGCCTTCTCAATGGGCATAGAAGCAGAGGGCTTTTCCAGCGGCCTCTCCACCAGAGTCTATCCACAAAAGGAACACCTTGAAGCTGGCTGCGAATGCACAGGTTAAGAGGAGAGCAGTACCCGCATGCTACGAATGTGATCTCTTGATGGTGCCACAAAAAGGAACTCTGGCACTTGTATTCCCAAGTGAGCTTTGCTGCACAACGTTTGCCCCACAGTGGCGAGCAGAAACATTGCTAGTGGCCAGTGAGCCACCCCATACACCGGGGCAGTAGCACCACACACATCTCCCAGAGAACAGAGACTTCCCAATCCGTGCGTGTTCTCTTCGAATGGAGAGGGTAGTTTGCAGTCTGAGAAGCACAGTCATGACCCACAGCGCTGCAGGAGTGCCATCTCCAAAGTGAATGGGAAGCTGCCCTCCCTCGAGTGGGTAAAGGCCTAACACCAGCCCTAATGGCACTTCACCGTGTGCAAAAGAAGAACAGAAAACGGACATTTTTCCATGCAGGAAAAGGGCTCTTGTTTTCTCAAACGGAAAGACAAGCTGTCAGAAGTAAGTCAGTATTGGAGAGAGGCAGAAGGATGTACTTGGCAGAGGCTAGGGCAAGAGGTTCCTCAAAGCAGCCTTCTCAAAGGGCATAGAAGCAGAGGCCTTTTCCAGCGGCCTCTCCACCAGAGTCTATCCACAAAAGGAACACCTTGAAGCTGGCTGCGAATGCACAGCTTAGAAGGAAAGCAGTACCCGCATGCTACGAATGTGATCTCTTGATGGTGCCCCAGAAAGGAACTCTGGCACTTGTACTTCCCAAGTGAGCTTAGCTGCACAACGTTTGCCCCACAGTGGCGAGCAGAAACATTGCTAGTGGCAAGTGAGCCACGCCATACACCTGGGCAGTAGCACCACACACATCTCCCAGAGAACAGAGACTTCCCAATCCGTGCGTGTTCTCTTCGAATGGAGAGGGTAGTTTGCAGTCTGCGAAGCACAGTCATGGGCCACAGTGCTGCAGGAGTGCCATCTCCAAGGTGAATGGGAAGCTGCCCTCCCTCGAGTGGGTAAAAGCCTAACACCAGCCCTGAAGGCACGTCACCGTGTGCAAAAGAAGAACAGAAAACGGACAATTTTCCCTGCAGGAAAAGGGCTCTTGGTTTCTCAAACGGAAAGACAAGCTGTCAGACGTAAATCAGTTTTGGAGAGAGGCAGAAGGCTATACTTGGCAGAGGCTAGGGTAAGAGGTTACTCAAAGCAGCCTTCTCAAAGGGCATAGAAGCAGAGGCCTTCTCCAGCGGCCTCTCCACCAGAGTCTATCCACAAAAGGAACACCTTGAAGCTGGCTGCGAATGCACAGGTTAAGAGGAGAGCAGTACCCGCATGCTACGAATGTGATCTCTTGATGGTGCCCCAGAAAGGAACTCTGGCACTTGTACTTCCCAAGTGAGCTTAGCTGCACAAAGTTTGCCCCACAGTGGCGAGCAGAAACATTGCTAGTGGCCAGTGAGCCACCCCATACACCGGGGCAGTAGCACCACACACATCTCCCAGAGAACAGAGACTTTCCAATCCGTGCGTGTTCTCTTCAAATGGAGAGGGTAGTTTGCAGTCTGCGAAGCACCGTCATGGCCCACAGCGCTGCAGGAGTGCCATCTCCAAAGTGAATGGGAAGCTGCCCTCCCTCGAGTGGGTAAAGGCCTAACACCAGCCCTGAACGCAAGTCACCGAGTGCAAAAGAAGAACAGAAAACGAACATTTTTCCCTGCAGGACAAGGGCTCTCGGGTTCTCAAACGGAAAGACAAGCTGTCAGAAGTAAGTCAGTATTGGAGAGAGGCAGAAGGCTGTACTTGGCAGAGGCTAGGGTAAGAGTTTCCTCAAAGCAGCCTTCTCAAAGGGCATAGAAGCAGAGGCATTTTCCAGCGGCCTATCCACCAGAGTCTATCCACAAAAGGAACACCTTGAAGCTGGCTGCGAATGCACAGCTTAGGAGAAAGCAGTACCCGCATGCTACGAATGTGATCTCTTGATGGTGCCCCAGAAAGGAACTCTGGCACTTGTACTTCCCAAGTGAGCTTAGCTGCACAACGTTTGCCCCACAGTAGCGAGCAGAAACATTGCTAGTGGCCAGTGAGCCATCCGATACACCGGAGCAGTAGCACCACACACATCTCCCAGAGAACAGAGACTTCCCAATCCGTGCGTGTTCTCTTCGAATGCAGAGGGTAGTTTGCAGTCTGCGAAGCACAGTCATGACCCACAGCGCTGCAGGAGTGCCATCTCCAAAGTGAATGGGAAGCTGCCCTCCCTCGAGTGGGTAAAGGCCTAACACCAGCCGTGAAGGCACGTCACCGTGTGCAAAAGAACAGAGAACGGACATTTTTCCCTGCAGGAAAAGGGCTCATGGTTTCTAAAACGGAAAGACAAGCTGTCAGAAGTAAGTCAGTATTGGAGGGAGGCAGAAGGCAGTACTTGGCAGAGGATAGGGTAAGAGTTTCCTCAAAGCAGCCTTCTCAATGGGCATAGAAACAGAGGCCTTCTCCAGCGGCCTCTCCACCAGAGTCTATACACAAAAGGAACACCTTGAAGCTGGCTGCGTATGCACAGCTTAGGAGGAGAGCAGTACCCGCATGCTACGAATGTGATCTCTTGATGGTGCCCCAGAAAGGAACTCTGGCACTTGTACTTCCCAAGTGAGCTTAGCTGCACAACGTTTGCCCCACAGTGGCGAGCAGAAACATTGCTAGTGGCCAGTGAGCCACCCCATACACCGGGGCAGTAGCACCACACACATCTCCCAGAGAACAGAGACTTCCCAATCCGTGCGTGTTCTCTTCGAATGGAGAGGGTAGTTTGCAGTCTGCGAAGCACAGTCATGGCCCACAGCGCTGCAGGAGTGCCATCTCCAAAGTGAATGGGAAGCTGCCCTCCCTCGTGTGGGTAAAGGCCTAACACCAGCCCTGATGGCACGTCACCGTGTGCAAAAGGAGAACAGAAAACGAACATTTTTCCCTGCAGAAAAGGGCTCTCGGTTTCTCTAACGGAAAGACAAGCTGTCAGAAGTAAGTCAGTAATGGAGAGAGGCAGAAGGCTGTACTTGGCAGACCTTAGGGTAAGAGGTTCCTCAAAGCAGCCTTCTCAAAGGGCATAGAAGCAGAGGCCTTCTCTAGCGGCCTCTCCACCAGAGTCTATAGACAAAAGGAACACCTTGAAGCTGGCTGCGAATGCACAGCTTAGGAGGAAAGCAGTACCCGCATGCTACGAATGTGATCTCTTGATGGTGCCCCAGAAAGGATCTCTGGCACTTGTACTTCCCTAGTGAGCTTAGCTGAACAGAGTTTGCCCCACAGTGGCGAGCAGAAACATTGCTAGTGGCCAGTGAGCCACCCCATACACCGGGGCAGTAGCACCACACACATCTCCCAGAGAACAGAGACTTCCCAATCCGTGCGTGTTCTCTTCAAATGGAGAGGGTAGTTTGCAGTATGCGAAGCACAGTCATGGCCCACAGCGCTGCAGGAGTGCCATCTCCAAAGTGAATGGGAAGCTGCCCTCCCTCGAGTGGGTAAAGGCCTAACACCAGCCGTGAAGGCACGTCACCGTGTGCAAAAGAAGAACAGAGAACAGACATTTTTCCCTGCAGGAAAAGGGCTCATGGTTTCTAAAACGGAAAGACAAGCTGTCAGAAGTAAGTCAGTATTGGAGAGAGGCAGAAGGCTGTACTTGGCAGAGGCTAGGGTAAGAGTTTCCTCAAAGCAGCCTTCTCAAAGGGCATAGAAGCAGAGGCCTTCTCCAGCGGCCTCTCCACAAGAGTCTATACACAAAAGGAACACCTTGAAGCTGGCTGCGAATGCACTGCTTAGGAGGAGAGCAGTACCCGCATGCTACGAATGTGATCCCTTGATGGTGCTCCAGAAAGGAACTCTGGAACTTGTACTTCCCAAGTGAGCTTAGCTGCACAAAGTTTGCCCCACAGTGGCGAGCAGAAACATTGCTAGTGGCCAGTGAGCCATCCGATACACCGGGGCAGTAGCACCACACACATCTCCCAGAGAACAGAGACTTCCCAATCCGTGCGTGTTCTCTTCGAATGGAGAGGGTAGTTTGCAGTCTGCGAAGCACAGTCATGACCCACAGCGCTGCAGGAGTGCCATCTCCAAAGTGAATAGGAAGCTGCCCTCCCTCGAGTGGGTAAAGGCCTAACACCAGCCCTGATGGCAAGTCACCGAGTGCAAAAGAAGAACAGAAAACGAACATTTTTCCCTGCAGGACAAGGGCTCTCGGGTTCTCAAACGGAAAGACAAGCTGTCAGAAGTAAGTCAGTATTGGAGAGAGGCAGAAGGCTGTACTTGGCAGAGGCTAGGGTAAGAGTTTCCTCAAAGCAGCCTTCTCAAAGGGCATAGAAGCAGAGGCCTTCTCCAGCGGCCTCTCCACCAGAGTCTATACACAAAAGGAACACCTTGAAGCTGGCTGCGAATGCACAGCTTAGGAGGAGAGCAGTACCCGCATGCTACGAATGTGATCTCTTGATGGTGCCCCAGAAAGGAACTCTGGCACTTGTACTTCCCAAGTGAGCTTAGCTGCACAAAGTTTGCCCCACAGTGGCGAGCAGAAACATTGCTAGTGGCCAGTGAGCCATCCGATACACCGGGGCAGTAGCACCACACACATCTCCCAGAGAACAGAGACTTCCCAATCCGTGCGTGTTCTCTTCGAATGGAGAGGGTAGTTTGCAGTCTGCGAAGCACAGTCATGGCCCACAGCGCTGCAGGAGTGCCATCTCCAAAGTGAATGGGAAGCTGCCCTCCCTCGAGTGGGTAAAGGCCTAACACCAGCCGTGAAGGCACGTCACCGTGTGCAAAAGAAGAACAGAGAACAGACATTTTTCCCTGCAGGAAAAGGGCTCATGGTTTCTAAAACGGAAAGACCAGCTGTCAGAAGTAAGTCAGTATTGGAGAGAGGCAGAAGGCTGTACTTGGCAGAGGCTAGGGTAAGAGTTTCCTCAAAGCAGCCTTCTCAAAGGGCATAGAAGCAGAGGCCTTCTCCAGCGGCCTCTCCACAAGAGTCTATACACAAAAGGAACACCTTGAAGCTGGCTGCGAATGCACTGCTTAGGAGGAGAGCAGTACCCGCATGCTACGAATGTGATCCCTTGATGGTGCTCCAGAAAGGAACTCTGGCACTTGTACTTCCCAAGTGAGCTTAGCTGCACAAAGTTTGCCCCACAGTGGCGAGCAGAAACATTGCTAGTGGCCAGTGAGCCATCCGATACACCGGGGCAGTAGCACCACACACATCTCCCAGAGAACAGAGACTTCCCAATCCGTGCGTGTTCTCTTCGAATGGAGAGGGTAGTTTGCAGTCTGCGAAGCACAGTCATGACCCACAGCGCTGCAGGAGTGCCATCTCCAAAGTGAATTGGAAGCTGCCCTCCCTCGTGTGGGTAAAGGCCTAACACCAGCCCTGATGGCACGTCACCGTGTGCAAAAGGAGAACAGAAAACGAACATTTTTCCCTGCAGAAAAGGGCTCTCGGTTTCTCTAACGGAAAGACAAGCTGTCAGAAGTAAGTCAGTAATGGAGAGAGGCAGAAGGCTGTACTTGGCAGACCTTAGGGTAAGAGGTTCCTCAAAGCAGCCTTCTCAAAGGGCATAGAAGCAGAGGCCTTCTCTAGCGGCCTCTCCACCAGAGTCTATAGACAAAAGGAACACCTTGAAGCTGGCTGCGAATGCACAGCTTAGGAGGAAAGCAGTACCCGCATGCTACGAATGTGATCTCTTGATGGTGCCCCAGAAAGGATCTCTGGCACTTGTACTTCCCTAGTGAGCTTAGCTGAACAGAGTTTGCCCCACAGTGGCGAGCAGAAACATTGCTAGTGGCCAGTGAGCCACCCCATACACCGGGGCAGTAGCACCACACACATCTCCCAGAGAACAGAGACTTCCCAATCCGTGCGTGTTCTCTTCGAATGGAGAGGGTAGTTTGCAGTCTGAGAAGCACAGTCATGACCCACAGCGCTGCAGGAGTGCCATCTCCAAAGTGAATGGGAAGCTGCCCTCCCTCGAGTGGGTAAAGGCCTAACACCAGCCCTGATGGCACTTCACCGTGTGCAAAAGAAGAACAGAAAACGGACATTTTTCCCTGCAGGAAAAGGGCTCTTGTTTTCTCAAACGGAAAGACAAGCTGTCAGAAGTAAGTCAGTATTGGAGAGAGGCAGAAGGATGTACTTGGCAGAGGCTAGGGCAAGAGGTTCCTCAAAGCAGCCTTCTCAAAGGGCATAGAAGCAGAGGCCTTTTCCAGCGGCCTCTCCACCAGAGTCTATCCACAAAAGGAACACCTTGAAGCTGGCTGCGAATGCACAGCTTAGAAGGAAAGCAGTACCCGCATGCTACGAATGTGATCTCTTGATGGTGCCCCAGAAAGGAACTCTGGCACTTGTACTTCCCAAGTGAGCTTAGCTGCACAACGTTTGCCCCACAGTGGCGAGCAGAAACATTGCTAGTGGCAAGTGAGCCACGCCATACACCTGGGCAGTAGCACCACACACATCTCCCAGAGAACAGAGACTTCCCAATCCGTGCGTGTTCTCTTCGAATGGAGAGGGTAGTTTGCAGTCTGCGAAGCACAGTCATGGGCCACAGTGCTGCAGGAGTGCCATCTCCAAGGTGAATGGGAAGCTGCCCTCCCTCGAGTGGGTAAAAGCCTAACACCAGCCCTGAAGGCACGTCACCGTGTGCAAAAGAAGAACAGAAAACGGACAATTTTCCCTGCAGGAAAAGGGCTCTTGGTTTCTCAAACGGAAAGACAAGCTGTCAGACGTAAATCAGTTTTGGAGAGAGGCAGAAGGCTATACTTGGCAGAGGCTAGGGTAAGAGGTTACTCAAAGCAGCCTTCTCAAAGGGCATAGAAGCAGAGGCCTTCTCCAGCGGCCTCTCCACCAGAGTCTATCCACAAAAGGAACACCTTGAAGCTGGCTGCGAATGCACAGGTTAAGAGGAGAGCAGTACCCGCATGCTACGAATGTGATCTCTTGATGGTGCCCCAGAAAGGAACTCTGGCACTTGTACTTCCCAAGTGAGCTTAGCTGCACAAAGTTTGCCCCACAGTGGCGAGCAGAAACATTGCTAGTGGCCAGTGAGCCACCCCATACACCGGGGCAGTAGCACCACACACATCTCCCAGAGAACAGAGACTTTCCAATCCGTGCGTGTTCTCTTCAAATGGAGAGGGTAGTTTGCAGTCTGCGAAGCACAGTCATCGCCCACAGCGCTGCAGGAGTGCCATCTCCAAAGTGAATGGGAAGCTGCCCTTCCTCGAGTGGGTAAAGGCCTAACACCAGCCCTGATGGCACGTCACCGTGTGCAAAAGAAGAACAGAAAACGAACATTTTTCCCTGCAGGAAAAGGGCTCTCGGTTTCTCAAACGGAAAGACAAGCTGTCAGAAGTAAGTCAGTATTGGAGAGAGGCAGAAGGCTGTACTTGGCAGAGGCTAGGGTAAGAGGTTCCTCAAAGCAGCCTTCTCAAAGGGCATAGAAGCAGAGGCCTTTTCCAGCGGCCTCTCCACCAGAGTCTATCCACAAAAGGAACACCTTGAAGCTGGCTGCGAATGCACAGGTTAAGAGGAGAGCAGTACCCGCATGCTACGAATGTGATCTCTTGATGGTGCCCCAGAAAGGAACTCTGGCACTTGTACTTCCCAAGTGAGCTTAGGTGCACAAAGTTTGCCTCACAGTGGCGAGCAGAAACATTGCTAGTGGCCAGTGAGCCACCCCATACACCGGGGCAGTAGCACCACACACATCTCCCAGAGAACAGAGACTTCCCAATCCGTGCGTGTTCTCTTCGAATCTAGAGGGTAGTTTGCATTCTGCGAAGCACAGTCATGACCGACAGCGCTGCAGGAGTGCCATCTCCAAAGTGAATGGGAAGCTGCCCTCCCTCGAGTGGGTAAAGGCCTAACACCAGCCCTGATGGCACGTCACCATGTGCAAAAGTAGAACAGAAAACGAACATTTTTGCCTGCAGAAAAAGGGCTCTCGGTTTCTCAAACGGAAAGACAAGCTGTCAGAAGTAAGTCAGTATTGGAGTGAGGCAGAAGGCTGTACTTGGCAGAGGCTAGGGTAAGAGGTTCCTCAAAGCAGCCTTCTCAAAGGGCATAGAAGCAGAGGCCTTCTCTAGCGGCCTCTCCACCAGAGTCTATCCACAAAAGGAACACCTTGAAGCTGGCTGCGAATGCACAGCTTAGGAGGAAAGCAGTACCCGCATGCTACGAATGGGATCTCTTGATGGTGCCCCAGAAAGGAACTCGGGCACTTGTACTTCCCAAGTGAGCTTAGCTGAACAGAGTTTGCCCCACAGTGGCGAGCAGAAACATTGCTAGTGGCCAGTGAGCCACCCCATACACCGGGGAAGTAGCACCACACACATCTCCCAGAGAACAGAGACTTCCCAATCCGTGCGTGTTCTCTTCGAATGGAGAGGGTAGTTTGCAGTCTGAGAAGCACAGTCATGACCCACAGCGCTGCAGGAGTGCCATCTCCAAAGTGAATGGGAAGCTGCCCTCCCTCGAGTGGGTAAAGGCCTAACACGAGCCCTGATGGCACTTCACCGTGTGCAAAAGAAGAACAGAAAACGGACATTTTTCCCTGCAGGAAAAGGGCTCTTGGTTTCTCAAACGGAAAGACAAGCTGTCAGAAGTAAGTCAGTATTGGAGAGAGGCAGAAGGATGTACTTGGCAGAGGCTAGGGTAAGAGGTTCCTCAAAGCAGCCTCCTCAAAGGGCATAGAAGCAGAGGCCTTTTCCAGCGGCCTCTCCACCAGAGTCTATCCACAAAAGGAACACCTTGAAGCTGGCTGCGAATGCACAGCTTAGAAGGAAAGCAGTACCCACATGCTACGAATGTGATCTCTTGATGGTGCCCCAGAAAGGAACTCTGGCACTTGTACTTCCCAAGTGAGCTTAGCTGCACAACGTTTGCCCCACAGTGGCGAGCAGAAACATTGCTAGTGGCAAGTGAGCCACGCCATACACCTGGGCAGTAGCACCACACACATCTCCCAGAGAACAGAGACTTCCCAATCCGTGCGTGTTCTCTTCGAATCGAGAGGGTAGTTTGCAGTCTGCGAAGCACAGTCATGGCCCACAGCGCTGCAGGAGTGCCATCTCCAAAGTGAATGGGAAGCTGCCCTCCCTCGAGTGGGTAACGGCATAACACCAGCCCTGATGGCATGTCACCGTGTACAAAAGAAGAACAGAAAACGGACATTTTTCCCTGCAGGAAAAGGGCTCTTGTTTTCTCAAACGGAAAGACAAGCTGTCAGAAGTAAGTCAGTATTGGAGAGAGGCAGAAGGCTGTACTTGGCAGAGGCTAGGGTAAGAGTTTCCACAAAGCAGCCTTCTCAATGGGCATAGAAGCAGAGGGCTTTTCCAGCGGCCTCTCCACCAGAGTCTATCCACAAAAGGAACACCTTGAAGCTGGCTGCGAATGCACAGGTTAAGAGGAGAGCAGTACCCGCATGCTACGAATGTGATCTCTTGATGGTGCCCCAAAAAGGAACTCTGGCACTTGTATTCCCAAGTGAGCTTTGCTGCACAACGTTTGCCCCACAGTGGCGAGCAGAAACATTGCTAGTGGCCAGTGAGCCACCCCATACACCTGGGCAGTAGCACCACACACATCTCCCAGAGAACAGAGACTTTCCAATCCGTGCGTGTTCTCTTCGAATGGAGAGGGTAGTTTGCAGTCAGCGAAGCACAGACATGACCCACAGCGCTGCAGGAGTGCCATCTCCAAAGTGAATGGGAAGCTGACCTCCCTCGAGTGGGTAAAGGCCTAACACCAGCCGTGAAGGCACGTCACCGTGTGCAAAAGAAGAACAGAAAACGGACATTTTTCCTGCAAGAAAAGTGCTCTTTGTTTCTCAAACGGAAAGACAAGATGTCAGAAGTAAGTCAGTATTGGAGAGAGGCAGAAGGCTGTACTTGGCAGAGGCTAGGGTAAGAGGTTCCTCAAAGCAGCCTTCTCAAAGGGCATAGAAGCAGAGGCCTTCTCCAGCGGCCTCTCCACCAGAGTCTATCCACAAAAGGAACACCTTGAAGCTGGCTGCGAATGCACAGCTTAGGAGGAAAGCATTACCCGCATGCTACGAATGTGATCTCTTGATGGTGCCCCAGAAAGGAACTCTGGCACTTGTACTTCCCAAGTGAGCTTAGCTGCACAAAGTTTGACACAAAGTGGCGAGCAGAAACATTGCTAGTGGTCAGTGAGCCACCCCATACACCGGGCAGTAGCAGCACACACATCTCCCAGAGAACAGAGACTTCCCAATCCGTGCGTGTTCTCTTCGAATGGAGAGGGTAGTTTGCAGTCTGCGAAGCACAGTCATGGCCCACAGCGCTGCAGGAGTGCCATCTCCAAAGTGAATGGGAAGCTGCCCTCCCTCGAGTGGGTAAAGGTCTAACACGAGCCCTGATGGCACGTCACCGTGTGCAAAAGAAGAACAGAAAACGAACATTTTTCCCTGCAGGAAAAGGGCTCTCGGTTTCTCAAACGGAAAGACAAGCTGTCAGAAGTAAGTCAGTAATGGAGAGAGGCAGAAGGCTGTACTTGGCAGAGGCTAGGGTAAGAGGTTCCTCAAAGCAGCCTTCTCAAAGGGCATAGAAGCAGAGGCCTTCTCTAGTGGCCTCTCCACCAGAGTCTATACACAAAAGGAACACCTTGAACCTGGCTGCGAATGCACAGCTTAGGAGGAAAGCAGTACCCGCATGCTACGAATGTGATCTCTTGATGGTGCCCCAGAAAGGAACTCTGGCACTTGTACTTCCCAAGTGAGCTTAGCTGAACAGAGTTTGCCCCACAGTGGCGAACAGAAACATTGCTAGTGGCCAGTGAGCCACCCCATACACCGGGGCAGTAGCACCACACACATCTCCCAGAGAACAGAGACTTCCCAATCCGTGCGTGTTCTCTTGAAATGGAGAGGGTAGTTTGCTGTCTGCGAAGCACAGTCATGACCCACAGCGCTGCAGGAGTGCCATCTCCAAAGTGAATGGGAAGCTGACCTCCGTCGAGTGAGTAAAGGCCTAACACCAGCCCTGATGGCACGTCACCGTGTGCAAAAGAAGAACAGAAAACGGACATTTTTCCCTGCAGGAAAAGGGGTCCTGTTTTCTCAAACGGAAAGACAAGCTGTCAGAAGTAAGTCAGTATTGGAGAGAGGCAGAAGGATGTACTTGGCAGAGGCTAGGGTAAGAGTGTCCTCAAAGCAGCCTTCTCAAAGGGCATAGAAGCAGAGGCCTTCTCCAGCGGCCTCTCCACCCGAGTCTATCCACAAAAGGAACACCTTGAAGCTGGCTGCGAATGCACTGCTTAGGAGGAAAACAGTACCCGCATGCTACGAATGTGATCTCTTGATGGTGCCCCAGAAAGGAGCTCTGGCACTTGTACTTCCCAAGTGAGCTTAGCTGAATAGAGTTTGCCCGACAGTGGCGAGCAGAAACATTGCTAGTGGCCAGTGAGCCACCCCATACACCGGGGATGTAGCACCACACACAGCTCCCAGAGAACAGAGACTTCCCAATCCGTGCGTTTTCTCTTCAAATGGAGAGGGTAGTTTGCAGTCTGCGAAGCACAGTCATGGCTCACAGCGCTGCAGGAGTGCCATCTCCAAAGTGAATGGGAAGCTGCCCTCCCTCGAGTGGGTAAAGGCCTAACACCAGCCCTGATGGCACGTCACCATGTGCAAAAGGAAAACAGAAAACGAACATTTTTGCCTGCAGGAAAAGGGCTCTCGGTTTCTCAAACGGAAAGACAAGCTGTCAGAAGTAACTCAGTATTGGAGAGAGGCAGAAGGCTGTACTTGGAAGAGGCTAGGGTAAGAGGTTCCTCAAAGCAGCATTCTCAAAGGGCATAGAAGCAGAGGCCTTCTCTAGCGGCCTTTCCACCAGAGTCTATAGACAAAAGGAACACCTTGAAGCTGGCTGCGAATGCACAGCTTAGGAGGAAAGCAGTACCCGCATGCTACGAATGTGATCTCTTGATGGTGCCCCAGAAAGGAACTCTGGCACTTGTACTTCCCAAGTGAGCTTAGCTGAACAGAGTTTGCCCCACAGTGGCGAGCAGAAACATTGCTAGTGGCCAGTGAGCCACTCCATACACCGGGGCAGTAGCACCACACACATCTCCCAGAGAACAGAGACTTCCCAATCCTTGCGTGTTCTCTTCAAATGGAGGGGGAGTTTGCAGTCTGCGAAGCACAGTCATCGCCCACAGCGCTGCAGGAGTGCCATCTCCAAAGTGAATGGGAAGCTGCCCTTCCTCGAGTGGGTAAAGGCCTAACACCAGCCCTGATGGCACGTCACCGTGTGCAAAAGAAGAACAGAAAACGAACATTTTTCCCTGCAGGAAAAGGGCTCTCGGTTTCTCAAACGGAAAGACAAGCTGTCAGAAGTAAGTCAGTATTGGAGAGAGGCAGAAGGCTGTACTTAGCAGAGGCTAGGGTAAGAGGTTCCTCAAAGCAGCCTTCTCAAAGGGCATAGAAGCAGAGGCCTTTGCCAGCGGCCTCTCCACCAGAGTCTATCCACAAAAGGAACACCTTGAAGCTGGCTGCGAATGCACAGGTTAAGAGGAGAGCAGTACCCGCATGCTACGAATGTGATCTCTTGATGGTGCCCCAGAAAGGAACTCTGGCACTTGTACTTCCCAAGTGAGCTTAGGTGCACAAAGTTTGCCTCACAGTGGCGAGCAGAAACATTGCTAGTGGCCAGTGAGCCACCCCATACACCGGGGCAGTAGCACCACACACATCTCCCAGAGAACAGAGACTTCCCAATCCGTGCGTGTTCTCTTCGAATCTAGAGGGTAGTTTGCATTCTGCGAAGCACAGTCATGACCGACAGCGCTGCAGGAGTGCCATCTCCAAAGTGAATGGGAAGCTGCCCTCCCTCGAGTGGGTAAAGGCCTAACACCAGCCCTGATGGCACGTCACCATGTGCAAAAGTAGAACAGAAAACGAACATTTTTGCCTGCAGAAAAAGGGCTCTCGGTTTCTCAAACGGAAAGACAAGCTGTCAGAAGTAAGTCAGTATTGGAGAGAGGCAGAAGGCTGTACTTGGCAGAGGCTAGGGTAAGAGGTTCCTCAAAGCAGCCTTCTCAAAGGGCATAGAAGCAGAGGCCTTCTCTAGCGGCCTCTCCACCAGAGTCTATCCACAAAAGAAACACCTTGAAGCTGGCTGCGAATGCACAGCTTAGGAGGAAAGCAGTACCCGCATGCTACGAATGGGATCTCTTGATGGTGCCCCAGAAAGGAACTCGGGCACTTGTACTTCCCAAGTGAGCTTAGCTGAACAGAGTTTGCCCCACAGTGGCGAGCAGAAACATTGCTAGTGGCCAGTGAGCCACCCCATACACCGGGGAAGTAGCACCACACACATCTCCCAGAGAACAGAGACTTCCCAATCCGTGCGTGTTCTCTTCGAATGGAGAGGGTAGTTTGCAGTCTGAGAAGCACAGTCATGACCCACAGCGCTGCAGGAGTGCCATCTCCAAAGTGAATGGGAAGCTGCCCTCCCTCCAGTGGGTAAAGGCCTAACACCAGCCCTGATGGCACTTCACCGTGTGCAAAAGAAGAACAGAAAACGGACATTTTTCCCTGCAGGAAAAGGGCTCTTGGTTTCTCAAACGGAAAGACAAGCTGTCAGAAGTAAGTCAGTATTGGAGAGAGGCAGAAGGATGTACTTGGCAGAGGCTAGGGTAAGAGGTTCCTCAAAGCAGCCTCCTCAAAGGGCATAGAAGCAGAGGCCTTTTCCAGCGGCCTCTCCACCAGAGTCTATCCACAAAAGGAACACCTTGAAGCTGGCTGCGAATGCACAGCTTAGAAGGAAAGCAGTACCCACATGCTACGAATGTGATCTCTTGATGGTGCCCCAGAAAGGAACTCTGGCACTTGTACTTCCCAAGTGAGCTTAGCTGCACAACGTTTGCCCACAGTGGCGAGCAGAAACATTGCTAGTGGCAAGTGAGCCACGCCATACACCTGGGCAGTAGCACCACACACATCTCCCAGAGAACAGAGACTTCCCAATCCGTGCGTGTTCTCTTCGAATCGAGAGGGTAGTTTGCAGTCTGCGAAGCACAGTCATGGCCCACAGCGCTGCAGGAGTGCCATCTCCAAAGTGAATGGGAAGCTGCCCTCCCTCGAGTGGGTAACGGCATAACACCAGCCCTGATGGCATGTCACCGTGTACAAAAGAAGAACAGAAAACGGACATTTTTCCCTGCAGGAAAAGGGCTCTTGTTTTCTCAAACGGAAAGACAAGCTGTCAGAAGTAAGTCAGTATTGGAGAGAGGCAGAAGGCTGTACTTGGCAGAGGCTAGGGTAAGAGTTTCCACAAAGCAGCCTTCTCAATGGGCATAGAAGCAGAGGGCTTTTCCAGCGGCCTCTCCACCAGAGTCTATCCACAAAAGGAACACCTTGAAGCTGGCTGCGAATGCACAGGTTAAGAGGAGAGCAGTACCCGCATGCTACGAATGTGATCTCTTGATGGTGCCACAAAAAGGAACTCTGGCACTTGTATTCCCAAGTGAGCTTTGCTGCACAACGTTTGCCCCACAGTGGCGAGCAGAAACATTGCTAGTGGCCAGTGAGCCACCCCATACACCGGGGCAGTAGCACCACACACATCTCCCAGAGAACAGAGACTTCCCAATCCGTGCGTGTTCTCTTCGAATGGAGAGGGTAGTTTGCAGTCTGAGAAGCACAGTCATGACCCACAGCGCTGCAGGAGTGCCATCTCCAAAGTGAATGGGAAGCTGCCCTCCCTCGAGTGGGTAAAGGCCTAACACCAGCCCTAATGGCACTTCACCGTGTGCAAAAGAAGAACAGAAAATGGACATTTTTCCATGCAGGAAAAGGGCTCTTGTTTTCTCAAACGGAAAGACAAGCTGTCAGAAGTAAGTCAGTATTGGAGAGAGGCAGAAGGATGTACTTGGCAGAGGCTAGGGCAAGAGGTTCCTCAAAGCAGCCTTCTCAAAGGGCATAGAAGCAGAGGCCTTTTCCAGCGGCCTCTCCACCAGAGTCTATCCACAAAAGGAACACCTTGAAGCTGGCTGCGAATGCACAGCTTAGAAGGAAAGCAGTACCCGCATGCTACGAATGTGATCTCTTGATGGTGCCCCAGAAAGGAACTCTGGCACTTGTACTTCCCAAGTGAGCTTAGCTGCACAACGTTTGCCCCACAGTGGCGAGCAGAAACATTGCTAGTGGCAAGTGAGCCACGCCATACACCTGGGCAGTAGCACCACACACATCTCCCAGAGAACAGAGACTTCCCAATCCGTGCGTGTTCTCTTCGAATGGAGAGGGTAGTTTGCAGTCTGCGAAGCACAGTCATGGGCCACAGTGCTGCAGGAGTGCCATCTCCAAGGTGAATGGGAAGCTGCCCTCCCTCGAGTGGGTAAAAGCCTAACACCAGCCCTGAAGGCACGTCACCGTGTGCAAAAGAAGAACAGAAAACGGACAATTTTCCCTGCAGGAAAAGGGCTCTTGGTTTCTCAAACGGAAAGACAAGCTGTCAGACGTAAATCAGTTTTGGAGAGAGGCAGAAGGCTATACTTGGCAGAGGCTAGGGTAAGAGGTTACTCAAAGCAGCCTTCTCAAAGGGCATAGAAGCAGAGGCCTTCTCCAGCGGCCTCTCCACCAGAGTCTATCCACAAAAGGAACACCTTGAAGCTGGCTGCGAATGCACAGGTTAAGAGGAGAGCAGTACCCGCATGCTACGAATGTGATCTCTTGATGGTGCCCCAGAAAGGAACTCTGGCACTTGTACTTCCCAAGTGAGCTTAGCTGCACAAAGTTTGCCCCACAGTGGCGAGCAGAAACATTGCTAGTGGCCAGTGAGCCACCCCATACACCGGGGCAGTAGCACCACACACATCTCCCAGAGAACAGAGACTTTCCAATCCGTGCGTGTTCTCTTCAAATGGAGAGGGTAGTTTGCAGTCTGCGAAGCACCGTCATGGCCCACAGCGCTGCAGGAGTGCCATCTCCAAAGTGAATGGGAAGCTGCCCTCCCTCGAGTGGGTAAAGGCCTAACACCAGCCCTGAACGCAAGTCACCGAGTGCAAAAGAAGAACAGAAAACGAACATTTTTCCCTGCAGGACAAGGGCTCTCGGGTTCTCAAACGGAAAGACAAGCTGTCAGAAGTAAGTCAGTATTGGAGAGAGGCAGAAGGCTGTACTTGGCAGAGGCTAGGGTAAGAGTTTCCTCAAAGCAGCCTTCTCAAAGGGCATAGAAGCAGAGGCATTTTCCAGCGGCCTATCCACCAGAGTCTATCCACAAAAGGAACACCTTGAAGCTGGCTGCGAATGCACAGCTTAGGAGAAAGCAGTACCCGCATGCTACGAATGTGATCTCTTGATGGTGCCCCAGAAAGGAACTCTGGCACTTGTACTTCCCAAGTGAGCTTAGCTGCACAACGTTTGCCCCACAGTAGCGAGCAGAAACATTGCTAGTGGCCAGTGAGCCATCCGATACACCGGAGCAGTAGCACCACACACATCTCCCAGAGAACAGAGACTTCCCAATCCGTGCGTGTTCTCTTCGAATGCAGAGGGTAGTTTGCAGTCTGCGAAGCACAGTCATGACCCACAGCGCTGCAGGAGTGCCATCTCCAAAGTGAATGGGAAGCTGCCCTCCCTCGAGTGGGTAAAGGCCTAACACCAGCCGTGAAGGCACGTCACCGTGTGCAAAAGAACAGAGAACGGACATTTTTCCCTGCAGGAAAAGGGCTCATGGTTTCTAAAACGGAAAGACAAGCTGTCAGAAGTAAGTCAGTATTGGAGGGAGGCAGAAGGCAGTACTTGGCAGAGGATAGGGTAAGAGTTTCCTCAAAGCAGCCTTCTCAATGGGCATAGAAACAGAGGCCTTCTCCAGCGGCCTCTCCACCAGAGTCTATACACAAAAGGAACACCTTGAAGCTGGCTGCGTATGCACAGCTTAGGAGGAGAGCAGTACCCGCATGCTACGAATGTGATCTCTTGATGGTGCCCCAGAAAGGAACTCTGGCACTTGTACTTCCCAAGTGAGCTTAGCTGCACAACGTTTGCCCCACAGTGGCGAGCAGAAACATTGCTAGTGGCCAGTGAGCCACCCCATACACCGGGGCAGTAGCACCACACACATCTCCCAGAGAACAGAGACTTCCCAATCCGTGCGTGTTCTCTTCGAATGGAGAGGGTAGTTTGCAGTCTGCGAAGCACAGTCATGGCCCACAGCGCTGCAGGAGTGCCATCTCCAAAGTGAATGGGAAGCTGCCCTCCCTCGTGTGGGTAAAGGCCTAACACCAGCCCTGATGGCACGTCACCGTGTGCAAAAGGAGAACAGAAAACGAACATTTTTCCCTGCAGAAAAGGGCTCTCGGTTTCTCTAACGGAAAGACAAGCTGTCAGAAGTAAGTCAGTAATGGAGAGAGGCAGAAGGCTGTACTTGGCAGACCTTAGGGTAAGAGGTTCCTCAAAGCAGCCTTCTCAAAGGGCATAGAAGCAGAGGCCTTCTCTAGCGGCCTCTCCACCAGAGTCTATAGACAAAAGGAACACCTTGAAGCTGGCTGCGAATGCACAGCTTAGGAGGAAAGCAGTACCCGCATGCTACGAATGTGATCTCTTGATGGTGCCCCAGAAAGGATCTCTGGCACTTGTACTTCCCTAGTGAGCTTAGCTGAACAGAGTTTGCCCCACAGTGGCGAGCAGATACATTGCTAGTGGCCAGTGAGCCACCCCATACACCGGGGCAGTAGCACCACACACATCTCCCAGAGAACAGAGACTTCCCAATCCGTGCGTGTTCTCTTCAAATGGAGAGGGTAGTTTGCAGTCTGCGAAGCACAGTCATGGCCCACAGCGCTGCAGGAGTGCCATCTCCAAAGTGAATGGGAAGCTGCCCTCCCTCGAGTGGGTAAAGGCCTAACACCAGCCGTGAAGGCACGTCACCGTGTGCAAAAGAAGAACAGAGAACAGACATTTTTCCCTGCAGGAAAAGGGCTCATGGTTTCTAAAACGGAAAGACAAGCTGTCAGAAGTAAGTCAGTATTGGAGAGAGGCAGAAGGCTGTACTTGGCAGAGGCTAGGGTAAGAGTTTCCTCAAAGCAGCCTTCTCAAAGGGCATAGAAGCAGAGGCCTTCTCCAGCGGCCTCTCCACAAGAGTCTATACACAAAAGGAACACCTTGAAGCTGGCTGCGAATGCACTGCTTAGGAGGAGAGCAGTACCCGCATGCTACGAATGTGATCCCTTGATGGTGCTCCAGAAAGGAACTCTGGAACTTGTACTTCCCAAGTGAGCTTAGCTGCACAAAGTTTGCCCCACAGTGGCGAGCAGAAACATTGCTAGTGGCCAGTGAGCCATCCGATACACCGGGGCAGTAGCACCACACACATCTCCCAGAGAACAGAGACTTCCCAATCCGTGCGTGTTCTCTTCGAATGGAGAGGGTAGTTTGCAGTCTGCGAAGCACAGTCATGACCCACAGCGCTGCAGGAGTGCCATCTCCAAAGTGAATAGGAAGCTGCCCTCCCTCGAGTGGGTAAAGGCCTAACACCAGCCCTGATGGCAAGTCACCGAGTGCAAAAGAAGAACAGAAAACGAACATTTTTCCCTGCAGGACAAGGGCTCTCGGGTTCTCAAACGGAAAGACAAGCTGTCAGAAGTAAGTCAGTATTGGAGAGAGGCAGAAGGCTGTACTTGGCAGAGGCTAGGGTAAGAGTTTCCTCAAAGCAGCCTTCTCAAAGGGCATAGAAGCAGAGGCCTTCTCCAGCGGCCTCTCCACCAGAGTCTATACACAAAAGGAACACCTTGAAGCTGGCTGCGAATGCACAGCTTAGGAGGAGAGCAGTACCCGCATGCTACGAATGTGATCCCTTGATGGTGCTCCAGAAAGGAACTCTGGCACTTGTTCTTCCCAAGTGAGCTTAGCTGCACAAAGTTTGCCCCACAGTGGCGAGCAGAAACATTGCTAGTGGCCAGTGAGCCATCCGATACACCGGGGCAGTAGCACCACACACATCTCCCAGAGAACAGAGACTTCCCAATCCGTGCGTGATCTCTTCGAATGGAGAGGGTAGTTTGCAGTCTGCGAAGCACAGTCATGACCCACAGCGCTGCAGGAGTGCCATCTCCAAAGTGAATTGGAAGCTGCCCTCCCTCGAGTGGGTAAAGGCCTAACACCAGCCCTGATGGCAAGTCACCGAGTGCAAAAGAACAACAGAAAACGAACATTTTTCCCTGCAGGACAAGGGCTCTCGGGTTCTCAAACGGAAAGACAAGCTGTCAGAAGTCAGTCAGTATTGGAGAGAGGCAGAAGACTGTACTTGGCAGAGGCTAGGGTAAGAGGTTCCTCAAAGCAGCCTTCTCAAAGGGCATAGAAGCAGAGGCATTTTCCAGCGGCCTATCCACCAGAGTCTATCCACAAAAGGAACACCTTGAAGCTGGCTGCGAATGCACAGCTTAGGAGAAAGCAGTACCCGCATGCTACGAATGTGATCTCTTGATGGTGCCCCAGAAAGGAACTCTGGCACTTGTACTTCCCAAGTGAGCTTAGCTGCACAACGTTTGCCCCACAGTAGCAAGCAGAAACATTGCTAGTGGCCAGTGAGCCATCCGATACACCGGAGCAGTAGCACCACACACATCTCCCAGAGAACAGAGACTTCCCAATCCGTGCGTGTTCTCTTCGAATGCAGAGGGTAGTTTGCAGTCTGCGAAGCACAGTCATGACCCACAGCGCTGCAGGAGTGCCATCTCCAAAGTGAATGGGAAGCTGCCCTCCCTCGAGTGGGTAAAGGCCTAACACCAGCCGTGAAGGCACGTCACCGTGTGCAAAAGAAGAACAGAATACGGACATTTTTCCCTGCAGGAAAAGGGCTCATTGTTTCTAAAACGGAAAGACAAGCTGTCAGAAGTAAGTCAGTATTGGAGAGAGGCAGAAGGCTGTACTTGGCAGAGGCTAGGGTAAGAGTTTCCTCAAAGCAGCCTTCTCAAAGGGCATAGAAGCAGAGGCCTTCTCCAGCGGCCTCTCCACCAGAGTCTATACACAAAAGGAACACCTTGAAGCTGGCTGCGAATGCACAGCTTAGGAGGAGAGCAGTACCCGCATGCTACGAATGTGATCTCTTGATGGTGCCCCAGAAAGGAACTCTGGCACTTGTACTTCCCAAGTGAGCTTAGCTGCACAAAGTTTGCCCCACAGTGGCGAGCAGAAACATTGCTAGTGGCCAGTGAGCCATCCGATACACCGGGGCAGTAGCACCACACACATCTCCCAGAGAACAGAGACTTCCCAATCCGTGCGTGTTCTCTTCGAATGGAGAGGGTAGTTTGCAGTCTGCGAAGCACAGTCATGGCCCACAGCGCTGCAGGAGTGCCATCTCCAAAGTGAATGGGAAGCTGCCCTCCCTCGAGTGGGTAAAGGCCTAACACCAGCCGTGAAGGCACGTCACCGTGTGCAAAAGAAGAACAGAGAACAGACATTTTTCCCTGCAGGAAAAGGGCTCATGGTTTCTAAAACGGAAAGACAAGCTGTCAGAAGTAAGTCAGTATTGGAGAGAGGCAGAAGGCTGTACTTGGCAGAGGCTAGGGTAAGAGTTTCCTCAAAGCAGCCTTCTCAAAGGGCATAGAAGCAGAGGCCTTCTCCAGCGGCCTCTCCACCATAGTCTATACACAAAAGGAATACCTTGAAGCTGGCTGCGAATGCACAGCTTAGGAGGAAAGCAGTACCCGCATGCTTCGAATGTGATCCCTTGATGGTGCTCCAGAAAGGAACTCTGGCACTTGTACTTCCCAAGTGAGCTTAGCTGCACAAAGTTTGCCCCACAGTGGCGAGCAGAAACATTGCTAGTGGCCAGTGAGCCATCCGATACACCGGGGCAGTAGCACCACACACATCTCCCAGAGAACAGAGACTTCCCAATCCGTGCGTGTTCTCTTCGAATGGAGAGGGTAGTTTGCAGTCTGCGAAGCACAGTCATGACCCACAGCGCTGCAGGAGTGCCATCTCCAAAGTGAATAGGAAGCTGCCCTCCCTCGAGTGGGTAAAGGCCTAACACCAGCCCTGATGGCAAGTCACCGAGTGCAAAAGAAGAACAGAAAACGAACATTTTTCCCTGCAGAACAAGGGCTCTCGGGTTCTCAAACGGAAAGACAAGCTGTCAGAAGTAAGTCAGTATTGGAGAGAGGCAGAAGGCTGTACTTGGCAGAGGCTAGGGTAAGAGTTTCCTCAAAGCAGCCTTCTCAAAGGGCATAGAAGCAGAGGCATTTTCCAGCGGCCTATCCACCAGAGTCTATCCACAAAAGGAACACCTTGAAGCTGGCTGCGAATGCACAGCTTAGGAGAAAGCAGTACCCGCATGCTACGAATGTGATCTCTTGATGGTGCCCCAGAAAGGAACTCTGGCACTTGTACTTCCCAAGTGAGCTTAGCTGCACAACGTTTGCCCCACAGTAGCGAGCAGAAACATTGCTAGTGGCCAGTGAGCCATCCGATACACCGGAGCAGTAGCACCACACACATCTCCCAGAGAACAGAGACTTCCCAATCCGTGCGTGTTCTCTTCGAATGCAGAGGGTAGTTTGCAGTCTGCGAAGCACAGTCATGACCCACAGCGCTGCAGGAGTGCCATCTCCAAAGTGAATGGGAAGCTGCCCTCCCTCGAGTGGGTAAAGGCCTAACACCAGCCGTGAAGGCACGTCACCGTGTGCAAAAGAAGAACAGAATACGGACATTTTTCCCTGCAGGAAAAGGGCTCATGGTTTCTAAAACGGAAAGACAAGCTGTCAGAAGTAAGTCAGTATTGGAGAGAGGCAGAAGGCTGTACTTGGCAGAGGCTAGGGTAAGAGGTTCCTCAAAGCAGCCTTCTCAAAGGGCATAGAAGCAGAGGCCTTCTCCAGCGGCCTCTCCACCAGAGTCTATACACAAAAGGAACACCTTGAAGCTGGCTGCGAATGCACTGCTTAGGAGGAGAGCAGTACCCGCATGCTACGAATGTGATCTCTTGATGGTGCCCCAGAAAGGAACTCTGGCACTTGTACTTCCCAAGTGAGCTTAGCTGCACAAAGTTTGCCCCACAGTGGCGAGCAGAAACATTGCTAGTGGCCAGTGAGCCATCCGATACACCGGGGCAGTAGCACCACACACATCTCCCAGAGAACAGAGACTTCGCAATCCGTGCGTGTTCTCTTCGAATGGAGAGGGTAGTTTGCAGTCTGCGAAGCACAGTCATGACCCACAGCGCTGCAGGAGTGCCATCTCCAAAGTGAATTGGAAGCTGCCCTCCCTCGAGTGGGTAAAGGCCTAACACCAGCCCTGAAGGCAAGTCACCGAGTGCAAAAGAAGAACAGAAAATGAACATTTTTCCCTGCAGGACAAGGGCTCTCGGGTTCTCAAAAGGAAAGACAAGCTGTCAGAAGTAAGTCAGTATTGGAGAGAGGCAGAAGGCTGTACTTGGCAGAGGCTAGGGTAAGAGTTTCCTCAAAGCAGCCTTCTCAAAGGGCATAGAAGCAGAGGCATTTTCCAGCGGCCTATCCACCAGAGTCTATCCACAAAAGGAACACCTTGAAGCTGGCTGCGAATGCACAGCTTAGGAGAAAGCAGTACCCGCATGCTACGAATGTGATCTCTTGATAGTGCCCCAGAAAGGAACTCTGGCACTTGTACTTCCCAAGTGAGCTTAGCTGCACAACGTTTGCCCCACAGTAGCGAGCAGAAACATTGCTAGTGGCCAGTGAGCCATCCGATACACCGGAGCAGTAGCACCACACACATCTCCCAGAGAACAGAGACTTCCCAATCCGTGCGTGTTCTCTTCGAATGCAGAGGGTAGTTTGCAGTCTGCGAAGCACAGTCATGACCCACAGCGCTGCAGGAGTGCCATCTCCAAAGTGAATGGGAAGCTGCCCTCCCTCGAGTGGGTAAAGGCCTAACACCAGCCGTGAAGGCACGTCACCGTGTGCAAAAGAAGAACAGAATACGGACATTTTTCCCTGCAGGAAAAGGGCTCATGGTTTCTAAAACGGAAAGACAAGCTGTCAGAAGTAAGTCAGTATTGGAGAGAGGCAGAAGGCTGTACTTGGCAGAGGCTAGGGTAAGAGGTTCCTCAAAGCAGCCTTCTCAAAGGGCATAGAAGCAGAGGCCTTCTCCAGGGCCTCTCCACCAGAGTCTATACACAAAAGGAACACCTTGAAGCTGGCTGCGAATGCACAGCTTAGGAGGAAAGCAGTACCCGCATGCTTCGAATGTGATCTCTTGATGGTGCCCCAGAAAGGAACTCTGGCACTTGTACTTCCCAAGTGAGCTTAGCTGCACAAAGTTTGCCCCACAGTGGCGAGCAGAAACATTGCTAGTGGCCAGTGAGCCATCCGATACACCGGGGCAGTAGCACCACACACATCTCCCAGAGAACAGAGACTTCCCAATCCGTGCGTGTTCTCTTCGAATGGAGAGGGTAGTTTGCAGTCTGCGAAGCACAGTCATGGCCCACAGCGCTGCAGGAGTGCCATCTCCAAAGTAAATGGGAAGCTGCCCTCCCTCGAGTGGGTAAAGGCCTAACACCAGCCGTGAAGGCACGTCACCGTGTGCAAAAGAACAGAGAACGGACATTTTTCCCTGCAGGAAAAGGGCTCATGGTTTCTAAAACGGAAAGACAAGCTGTCAGAAGTAAGTCAGTATTGGAGGGAGGCAGAAGGCAGTACTTGGCAGAGGATAGGGTAAGAGTTTCCTCAAAGCAGCCTTCTCAATGGGCATAGAAACAGAGGCCTTCTCCAGCGGCCTCTCCACCAGAGTCTATACACAAAAGGAACACCTTGAAGCTGGCTGCGTATGCACAGCTTAGGAGGAGAGCAGTACCCGCATGCTACGAATGTGATCTCTTGATGGTGCCCCAGAAAGGAACTCTGGCACTTGTACTTCCCAAGTGAGCTTAGCTGCACAACGTTTGCCCCACAGTGGCGAGCAGAAACATTGCTAGTGGCCAGTGAGCCACCCCATACACCGGGGCAGTAGCACCACACACATCTCCCAGAGAACAGAGACTTCCCAATCCGTGCGTGTTCTCTTCGAATGGAGAGGGTAGTTTGCAGTCTGCGAAGCACAGTCATGGCCCACAGCGCTGCAGGAGTGCCATCTCCAAAGTGAATGGGAAGCTGCCCTCCCTCGTGTGGGTAAAGGCCTAACACCAGCCCTGATGGCACGTCACCGTGTGCAAAAGGAGAACAGAAAACGAACATTTTTCCCTGCAGAAAAGGGCTCTCGGTTTCTCTAACGGAAAGACAAGCTGTCAGAAGTAAGTCAGTAATGGAGAGAGGCAGAAGGCTGTACTTGGCAGACCTTAGGGTAAGAGGTTCCTCAAAGCAGCCTTCTCAAAGGGCATAGAAGCAGAGGCCTTCTCTAGCGGCCTCTCCACCAGAGTCTATAGACAAAAGGAACACCTTGAAGCTGGCTGCGAATGCACAGCTTAGGAGGAAAGCAGTACCCGCATGCTACGAATGTGATCTCTTGATGGTGCCCCAGAAAGGATCTCTGGCACTTGTACTTCCCTAGTGAGCTTAGCTGAACAGAGTTTGCCCCACAGTGGCGAGCAGAAACATTGCTAGTGGCCAGTGAGCCACCCCATACACCGGGGCAGTAGCACCACACACATCTCCCAGAGAACAGAGACTTCCCAATCCGTGCGTGTTCTCTTCAAATGGAGAGGGTAGTTTGCAGTCTGCGAAGCACAGTCATGGCCCACAGCGCTGCAGGAGTGCCATCTCCAAAGTGAATGGGAAGCTGCCCTCCCTCGAGTGGGTAAAGGCCTAACACCAGCCGTGAAGGCACGTCACCGTGTGCAAAAGAAGAACAGAGAACAGACATTTTTCCCTGCAGGAAAAGGGCTCATGGTTTCTAAAACGGAAAGACAAGCTGTCAGAAGTAAGTCAGTATTGGAGAGAGGCAGAAGGCTGTACTTGGCAGAGGCTAGGGTAAGAGTTTCCTCAAAGCAGCATTCTCAAAGGGCATAGAAGCAGAGGCCTTCTCCAGCGGCCTCTCCACAAGAGTCTATACACAAAAGGAACACCTTGAAGCTGGCTGCGAATGCACTGCTTAGGAGGAGAGCAGTACCCGCATGCTACGAATGTGATCCCTTGATGGTGCTCCAGAAAGGAACTCTGGAACTTGTACTTCCCAAGTGAGCTTAGCTGCACAAAGTTTGCCCCACAGTGGCGAGCAGAAACATTGCTAGTGGCCAGTGAGCCATCCGATACACCGGGGCAGTAGCACCACACACATCTCCCAGAGAACAGAGACTTCCCAATCCGTGCGTGTTCTCTTCGAATGGAGAGGGTAGTTTGCAGTCTGCGAAGCACAGTCATGACCCACAGCGCTGCAGGAGTGCCATCTCCAAAGTGAATAGGAAGCTGCCCTCCCTCGAGTGGGTAAAGGCCTAACACCAGCCCTGATGGCAAGTCACCGAGTGCAAAAGAAGAACAGAAAACGAACATTTTTCCCTGCAGGACAAGGGCTCTCGGGTTCTCAAACGGAAAGACAAGCTGTCAGAAGTAAGTCAGTATTGGAGAGAGGCAGAAGGCTGTACTTGGCAGAGGCTAGGGTAAGAGTTTCCTCAAAGCAGCCTTCTCAAAGGGCATAGAAGCAGAGGCCTTCTCCAGCGGCCTCTCCACCAGAGTCTATACACAAAAGGAACACCTTGAAGCTGGCTGCGAATGCACAGCTTAGGAGGAGAGCAGTACCCGCATGCTACGAATGTGATCCCTTGATGGTGCTCCAGAAAGGAACTCTGGCACTTGTTCTTCCCAAGTGAGCTTAGCTGCACAAAGTTTGCCCCACAGTGGCGAGCAGAAACATTGCTAGTGGCCAGTGAGCCATCCGATACACCGGGGCAGTAGCACCACACACATCTCCCAGAGAACAGAGACTTCCCAATCCGTGCGTGATCTCTTCGAATGGAGAGGGTAGTTTGCAGTCTGCGAAGCACAGTCATGACCCACAGCGCTGCAGGAGTGCCATCTCCAAAGTGAATTGGAAGCTGCCCTCCCTCGAGTGGGTAAAGGCCTAACACCAGCCCTGATGGCAAGTCACCGAGTGCAAAAGAACAACAGAAAACGAACATTTTTCCCTGCAGGACAAGGGCTCTCGGGTTCTCAAACGGAAAGACAAGCTGTCAGAAGTCAGTCAGTATTGGAGAGAGGCAGAAGACTGTACTTGGCAGAGGCTAGGGTAAGAGGTTCCTCAAAGCAGCCTTCTCAAAGGGCATAGAAGCAGAGGCATTTTCCAGCGGCCTATCCACCAGAGTCTATCCACAAAAGGAACACCTTGAAGCTGGCTGCGAATGCACAGCTTAGGAGAAAGCAGTACCCGCATGCTACGAATGTGATCTCTTGATGGTGCCCCAGAAAGGAACTCTGGCACTTGTACTTCCCAAGTGAGCTTAGCTGCACAACGTTTGCCCCACAGTAGCAAGCAGAAACATTGCTAGTGGCCAGTGAGCCATCCGATACACCGGAGCAGTAGCACCACACACATCTCCCAGAGAACAGAGACTTCCCAATCCGTGCGTGTTCTCTTCGAATGCAGAGGGTAGTTTGCAGTCTGCGAAGCACAGTCATGACCCACAGCGCTGCAGGAGTGCCATCTCCAAAGTGAATGGGAAGCTGCCCTCCCTCGAGTGGGTAAAGGCCTAACACCAGCCGTGAAGGCACGTCACCGTGTGCAAAAGAAGAACAGAATACGGACATTTTTCCCTGCAGGAAAAGGGCTCATGGTTTCTAAAACGGAAAGACAAGCTGTCAGAAGTAAGTCAGTATTGGAGAGAGGCAGAAGGCTGTACTTGGCAGAGGCTAGGGTAAGAGTTTCCTCAAAGCAGCCTTCTCAAAGGGCATAGAAGCAGAGGCCTTCTCCAGCGGCCTCTCCACCAGAGTCTATACACAAAAGGAACACCTTGAAGCTGGCTGCGAATGCACAGCTTAGGAGGAGAGCAGTACCCGCATGCTACGAATGTGATCTCTTGATGGTGCCCCAGAAAGGAACTCTGGCACTTGTACTTCCCAAGTGAGCTTAGCTGCACAAAGTTTGCCCCACAGTGGCGAGCAGAAACATTGCTAGTGGCCAGTGAGCCATCCGATACACCGGGGCAGTAGCACCACACACATCTCCCAGAGAACAGAGACTTCCCAATCCGTGCGTGTTCTCTTCGAATGGAGAGGGTAGTTTGCAGTCTGCGAAGCACAGTCATGGCCCACAGCGCTGCAGGAGTGCCATCTCCAAAGTGAATGGGAAGCTGCCCTCCCTCGAGTGGGTAAAGGCCTAACACCAGCCGTGAAGGCACGTCACCGTGTGCAAAAGAAGAACAGAGAACAGACATTTTTCCCTGCAGGAAAAGGGCTCATGGTTTCTAAAACGGAAAGACCAGCTGTCAGAAGTAAGTCAGTATTGGAGAGAGGCAGAAGGCTGTACTTGGCAGAGGCTAGGGTAAGAGTTTCCTCAAAGCAGCCTTCTCAAAGGGCATAGAAGCAGAGGCCTTCTCCAGCGGCCTCTCCACAAGAGTCTATACACAAAAGGAACACCTTGAAGCTGGCTGCGAATGCACTGCTTAGGAGGAGAGCAGTACCCGCATGCTACGAATGTGATCCCTTGATGGTGCTCCAGAAAGGAACTCTGGCACTTGTACTTCCCAAGTGAGCTTAGCTGCACAAAGTTTGCCCCACAGTGGCGAGCAGAAACATTGCTAGTGGCCAGTGAGCCATCCGATACACCGGGGCAGTAGCACCACACACATCTCCCAGAGAACAGAGACTTCCCAATCCGTGCGTGTTCTCTTCGAATGGAGAGGGTAGTTTGCAGTCTGCGAAGCACAGTCATGACCCACAGCGCTGCAGGAGTGCCATCTCCAAAGTGAATTGGAAGCTGCCCTCCCTCGTGTGGGTAAAGGCCTAACACCAGCCCTGATGGCACGTCACCGTGTGCAAAAGGAGAACAGAAAACGAACATTTTTCCCTGCAGAAAAGGGCTCTCGGTTTCTCTAACGGAAAGACAAGCTGTCAGAAGTAAGTCAGTAATGGAGAGAGGCAGAAGGCTGTACTTGGCAGACCTTAGGGTAAGAGGTTCCTCAAAGCAGCCTTCTCAAAGGGCATAGAAGCAGAGGCCTTCTCTAGCGGCCTCTCCACCAGAGTCTATAGACAAAAGGAACACCTTGAAGCTGGCTGCGAATGCACAGCTTAGGAGGAAAGCAGTACCCGCATGCTACGAATGTGATCTCTTGATGGTGCCCCAGAAAGGATCTCTGGCACTTGTACTTCCCTAGTGAGCTTAGCTGAACAGAGTTTGCCCCACAGTGGCGAGCAGAAACATTGCTAGTGGCCAGTGAGCCACCCCATACACCGGGGCAGTAGCACCACACACATCTCCCAGAGAACAGAGACTTCCCAATCCGTGCGTGTTCTCTTCAAATGGAGAGGGTAGTTTGCAGTCTGCGAAGCACAGTCATGGCCCACAGCGCTGCAGGAGTGCCATCTCCAAAGTGAATGGGAAGCTGCCCTCCCTCGAGTGGGTAAAGGCCTAACACCAGCCGTGAAGGCACGTCACCGTGTGCAAAAGAAGAACAGAGAACAGACATTTTTCCCTGCAGGAAAAGGGCTCATGGTTTCTAAAACGGAAAGACAAGCTGTCAGAAGTAAGTCAGTATTGGAGAGAGGCAGAAGGCTGTACTTGGCAGAGGCTAGGGTAAGAGTTTCCTCAAAGCAGCCTTCTCAAAGGGCATAGAAGCAGAGGCCTTCTCCAGCGGCCTCTCCACAAGAGTCTATACACAAAAGGAACACCTTGAAGCTGGCTGCGAATGCACTGCTTAGGAGGAGAGCAGTACCCGCATGCTACGAATGTGATCCCTTGATGGTGCTCCAGAAAGGAACTCTGGAACTTGTACTTCCCAAGTGAGCTTAGCTGCACAAAGTTTGCCCCACAGTGGCGAGCAGAAACATTGCTAGTGGCCAGTGAGCCATCCGATACACCGGGGCAGTAGCACCACACACATCTCCCAGAGAACAGAGACTTCCCAATCCGTGCGTGTTCTCTTCGAATGGAGAGGGTAGTTTGCAGTCTGCGAAGCACAGTCATGACCCACAGCGCTGCAGGAGTGCCATCTCCAAAGTGAATTGGAAGCTGCCCTCCCTCGAGTGGGTAAAGGCCTAACACCAGCCCTGATGGCAAGTCACCGAGTGCAAAAGAACAACAGAAAACGAACATTTTTCCCTGCAGGACAAGGGCTCTCGGGTTCTCAGATGGAAAGACAAGCTGTCAGAAGTCAGTCAGTATTGGAGAGAGGCAGAAGGCTGTACTTGGCAGAGGCTAGGGTAAGAGGTTCCTCAAAGCAGCCTTCTCAAAGGGCATAGAAGCAGAGGCCTTTTCCAGCGGCCTCTCCACCAGAGTCTATCCACAAAAGGAACACCTTGAAGCTGGCTGCGAATGCACAGCTTAGGAGAAAGCAGTACCCGCATGCTACGAATGTGATCTCTTGATGGTGCCCCAGAAAGGAACTCTGGCACTTGTACTTCCCAAGTGAGCTTAGCTGCACAACGTTTGCCCCACAGTGGCGAGCAGAAACATTGCTAGTGGCCAGTGAGCCACGCCATACAACGGGGCAGTAGCACCACACACATCTCCGAGAACAGAGACTTTCCAATCCGTGCGTGTTCTCTTCGAATCGAGAGGGTAGTTTGCAGTCTGCGAAGCACAGTCATGGCCCACAGCGCTGCAGGAGTGCCATCTCCAAAATGAATGGGAAGCTGCCCTCCCTCGAGTGGGTAAAGGCCTAACACCAGCCGTGAAGGCACGTCACCGTGTGCAAAAGAAGAACAGAATACGGACATTTTTCCCTGCAGGAAAAGGGCTCATGGTTTCTAAAACGGAAAGACAAGCTGTCAGAAGTAAGTCAGTATTGGAGAGAGGCAGAAGGCTGTACTTGGCAGAGGCTAGGGTAAGAGTTTCCTCAAAGCAGCCTTCTCAAAGGGCATAGAAGCAGAGGCCTTCTCCAGCGGCCTCTCCACCATAGTCTATACACAAAAGGAATACCTTGAAGCTGGCTGCGAATGCACAGCTTAGGAGGAAAGCAGTACCCGCATGCTTCGAATGTGATCCCTTGATGGTGCTCCAGAAAGGAACTCTGGCACTTGTACTTCCCAAGTGAGCTTAGCTGCACAAAGTTTGCCCCACAGTGGCGAGCAGAAACATTGCTAGTGGCCAGTGAGCCATCCGATACACCGGGGCAGTAGCACCACACACATCTCCCAGAGAACAGAGACTTCCCAATCCGTGCGTGTTCTCTTCGAATGGAGAGGGTAGTTTGCAGTCTGCGAAGCACAGTCATGACCCACAGCGCTGCAGGAGTGCCATCTCCAAAGTGAATAGGAAGCTGCCCTCCCTCGAGTGGGTAAAGGCCTAACACCAGCCCTGATGGCAAGTCACCGAGTGCAAAAGAAGAACAGAAAACGAACATTTTTCCCTGCAGGACAAGGGCTCTCGGGTTCTCAAACGGAAAGACAAGCTGTCAGAAGTAAGTCAGTATTGGAGAGAGGCAGAAGGCTGTACTTGGCAGAGGCTAGGGTAAGAGTTTCCTCAAAGCAGCCTTCTCAAAGGGCATAGAAGCAGAGGCCTTCTCCAGCGGCCTCTCCACAAGAGTCTATACACAAAAGGAACACCTTGAAGCTGGCTGCGAATGCACAGTTTAGGAGGAGAGCAGTACCCGCATGCTACGAATGTGATCCCTTGATGGTGCTCCAGAAAGGAACTCTGGCACTTGTTCTTCCCAAGTGAGCTTAGCTGCACAAAGTTTGCCCCACAGTGGCGAGCAGAAACATTGCTAGTGGCCAGTGAGCCATCCGATACACCGGGGCAGTAGCACCACACACATCTCCCAGAGAACAGAGACTTCCCAATCCGTGCGTGATCTCTTCGAATGGAGAGGGTAGTTTGCAGTCTGCGAAGCACAGTCATGACCCACAGCGCTGCAGGAGTGCCATCTCCAAAGTGAATTGGAAGCTGCCCTCCCTCGAGTGGGTAAAGGCCTAACACCAGCCCTGATGGCAAGTCACCGAGTGCAAAAGAACAACAGAAAACGAACATTTTTCCCTGCAGGACAAGGGCTCTCGGGTTCTCAAACGGAAAGACAAGCTGTCAGAAGTCAGTCAGTATTGGAGAGAGGCAGAAGACTGTACTTGGCAGAGGCTAGGGTAAGAGGTTCCTCAAAGCAGCCTTCTCAAAGGGCATAGAAGCAGAGGCATTTTCCAGCGGCCTATCCACCAGAGTCTATCCACAAAAGGAACACCTTGAAGCTGGCTGCGAATGCACAGCTTAGGAGAAAGCAGTACCCGCATGCTACGAATGTGATCTCTTGATGGTGCCCCAGAAAGGAACTCTGGCACTTGTACTTCCCAAGTGAGCTTAGCTGCACAACGTTTGCCCCACAGTAGCAAGCAGAAACATTGCTAGTGGCCAGTGAGCCATCCGATACACCGGAGCAGTAGCACCACACACATCTCCCAGAGAACAGAGACTTCCCAATCCGTGCGTGTTCTCTTCGAATGCAGAGGGTAGTTTGCAGTCTGCGAAGCACAGTCATGACCCACAGCGCTGCAGGAGTGCCATCTCCAAAGTGAATGGGAAGCTGCCCTCCCTCGAGTGGGTAAAGGCCTAACACCAGCCGTGAAGGCACGTCACCGTGTGCAAAAGAAGAACAGAATACGGACATTTTTCCCTGCAGGAAAAGGGCTCATGGTTTCTAAAACGGAAAGACAAGCTGTCAGAAGTAAGTCAGTATTGGAGAGAGGCAGAAGGCTGTACTTGGCAGAGGCTAGGGTAAGAGTTTCCTCAAAGCAGCCTTCTCAAAGGGCATAGAAGCAGAGGCCTTCTCCAGCGGCCTCTCCACCAGAGTCTATACACAAAAGGAACACCTTGAAGCTGGCTGCGAATGCACAGCTTAGGAGGAGAGCAGTACCCGCATGCTACGAATGTGATCTCTTGATGGTGCCCCAGAAAGGAACTCTGGCACTTGTACTTCCCAAGTGAGCTTAGCTGCACAAAGTTTGCCCCACAGTGGCGAGCAGAAACATTGCTAGTGGCCAGTGAGCCATCCGATACACCGGGGCAGTAGCACCACACACATCTCCCAGAGAACAGAGACTTCCCAATCCGTGCGTGTTCTCTTCGAATGGAGAGGGTAGTTTGCAGTCTGCGAAGCACAGTCATGGCCCACAGCGCTGCAGGAGTGCCATCTCCAAAGTGAATGGGAAGCTGCCCTCCCTCGAGTGGGTAAAGGCCTAACACCAGCCGTGAAGGCACGTCACCGTGTGCAAAAGAAGAACAGAGAACAGACATTTTTCCCTGTAGGAAAAGGGCTCATGGTTTCTAAAACGGAAAGACAAGCTGTCAGAAGTAAGTCAGTATTGGAGAGAGGCAGAAGGCTGTACTTGGCAGAGGCTAGGGTAAGAGTTTCCTCAAAGCAGCCTTCTCAAAGGGCATAGAAGCAGAGGCCTTCTCCAGCGGCCTCTCCACCATAGTCTATACACAAAAGGAATACCTTGAAGCTGGCTGCGAATGCACAGCTTAGGAGGAAAGCAGTACCCGCATGCTTCGAATGTGATCCCTTGATGGTGCTCCAGAAAGGAACTCTGGCACTTGTACTTCCCAAGTGAGCTTAGCTGCACAAAGTTTGCCCCACAGTGGCGAGCAGAAACATTGCTAGTGGCCAGTGAGCCATCCGATACACCGGGGCAGTAGCACCACACACATCTCCCAGAGAACAGAGACTTCCCAATCCGTGCGTGTTCTCTTCGAATGGAGAGGGTAGTTTGCAGTCTGCGAAGCACAGTCATGACCCACAGCGCTGCAGGAGTGCCATCTCCAAAGTGAATAGGAAGCTGCCCTCCCTCGAGTGGGTAAAGGCCTAACACCAGCCCTGATGGCAAGTCACCGAGTGCAAAAGAAGAACAGAAAACGAACATTATTCCCTGCAGGACAAGGGCTCTCGGGTTCTCAAACGGAAAGACAAGCTGTCAGAAGTAAGTCAGTATTGGAGAGAGGCAGAAGGCTGTACTTGGCAGAGGCTAGGGTAAGAGTTTCCTCAAAGCAGCCTTCTCAAAGGGCATAGAAGCAGAGGCCTTCTCCAGCGGCCTCTCCACCAGAGTCTATACACAAAAGGAACACCTTGAAGCTGGCTGCGAATGCACAGCTTAGGAGGAGAGCAGTACCCGCATGCTACGAATGTGATCCCTTGATGGTGCTCCAGAAAGGAACTCTGGCACTTGTACTTCCCAAGTGAGCTTAGCTGCACAAAGTTTGCCCCACAGTGGCGAGCAGAAACATTGCTAGTGGCCAGTGAGCCATCCGATACACCGGGGCAGTAGCACCACACACATCTCCGAGAGAACAGAGACTTCCCAATCCGTGCGTGATCTCTTCGAATGGAGAGGGTAGTTTGCAGTCTGCGAAGCACAGTCATGACCCACAGCGCTGCAGGAGTGCCATCTCCAAAGTGAATTGGAAGCTGCCCTCCCTCGAGTGGGTAAAGGCCTAACACCAGCCCTGATGGCAAGTCACCGAGTGCAAAAGAACAACAGAAAACGAACATTTTTCCCTGCAGGACAAGGGCTCTCGGGTTCTCAAACGGAAAGACAAGCTGTCAGAAGTAAGTCAGTATTGGAGAGAGGCAGAAGGCTGTACTTGGCAGAGGATAGGATAAGAGTTTCCTCAAAGCAGCCTTCTCAAAGGGCATAGAAGCAGAGGACTTCTCCAGCGGCCTCTCCACCAGAGTCTATACACAAAAGGAACACCTTGAAGCTGGCTGCGAATGCACAGCTTAGGAGGAGAGCAGTACCCGCATGCTACGAATGTGATCTCTTGATGGTGCCCCAGAAAGGAACTCTGGCACTTGTACTTCCCAAGTGAGCTTAGCTGCACAAAGTTTGCCCCACAGTGGCGAGCAGAAACATTGCTAGTGGCCAGTGAGCCATCCGATACACCGGGGCAGTAGCACCACACACATCTCCCAGAGAACAGAGACTTCCCAATCCGTGCGTTTTCTCTTCGAATGGAGAGGGTAGTTTGCAGTCTGCGAAGCACAGTCATGACCCACAGCGCTGCAGGAGTGCCATCTCCAAAGTGAATTGGAGGCTGCCCTCCCTCGAGTGGGTAAAGGCCTAACACCAGCCCTGATGGCAAGTCACCGAGTGCAAAAGAAGAACAGAAAACGAGCATTTTTCCCTGCAGGACAAGGGCTCTCGGGTTCTCAAACGGAAAGACAAGCTGTCAGAAGTAAGTCAGTATTGGAGAGAGGCAGAAGGCTGTACTTGGCAGAGGCTAGGATAAGAGTTTCCTCAAAGCAGCCTTCTCAAAGGGCATAGAAGCAGAGGGCTTCTCCAGCGGCCTCTCCACCAGAGTCTATCCACAAAAGGAACACCTTGAAGCTGGCTGCGAATGCACAGCTTAGGAGGAATGCAGTACCCGCATTCTACGAATGTGATCTCTTGATGGTGCCCCAAAAAGGAACTCTGGCACTTGTATTCCCAAGTGAGCTTTGCTGCACAACGTTTGCCCCACAGTGGCGAGCAGAAACATTGCTAGTGGCCAGTGAGCCACCCCATACACCGGGGCAGTAGCACCACACACATCTCCCAGAGAACAGAGACTTCCCAATCCGTGCGTGTTCTCTTCGAATGGAGAGGGTAGTTTGCAGTCTGCGAAGCACAGTCATGGCCCACAGCGCTGCAGGAGTGCCATCTCCAAAGTGAATGGGAAGCTGCCCTCCCTCGAGTGGGTAAAGGCCTAACACCAGCCGTGAAGGCACGTCACCGTGTGCAAAAGAAGAACAGAGAACGGACATTTTTCCCTGCAGGAAAAGGGCTCATGGTTTCTAAAACGGAAAGACAAGCTGTCAGAAGTAAGTCAGTATTGGAGAGAGGCAGAAGGCTGTACTTGGCAGAGGCTAGGGTAAGAGTTTCCTCAAAGCAGCCTTCTCAATGGGCATAGAAGCAGAGGGCTTCTCCAGCGGCCTCTCCACCAGAGTCTATACACAAAAGGAACACCTTGAAGCTGGCTGCGAATGCACAGCTTAGGAGGAGAGCAGTACCCGCATGCTACGAATGTGATCTCTTGATGGTGCCCCAGAAAGGAACTCTGGCACTTGTACTTCCCAAGTGAGCTTAGCTGCACAATGTTTTCCCCACAGTGGCGAGCAGAAACATTGCTAGTGGCCAGTGAGCCACCCCATACACCGGGGCAGTAGCACCACACACATCTCCCAGAGAACACAAACTTCCCAATCCGTGCGTGTTCTCTTCAAATGGAGAGGGTAGTTTGCAGTCTGCGAAGCACAGTCATGGCCCACAGCGCTGCAGGAGTGCCATCTCCAAAGTGAATGGGAAGCTGCCCTCCCTCTAGTGGGTAAAGTCCTAACACCAGCCCTGATGGCACGTCACCGTTTGCAAAAGGAGAACAGAAAACGAACATTTTTCCCTGCAGAAAAGGGCTCTCGGTTTCTCAAACGGAAAGACAAGCTGTCAGAAGTAAGTCAGTATTGGAGAGAGGCAGAAGGCTGTACTTGGCAGAGCTTATGGTAAGAGGTTCCTCAAAGCAGCCTTCTCAAAGGGCATAGAAGCAGAGGCCTTCTCTAGCGGCCTCTCCACCAGAGTCTATAGACAAAAGGAACACCTTGAAGCTGGCTGCGAATGCACAGCTTAGGAGGAAAGCAGTACCCGCATGCTACGAATGTGATCTCTTGATGGTGCCCCAGAAAGGAACTCTGGCACTTGTACTTCCCAAGTGAGCTTAGCTGAACAGAGTTTGCCCCACAGTGGCGAGCAGAAACATTGCTAGTGGCCAGTGAGCCACCCCATACACCGGGGCAGTAGCACCACACACATCTCCCAGAGAACAGAGACTTCCCAATCCGTGCGTGTTCTCTTCAAATGGAGAGGGTAGTTTGCAGTCTGCGAAGCACAGTCATGGCCCACAGCACTGCAGGAGTGCCATCTCCAAAGTGAATGGGAAGCTGACCTCCCTCGAGTGGGTAAAGGCCTAACACCAGCCGTGAAGGCACGTCACCGTGTGCAAAAGAAGAACAGAAAACGAACATTTTTCCCTGCAGGACAAGGGCTCTCGGGTTCTCAAACGGAAAGTCAAGCTGTCAGAAGTAAGTCAGTATTGGAGAGAGGCAGAAGGCTGTACTTGGCAGAGGCTAGGGTAAGAGTTTCCTCAAAGCAGCCTTCTCAAAGGGCATAGAAGCAGAGGCCTTTTCCAGCGGCCTCCCCACCAGAGTCTATACACAAAAGGAACACCTTGAAGCTGGCTGCGAATGCACAGCTTAGGAGGAGAGCAGTACCCGCATGCTACGAATGTGATCTCTTGATGGTGCTCCAGAAAGGAACTCTGGCACTTGTACTTCCCAAGTGAGCTTAGCTGCACAACGTTTGCCCCAAAGTGGCGAGCAGAAACATTGCTAGTGGCCAGTGAGCCATCCGATACACCGGGGCAGTATCACCACACACATCTCCCAGAGAACAGAGACTTCCCAATCCGTGCGTGTTCTCTTCGAATGGAGAGGGTAGTTTGCAGTCTGCGAAGCACAGTCATGACCCACAGCGCTGCAGGAGTGCCATCTCCAAAGTGAATTGGAAGCTGCCCTCCCTCGAGTGGGTAAAGGCCTTACACCAGCCCTGATGGCAAGTCACCAAGTGCAAAAGAAGAACAGAAAACGAACATTTTTCCCTGCAGGACAAGGGCTCTCGGGTTCTCAAAAGGAAAGACAAGCTGTCAGAAGTAAGTCAGTATTGGAGAGAGGCAGAAGGCTGTACTTGGCAGAGGCTAGGGTAAGAGGTTCCTCAAAGCAGCCTTCTCAAAGGGCATAGAAGCACAGGCCTTCTCCAGCGGCCTCTCCACCAGAGTCTATACACAAAAGGAACACCTTGAAGCTGGCTGCGAATGCACAGCTTAGGAGGAAAGCAGTACCCGCATGCTACGAATGTGATCTCTTGATGGTGCCCCAGAAAGGAACTCTGGCACTTGTACTTCCCTAGTGAGCTTAGCTGAACAGAGTTTGCCCCACAGTGGCGAGCAGAAACATTGCTACTGGCCAGTGATCCACCCCATACACCGGGGCAGTAGCACCACACACATCTCCCAGAGAACAGAGACTTCCCAATCCGTGCGTGTTCCCTTCGAATGGAGAGGGTAGTTTGCAGTCTGCGAAGCACAGTCATGGCCCACAGCGCTGCAGGAGTGCCATCTCCAAAGTGAATGGGAAGGTGCCCTCCCTCGAGTGGGTAAAGGCCTAACACCAGCCGTGAAGGCACGTCACCGTGTGCAAAAGAAGAACAGAGAACAGACATTTTTCCCTGCAGGAAAAGGGCTCATGGTTTCTAAAACGGAAAGACAAGCTGTCAGAAGTAAGTCAGTATTGGGGAGAGGCAGAAGGCTGTACTTGGCAGAGCTTAGGGTAAGAGTTTCCTCAAAGCAGCCTTCTCAAAGGGCATAGAAGCACAGGCCTTCTCCAGCGGCCTCTCCACCAGAGTCTATACACAAAAGGAACACCTTGAAGCTGGCTGCGAATGCACAGATTAGGAGGAAAGCAGTACCCGCATGCTACGAATGTGATCCCTTGATGGTGCTCCAGAAAGGAACTCTGGCACTTGTACTTCCCAAGTGAGCTTAGCTGCACAAAGTTTGCCCCACAGTGGCGAGCAGAAACATTGCTAGTGGCCAGTGAGCCATCCGATACACCGGGGCAGTAGCACCACACACATCTCCCAGAGAACAGAGACTTCCCAATCCGTGCGTGTTCTCTTCGAATGGAGAGGGTAGTTTGCAGTCTGCGAAGCACAGTCATGACCCACAGCGCTGCAGGAGTGCCATCTCCAAAGTGAATTGGAAGCTGCCCTCCCTCGAGTGGGTAAAGGCCAAACACCAGCCCTGATGGCAAGTCACCGAGTGCAAAAGAACAACAGAAAACGAACTTTTTTCCCTGCAGGACAAGGGCTCTCGGGTTCTCAAACGGAAAGACAAGCTGTCAGAAGTCAGTCAGTATTGGAGAGAGGCAGAAGGCTGTACTTGGCAGAGGCTAGGGTAAGAGGTTCCTCAAAGCAGCCTTCTCAAAGGGCATAGAAGCAGAGGCCTTTTCCAGCGGCCTCTCCACCAGAGTCTATCCACAAAAGGAACACCTTGAAGCTGGCTGCGAATGCACAGCTTAGGAGAAAGCAGTACCCGCATGCTACGAATGTGTTCTCTTGATGGTGCCCCAGAAAGGAACTCTGGCACTTGTACTTCCCAAGTGAGCTTAGCTGCACAACGTTTGCCCCACAGTGGCGAGCAGAAACATTCCTAGTGGCCAGTGAGCCACGCCATACAACGGGGCAGTAGCACCACACACATCTCCCGGAGAACAGAGACTTTCCAATCCGTGCGTGTTCTCTTCGAATCGAGAGGGTAGTTTGCAGTCTGCGAAGCACAGTCATGGCCCACAGCGCTGCAGGAGTGCCATCTCCAAAGTGAATGGGAAGCTGCCCTCCCTCGAGTGGGTAAAGGCCTAACACCAGCCGTGAAGGCACGTCACCGTGTGCAAAAGAAGAACAGAATACGGACATTTTTCCCTGCAGGAAAAGGGCTCATGGTTTCTAAAACGGAAAGACAAGCTGTCAGAAGTAAGTCAGTATTGGAGAGAGGCAGAAGGCTGTACTTGGCAGAGGCTAGAGTAAGAGTTTCCTCAAAGCAGCCTTCTCAATGGGCATAGAAGCAGAGGCCTTCTCCAGCGGCCTCTCCACCAGAGTCTATACACAAAAGGAACACCTTGAAGCTGGCTGCGAATGCACAGCTTAGGAGGAGAGCAGTACCCGCATGCTACGAATGTGATCTCTTGATGGTGCCCCAGAAAGGAACTCTGGCACTTGTACTTCCCAAGTGAGCTTAGCTGCACAACGTTTGCCCCACAGTGGCGAGCAGAAACATTGCTAGTGGCCAGTGAGCCATCCGATACACCGGAGCAGTAGCACCACACACAACTCCCAGAGAACAGAGACTTCCCAATCCGTGCGTGTTCTCTTCGAATGGAGAGGGTAGTTTGCAGTCTGCGAAGCACAGTCATGACCCACAGCGCTGCAGGAGTGCCATCTCCAAAGTGAATGGGAAGCTGCCCTCCCTCGAGTGGGTAAAGGCCTAACACCAGCCGTGAAGGCACGTCACCGTGTGCAAAAGAAGAACAGAATACGGACATTTTTCCCTGCAGGAAAAGGGCTCATGGTTTCTAAAACGGAAAGACAAGCTGTCAGAAGTAAGTCAGTATTGGAGAGAGGCAGAAGGCTGTACTTGGCAGAGGCTAGGATAAGAGTTTCCTCAAAGCAGCCTTCTCAAAGGGCATAGAAGCAGAAGACTTCTCCAGCGGCCTCTCCACCAGAGTCTATACACAAAAGGAACACCTTGAAGCTGGCTGCGAATGCACAGCTTAGGAGGAGAGCAGTACCCGCATGCTACGAATGTGATCTCTTGATGGTGCCCCAGAAAGGAACTCTGGCACTTGTACTTCCCAAGTGAGCTTAGCTGCACAAAGTTTGCCCCACAGTGGCGAGCAGAAACATTGCTAGTGGCCAGTGAGCCATCCGATACACCGGGGCAGTAGCACCACACACATCTCCCAGAGAACAGAGACTTCCCAAACCGTGCGTGTTCTCTTCGAATGGAGAGGGTACTTTGCAGTCTGCGAAGCACAGTCATGACCCACAGCGCTGCAGGAGTGCCATCTCCAAAGTGAATTGGAAGCTGCCCTCCCTCGAATGGGTAAAGGCCTAAAACAAGCCCTGATGGCAAGTCACCGAGTGCAAAAGAAGAACAGAAAACGAGCATTTTTCCCTGCAGGACAAGGGCTCTCGGGTTCTCAAACGGAAAGACAAGCTGTCAGAAGTAAGTCAGTATTGGAGAGAGGCAGAAGGCTGTACTTGGCAGAGGCTAGGGTAAGAGTTTCCTCAAAGCAGCCTTCTCAAAGGGCATAGAAGCAGAGGCCTTTTCCAGCGGCCTCTCCACCAGAGTCTATCCACAAAAGGAACACCTTGAAGCTGGCTGCGAATGCACAGGTTAGGAGAAAGCAGTACCCGCATGCTACGAACGTGATCTCTTGATGGTGCCCCAGAAAGGAACTCTGGCACTTTTACTTCCCAAGTGAGCTTAGGTGCACAAAGTTTGCCCGACAGTGGCGAGCAGAAACATTGCTAGTGGCCAGTGAGCCATCCGATACACCGGAGCAGTAGCACCACACACATCTCCCAGAGAACAGAGACTTCCCAATCCGTGCGTGTTCTCTTCGAATGGAGAGGGTAGTTTTCAGTCTGCGAAGCACAGTCATGACCCACAGCGCTGCAGGAGTGCCATCTCCAAAGTGAATTGGAAGCTGCCCTCCCTCGAGTGGGTAAAGGCCTAACACCAGCCGTGAAGGCACGTCACCGTGTGCAAAAGAAGAACAGATTACGGACATTTTTCCCTGCAGGAAAAGGGCTCATGGTTTCTAAAACGGAAAGACAAGTCGTCAGAAGTAAGTCAGTAATGGAGAGAGGCAGAAGGCTGTACTTGGCAGACCTTAGGGTAAGAGGTTCCTCAAAGCAGCCTTCTCAAAGGGCATAGAAGCAGAGGCCTTCTCTAGCGGCCTCTCCACCAGAGTCTATAGACAAAAGGAACACCTTGAAGCTGGCTGTGAATGCACAGCTTAGGAGGAAAGCAGTACCCGCATGCTACGAATGTGATCTCTTGATGGTGCCCCAGAAAGGATCTCTGGCACTTGTACTTCCCTAGTGAGCTTAGCTGAACAGAGTTTGCCCCACAGTGGCGAGCAGAAATATTGCTAGTGGACAGTGAGCCACCCCATACACCGGGGCAGTAGCACCACACACATCTCCCAGAGAACAGAGACTTCCCAATCCGTGCGTGTTCTCTTCAAATGGAGAGGGTAGTTTGCAGTCTGCGAAGCAAAGTCATGGCCCACAGCGCTGCAGGAGTGCCATCTCCAAAGTGAATGGGAAGCTGCCCTCCCTCGAGTGGGTAAAGGCATAACACCTGCCGTGAAGGCACGTCACCGTGTGCAAAAGAAGAACAGAAAACGAACATTTTTCCCTGCAGGACAAGGGCTCTCGGGTTCTCAAAGGGAAAGACAAGCTGTCAGAAGTAAGTCAGTATTGGAGAGAGGCAGAAGGCTGTACTTGGCAGAGGCTAGGGTAAGAGTTTCCTCAAAGCAGCCTTCTCAAAGGGCATAGAAGCAGAGGCCTGCTCCAGCGGCCTCTCCACCAGAGTCTATACACAAAAGGAACACCTTGAAGCTGGCTGCGAATGCACAGCTTAGGAGGAGAGCAGTACCCGCATGCTACGAATGTGATCTCTTGATGGTGCTCCAGAAAGGAACTCTGGCACTTGTACTTCCCAAGTGAGCTTAGCTGCACAAAGTTTGCCCCACAGTGGCGAGCAGAAACATTGCTAGTGGCCAGTGAGCCATCCGATACACCGGGGCAGTATCACCACACACATCTCCGAGAGAACAGAGACTTCCCAATCCGTGCGTGTTCTCTTCGAATGGAGAGGGTAGTTTGCAGTCTGCGAAGCACAGTCATGACCCACAGCGCTGCAGGAGTGCCATCTCCAAAGTGAATTGGAAGCTGCCCTCCCTCGAGTGGGAAAAGGCCTTACACCAGCCCTGATGGCAAGTCACCGAGTGCAAAAGAAGAACAGAAAACGAACATTTTTCCCTGCAGGACAAAGGCTCTCGGGTTCTCAAAAGGAAAGACAAGCTGTCAGAAGTAAGTCAGTATTGGAGAGAGGCAGAAGGCTGTACTTGGCAGAGGCTAGGGTAAGAGGTTCCTCAAAGCAGCCTTCTCAAAGGGCATAGAAGCAGAGGCCTTTTCCAGCGGCCTCTCCACCAGAGTCTATCCACAAAAGGAACACCTTGAAGCTGGCTGCGAATGCACAGCTTAGGAGGAAAGCAGTACCCGCATGCTACGAATGTGATCTCTTGATGGTGCCCCAGAAAGGAACTCTGGCACTTGTACTTCCCTAGTGAGCTTAGCTGAACAGAGTTTGCCCCACAGTGGCGAGCAGAAACATTGCTAGTGGCCAGTGAGCCACCCCATACACCGGGGCAGTAGCACCACACACATCTCCCAGAGAACAGAGACTTCCCAATCCGTGCGTGTTCTCTTCGAATGGAGAGGGTAGTTTGCAGTCTGCGAAGCACAGTCATGGCCCACAGCGCTGCAGGAGTGCCATCTCCAAAGTGAATGGGAAGCTGCCCTCCCTCGAGTGGGTAAAGGCCTAACACCAGCCGTGAAGGCACATCACCATGTGCAAAAGAAGAACAGAGAACAGACATTTTTCCCTGCAGGAAAAGGGCTCATGGTTTCTAAAACGGAAAGACAAGCTGTCAGAAGTAAGTCAGTATTGGAGAGAGGCAGAAGGCTGTACTTGGCAGAGGCTAGGGTAAGAGTTTCCTCAAAGCAGCCTTCTCAAAGGGCATAGAAGCAGAGGCCTTCTCCAGCGGCCTCTCCACCAGAGTCTATACACAAAAGGAACACCTTGAAGCTGGCTGCGAATGCACAGCTGAGGAGGAGAGCAGTACCCGCATGCTACGAATGTGATCCCTTGATGGTGCTCCAGAAAGGAACTCTGGCACTTGTACTTCCAAAGTGAGCTTAGCTGCACCAAGTTTGCCCCACAGTGGCGAGCAGAACCATTGCTAGTGGCCAGTGAGCCATCTGATACACCGGGGCAGTAGCACCACACACATCTCCCAGAGAACAGAGACTTCCCAATCCGTGCGTGTTCTCTTCGAATGGAGAGGGTAGTTTGCAGTCTGCGAAGCACAGTCATGACCCACAGCGCTGCAGGAGTGCCATCTCCAAAGTGAATTGGAAGCTGCCCTCCCTCGAGTGGGTAAAGGCCTAACACCAGCCCAGATGGCAAGTCACCGAGTGCAAAAGAACAACAGAAAACGAACATTTTTCCCTGCAGGACAAGGGCTCTCGGGTTCTCAAACGGAAAGACAAGCTGTCAGAAGTAAGTCAGTATTGGAGAGAGGCAGAAGGCTGTACTTGGCAGAGGCTAGGATAAGAGTTTCCTCAAAGCAGCCTTCTCAAAGGGCATAGAAGCAGAGGCCTTCTCCAGCGGCCTCTCCACCAGAGTCTATACACAAAAGGAACACCTTGAAGCTGGCTGCGAATGCAGAGCTGAGGAGGAGAGCAGTACCCGCATGCTACGAATGTGATCTCTTGATGGTGCCCCAGAAAGGAACTCTGACACTTGTACTTCCCAAGTGAGCTTAGCTGCACAACGTTTGCCCCACAGTGGCGAGCAGAAACATTGCTAGTGGCCAGTGAGCCATCCGATACACCGGGGCAGTAGCACCACACACATCTCCCAGAGAACAGAGACTTCCCAATCCGTGCGTGTTCTCTTCGAATGGAGAGGGTAGGTTGCAGTCTGCGAAGCACAGTCATGACCCACAGCGCTGCAGGAGTGCCATCTCCAAAGTGAATGGGAAGCTGCCTTCCCTCGAGTGGGTAAAGGCCTAACACCAGCCGTGAAGGCACGTCACCGTGTGCAAAAGAAGAACAGAAAACGGACATTTTTCCCTGCAGGAAAAGGGCTCTTGTTTTCTCAAACGGAAAGACAAGCTGTCAGAAGTAAGTCAGTATTGGAGAGAGGCAGAAGGCTGTACTTGGCAGAGGCTAGTGTAAGAGTTTCCTCAAAGCAGCCTTCTCAAAGGGCATAGAAGCAGAGGCCTTCTCCAGCGGCCTCTCCACCAGAGTCTATACACAAAAGGAACACCTTGAAGCTGGCTGCGAATGCACAGCTGAGGAGGAGAGCAGTACCCGCATGCTACGAATGTGATCTCTTGATGGTGCCCCAGAAAGGAACTCTGGCACTTGTACTTCCCAAGTGAGCTTAGCTGCACAACGTTTGCCCCACAGTGGCGAGCCGAAACATTGCTAGTGGCCAGTGAGCCACCCCATACACCGGGGCAGTAGCACCACACACATCTCCCAGAGAACAGAGACTTCCCAATCCGTGCGTGTTCTCTTCCAATGGAGAGGGTAGTTTGCAGTCTGCGAAGCACAGTCATGGCCCACAGCGCTGCAGGATTGCCATCTCCAAAGTGAATGGGAAGCTGCCCTCCCTCGAGTGGGTAAAGGCCTAACACCAGCCGTGAAGGCACGTCACCGTGTGCAAAAGAAGAACAGAAAACGAACATTTTTCCCTGCAGGAAAAGGGCTCTTGGTTTCTCAAACGGAAAGACAAGCTGTCAGAAGTAAGTCAGTATTGGAGAGAGGCAGAAGGCTGTACTTGGCAGAGGCTAGGGTAAGAGGTTCCTCAAAGCAGCCTTCTCAAAGGGCATAGAAGCAGAGGCCTTCTCTAGCGGCCTCTCCACCAGAGTCTATACACAAAAGGAACACCTTGAAGCTGGCTGCGAATGCACAGCTTAGGAGGAAAGCAGTACCCACATGCTACGAATGTGATCTCTTGATGGTGCCCCAGAAAGGAACTCTGGCACTTGTACTTCCCAAGTGAGCTTAGCTGCACAAAGTTTGCCCCACAGTGGCGAGCAGAAACATTGCTAGTGGCCAGGGAGCCATCCGATACACCGGGGCAGTAGCACCACACACATCTCCCAGAGAACAGAGACTTCCCAATCCGTGCGTGTTCTCTTCCAATGGAGAGGGTAGTTTGCAGTCTGCGAAGCACAGTCATGACCCACAGCGCTGCAGGAGTGCCATCTCCAAAGTGAATGGGAAGCTGCCCTCCCTCGAGTGGGTAAAGGCCTAACACCAGCCCTGATGGCACGTCACCGTGTCCAAAAGAAGAACAGAAAACGGACATTTTTCCCTGCAGGAAAAGGGCTCTTGTTTTCTCAAACGGAAAGACAAGCTGTCAGAAGTAAGTCAGTATTGGAGAGAGGCAGAAGGCTGTACTTGGCAGAGGCTAGGGTAAGAGTTTCCTCAAAGCAGCCTTCTCAATGGGCATAGAAGCAGAGGGCTTCTCCAGCAGCCTCTCCACCAGAGTCTATACACAAAAGGAACACCTTGAAGCTGGCTGCGAATGCACAGCTTAGGAGCAGAGCAGTACCCGCATGCTACGAATGTGATCTCTTGATGGTGCCCCAGAAAGGAACTCTGGCACTTGTACTTCCCAAGTGAGCTTAGCTGCACAACGTTTGCCCCACAGTGGCGAGCAGAAACATTGCTAGTGGCCAGTGAGCCATCCGATACACTGGGGCAGTAGCACCACACACATCTCCCAGAGAACAGAGACTTCCCAATCCGTGCGTGTTCTCTTCCAATGGAGAGGGTTGTTTGCAGTCTGCGAAGCACAGTCATGACCCAGAGCGCTGCAGGAGTGCCATCTCCAAAGTGAATGGGAAGCTGCCCTCCCTCGAGTGGGTAAAGGCCTAACACCAGCCGTGAAGGCACGTCACCGTGTGCAAAAGAAGAACAGAAAACGGACATTTTTCCCTGCAGGAAAAGGGCTCATGGTTTCTAAAACGGAAAGACAAGCTGTCAGAAGTAAGTCAGTATTGGAGAGAGGCAGAAGGCTGTACTTGGCAGAGGCTAGGGTAAGAGTTTCCTCAAAGCAGCCTTCTCAAAGGGCATAGAAGCAGAGGCCTTAGCCAGCGGCCTCTAAAGCAGAGTCTGTACACAAAAGGAACACCTTGAAGCTGGCTGCGAATGCACAGCTTAGGAGGAGAGCAGTACCCGCATGCTACGAATGTGATCTCTTGATGGTGCCCCAGAAAGGAACTCTGGCACTTGTACTTCCCAAGTGAGCTTAGCTGCACAAAGTTTGCCCCACAGTGGCGAGCAGAAACATTGCTAGTGGCCAGTGAGCCATCCGATACACCGGGGCAGTAGCACCACACACATCTCCCAGAGAACAGAGACTTCCCAATCCGTGCGTGTTCTCTTCGAATGGAGAGGGTAGTTTGCAGTCTGCGAAGCACAGTCATGACCCACAGCGCTGCAGGAGTGCCATCTCCAAAGTGAATGGGAAGCTGCCCTCCCTCGAGTGGGTAAAGGCCTAACACCAGCCCTGATGGCACGTCACCGTGTGCAAAAGAAGAACAGAATACGGACATTTTTCCCTGCAGGAAAAGGGCTCTTGTTTTCTCAAACGGAAAGACAAGCTGTCAGAAGTAAGTCAGTATTGGAGAGAGGCAGAAGCCTGTACTTGGCAGAGGCTAGGGTAAGAGGTTCCTCAAAGCAGCCTTCTCAAAGGGCATAGAAGCAGAGGCCTTCTCCAGCGGCCTCTCCACCAGAGTCTATAGACAAAAGGAACACCTTGAAGCTGGCTGCGAATGCACAGCTTAGGAGGAAAGCAGTAACCGCGTGCTACGAATGTGATCTCTTGATGGTGCCCCAGAAAGGAACTCTGGCACTTGTACTTCCCGAGTGAGCTTAGCTGCACAAAGTTTGACACAAAGTGGCGAGCAGAAAAATTGCTAGTGGCCAGTGAGCCACCCCATACACCGGGGCAGTAGCACCACACACATCTCCCAGAGAACACAGACTTCCCAATCCGTGCGTGTTCTCTTCGAATGGAGAGGGTAGTTTGCAGTCTGCGAAGCACAGTCATGGCCCACAGCGCTGCAGGGGTGCCATCTCCAAAGTGAATGGGAAGCTGCCCTCCCTCGAGTGGGTAAAGGCCTAACAACAGCCCTGATGGCACGTCACCGTGTGCAAAAGAAGAACAGAAAACGAACATTTTTCCCTGCAGGAAAAGGGCTCTTGGTTTCTCAAACGGAAAGACAAGCTGTCAGAAGTAAGTCAGTATTGGAGAGAGGCAGAAGGCTGTACTTGGCAGAGGCTAGGTAAGAGGTTCCTCCAAGCAGCCTTCTCAAAGGGCATAGAAGCAGAGGCCTTCTCTAGCGGCCTCTCCACCAGAGTCTATACACAAAAGGAACACCTTGAAGCTGGCTGCGAATGCACAGCTTAGGAGGAAAGCAGTACCCGCATGCTACGAATGTGATCTCTTGATGGTGCTCCAGAAAGGAACTCAGGCACTTGTACTTCCCAAGTGAGCTTAGCTGCACAAAGTTTGACACAAAGTGGCGAGCAGAAACATTGCTAGTGGCCAGTGAGCCACCCCATACACCGGGGCAGTAGCACCACACACATCTCCCAGAGAACACAGACTTCCCAATCCGTGCGTGTTCTCTTCGAATGGAGAGGGTAGTTTGCAGTCTGCGAAGCACAGTCATGGCCCACAGTGCTGCAGGAGTGCCATCTCCAAAGTGAATGGGAAGCTCCCCTCCCTCGAGTGGGTAAAAGCCTACCACCAGCCCTGAAGGCACGTCACCGTGTGCAAAAGAAGAACAGAAAACGGACAATTTTCCCTACAGGAAAGGGCTCTTGGTTTCTCACACAGAAAGACAAGCTGTCAGACGTAAGTCAGCATTGGAGAGAGGCAGAAGGCTGTACTTGGCAGAGGCTAGGGTAAGAGGTTCCTCAAAGCAGCCTTCTCAAAGGGCATAGAAGCAGAAGCCTTCTCCAGCGGCCTCTCCACAAGAGTCTATACACAAAAGGAACACCTTGAAGCTGGCTGCGAATGCACAGCTTAGGAGGAAAGCAGTACCCGCATGCAATGAATGTGATCTCTTGATGGTGCCCCAGAAAGGAACTCTGGCACTTGTACTTCCCAAGTGAGCTTAGCTGAATAGAGTTTGCCCGACAGTGGCGAGCAGAAACATTGCTAGTGGCCAGTGAGCCACCCCATACACCGGGGCAGTAGCACCACACACATCTCCCAGAGAACAGAGACTTCCCAATCCGTGCGTGTTCTCTTCAAATGGTGAGGGTAGTTTGCAGTCTGCGAAGCACAGTCATGGCCCACAGCGCTGCAGGAGTGCCATCTCCAAAGTGAATGGGAAGCTGCCCTCCCTCGAGTGGGTAAAGGCCTAACACCAGCCCTGATGGCACGTCACCGTGTGCAAAAGTAGAACAGAAAACGAACATTTTTGCCTGCAGGAAAAGGGCTCTCGGTTTCTCAAACGGAAAGACAAGCTGTCAGAAGTAACTCAGTATTGGAGAGAGGCAGAAGGCTGTACTTGGCAGAGGCTAGGGTAAGAGGTTCCTCAAAGCAGCCTTCTCAAAGGGCATAGAAGCAGAGGCCTTCTCCAGCGGCCTCTCCACAAGAGTCTGTCCACAAAAGGAACACCTTGAAGCTGGCTGCGAATGCACAGCTTAGGAGGAAAGCAGTACCCGCATGCTACGAATGTGATCTCTTGATGGTGCCCCAGAAAGGAACTCTGGCACTTGTACTTCCCAAGTGAGCTTAGCTGCACAACGTTTGCCCCACAGTGGCGAGTCGAAACATTGCTAGTGGCCAGTGAGCCACCCCATACACCGGGGCAGTAGCACCACACACATCTCCCAGAGAACACAGACTTCCCAATCCGTGCGTGTTCTCTTCGAATGGACAGGGTAGTTTGCAGTCTGCGAAGCACAGTCATGGCCCACAGCGCTGCAGGAGTGCCATCTCCAAAGTGAATGGGAAGCTGCCCTCCCTCGAGTGGGTAAAGGCCTAACACCAGCCCTGATGGCACGTCACCGTGTGCAAAAGAAGAACAGAAAACGTACATTTTTCCCTGCAGGAAAAGGGCTCTTGGTTTCTCAAACGGAAAGACAAGCTGTCAGAAGTGAGTCAGTATTGGAGAGAGGAAGAAGGCTGTACTTGGCAGAGGCTAGGGTAAGAGTTTCCTCAAAGCAGCCTTCTCAAAGGGCATAGAAGCAGAGGCCTTCTCCAGCGGCCTCTAAAGCAGAGTCTATCCACAAAAGGAACACCTTGAAGCTGGCTGCGAATGCACAGCTTAGGAGGAGAGCAGTACCCGCATGCTACGAATGTGATCTCTTGATGGTGCTCCAGAAAGGAACTCTGGCACTTGTACTTCCCAAGTGAGCTTAGGTGCACAAAGTTTGACACAACGTGGCGAGCAGAAACATTGCTAGTGGCCAGTGAGCCACCCCATACACCGGGGCAGTAGCACCACACACATCTCCCAGAGAACACAGACTTCCCAATCCGTGCGTGTTCTCTTCGAATGGAGAGGGTAGTTTGCAGTCTGCGAAGCACAGTCATGGCCCACAGTGCTGCAGGAGTGCCATCTCCAAAGTGAATGGGAAGCTCCCCTCCCTCGAGTGGGTAAAAGCCTACCACCAGCCCTGAAGGCACGTCACCGTGTGCAAAAGAAGAACAGAAAACGGACAATTTTCCCTGCAGGAAAAGGGCTCTTGGTTTCTCACACAGAAAGACAAGCTGTCAGACGTAAGTCAGCATTGGAGAGAGGCAGAAGGCTGTACTTGGCAGAGGCTAGGGTAAGAGGTTCCTCAAAGCAGCCTTCTCAAAGGGCATAGAAGCAGAAGCCTTCTCCAGCGGCCTCTCCACAAGAGTCTATACACAAAAGGAACACCTTGAAGCTGGCTGCGAATGCACAGCTTAGGAGGAAAGCAGTACCCGCATGCAATGAATGTGATCTCTTGATGGTGCCCCAGAAAGGAACTCTGGCACTTGAACTTCCCAAGTGAGCTTAGCTGAATAGAGTTTGCCCCACAGTGGCGAGCAGAAACATTGCTAGTGCCCAGTGAGCCACCCTATACACCGGGGCAGTAGCACCACACACATCTCCCAGAGAACAGAGACTTCCCAATCCGTGAGTGTTCTCTTCAAATGGTGAGGGTAGTTTGCAGTCTGCGAAGCACAGTCATGGCCCACAGCGCTGCAGGAGTGCCATCTCCAAAGTGAATGGGAAGCTGCCCTCCCTCGAGTGGGTAAAGGCCTAACACCAGCCATGATGGCACGTCACCGTGTGCAAAAGGAGAACAGAAAACGAACATTTTTGCCTGCAGGAAAAGGGCTCTCGGTTTCTCAAACGGAAAGACAAGCTGTCAGAAGTAACTCAGTATTGGAGAGAGGCAGAAGGCTGTACTTGGCAGAGGCTAGGGTAAGAGGTTCCACAAAGCAGCCTTCTCAAAGGGCATAGAAGCAGAGGCCTTCTCTAGCGGCCTCTCCACCAGAGTCTATACACAAAAGGAACACCTTGAAGCTGGCTGCGAATGCACAGCTTAGGAGGAGAGCAGTACCCGCATGCTACGAATGTGATCTCTTGATGGTGCCCCAGAAAGGAACTCTGGCACTTGTACTTCCCAAGTGAGCTTAGCTGCACAAAGTTTGACACAAAGTGGCGAGCAGAAACATTGCTAGTGGCCAGTGAGCCACCCCATACACCGGGGCAGTAGCACCACACACATCTCCCAGAGAACACAGACTTCCCAATCCGTGCGTGTTCTCTTCGAATGCAGAGGGTAGTTTGCAGTCTGCGAAGCACAGTCATGACCCACAGCGCTGCAGGAGTGCCATCTCCAAAGTGAATTGGAAGCTGCCCTCCCTCGAGTGAGTAAAGGCCTAACACCAGCCCTGATGGCAAGTCACCGAGTGCAAAAGAAGAACAGAAAACGAACATTTTTCCCTGCAGGACAAGAGCTCTCGGGTTCTCAAACGGAAAGACAAGCTGTCAGAAGTAAGTCAGTATTGGAGAGAGGCAGAAGGCTGTACTTGGCAGAGGCTAGGGTAAGAGGTTCCTCAAAGCAGCTTTCTCAAAGGGCATAGAAGCAGAGGCCTTTTCCAGCGGCCTCTCCACCAGAGTCTATCCACAAAAGGAACACCTTGAAGCTGGCTGCGAATGCACAGCTTAGGAGGAAAGCAGTACCCGCATGCTACGAATGTGATCTCTTGATGGTGCCCCCGAAAGGAACTCTGGCACTTGTACTTCCCAAGTGAGCTTAGCTGCACAACGTTTGCCCCACAGTGGCGAGCAGAAACATTGCTAGTGGCCAGTGAGCCACGCCATACACCGGGGTAGTAGCACCACACACATCTCCCAGAGAACAGAGACTTCCCAATCCGTGCGTGTTCTCTTCGAATCGAGAGGGTAGTTTGCAGTCTGCGAAGCACAGTCATGGCCCACAGCGCTGCAGGAGTGCCATCTCCAAAGTGAATGGGAAGCTGCCCTCCCTCGAGTGGGTAAAGGCCTAACACCAGCCGTGAAGGCACGTCACCGTGTGCAAAAGAAGAACAGAATACGGACATTTTTCCCTGCAGGAAAAGGGCTCATGGTTTCTAAAACGGAAAGACAAGCTGTCAGAAGTAAGTCAGTATTGGAGAGAGGCAGAAGGCTGTACTTGGCAGAGGCTAGGGTAAGAGTTTCCACAAAGCAGCCTTCTCAAAGGGCATAGAAGCAGAGACCTTCTCCAGCGGCCTCTCCACCAGAGTCTATACACAAAACGAACACCTTGAAGCTGGCTGCGAATGCACAGCTGAGGAGGAGAGCAGTACCGGCATGCTACGAATGTGATCTCTTGATGGTGTCCCAGAAAGGAACTCTGGCACTTGTACTTCCCAAGTGAGCTTAGCTGCACAAAGTTTGACACAAAGTGGCGAGCAGAAACATTGCTAGTGGCCAGTGAGCCACCCCATACACCGGGGCAGTAGCACCACACACATCTCCCAGAGAACACAGACTTCCCAATCCGTGCGTGTTCTCTTCGAATGCAGAGGGTAGTTTGCAGTCTGCGAAGCACAGTCATGGCCCACAGCGCTGCAGGAGTGCCATCTCCAAAGTGAATGGGAAGCTGCCCTCCCTCGAGTGGGTAAAAGCCTAACACCAGCCCTAATGGCACGTCACCGTGTGCAAAAGAAGAACAGAAAACGAACAATTTTCCCTGCAGGAAAAGGGCTCTCGGGTTCTCAAACGGAAAGACAAGCTGTCAGAAGTCAGTCAGTATTGGAGAGAGGCAGAAGGCTGTACTTGGCAGAGGCTAGGGTAAGAGGTTCCTCAAAGCAGCCTTCTCAAAGGGCATAGAAAGAGAGGCCTTTTCCAGCGGCCTCTCCACCAGAGTCTATACACAAAAGGAATACCTTGAAGCTGGCGGCGAATGCACAGCTTAGGAGGAGAGCAGTACCCGCATGCTACGCATGTGATCACTTGATGGTGCCCCAGAAAGGAACTCTGGCACTTGTACTTCCCAAGTGAGCTTAGCTGCACAAAGTTTGACCCACAGTGGCGAGCAGAAACATTGCTAGTGGCCAGTGAGCCACCCAATACACCTGGGCAGTAGCACCACACACATCTCCCAGAGAACAGAGACTTCCCAATCCGTGCGTGTTCTCTTCGAATGGAGAGGGTAGTTTGCAGTCTGCGAAGCACAGTCATGACCCACAGCGCTGCAGGAGTGCCATCTCCAAAGTGAATGGGAAGTTGCCCTCCCTCGAGTGGGTAAAGGCCTAACACCAGCCCTGATGGCACGTCACCGTGTGCAAAAGAAGAACAGAAAACGGACATTTTTCCCTGCAGGAAAAGGGGTCTTGTTTTCTCAAACGGAAAGACAAGCTGTCAGAAGTAAGTCAGTATTGGAGAGAGGCAGAAGGATGTACTTGGCAGAGGCTAGGGTAAGAGTTTCCACAAAGCAGCCTTCTCAAAGGGCATAGAAGCAGAGGCCTACTCCAGCGGGCTCTCCACCAGAGTCTATCCACAAAAGGAACACCTTGAAGCTGGCTGCGAATGCACAGCTTAGGAGGAAAGCAGTACCCGCATGCTAAAATGTGATCTCTTGATGGTGCCCCAGAAAGGAACTCTGGCACTTGTACTTCCCAAGTGAGCTTAGCTGAACTGAGTTTGCCCCACAGTGGCGAGCAGAAACATTGCTAGTGGCCAGTGAGCCATCCGATACACCGGGGCAGTAGCACCACACACATCTCCGAGAGAACAGAGACTTCCCAATCCGTGCGTGTTCTCTTCGAATGGAGAGGGTAGTTTGCAGTCTGCGAAGCACAGTCATGGCCCACAGCGCTGCAGGAGTGCCATCTCCAAAGTGAATGGGAAGCTGCCCTCCCTCGAGTGGGTAAAGGCCTAACACCAGCCGTGAAGGCACATCAGCGTGTGCAAAAGAAGAACAGAGAACGGACATTTTTCCCTGCAGGAAAAGGGCTCATGGTTTCTAAAACGGAAAGACAAGCTGTCAGAAGTAAGTCAGTATTGGAGAGAGGCAGAAGGCTGTACTTGGCAGAGGCTAGGGTAAGAGTTTCCTCAAAGCCGCCTTCTCAATGGGCATAGAAGCAGAGGCCTTCTCCAGCGGCCTCTCCACAAGAGTCTATACACAAAAGGAACACCTTGAAGCTGGCTGCGAATGCACAGCTTAGGAGGAGAGCAGTACCCGCATGCTACGAATGTGATCTCTTGATGGTGCCCCAGAAAGGAACTCTGGCACTTGTACTTCCCAAGTGAGCTTAGCTGCACAAAGTTTGACACAAAGTGGCGAGCAGAAACATTGCTAGTGGCCAGTGAGCCACCCCATACACCGGGGCAGTAGCTCCACACACATCTCCCAGAGAACAGACACTGCCCAATCCGTGCGTGTTCTCTTCGAATGCAGAGGGTAGTTTGCAGTCTGCGAAGCACAGTCATGACCCACAGCGCTGCAGGAGTGCCATCTCCAAAGTGATTTGGAAGCTGCCCTCCCTCGAGTGGGTAAAGGCCTAACACCAGCCCTGATGGCAAGTCACCGAGTGCAAAAGAAGAACAGAAAACGAACATTTTTCCCTGCAGGACAAGAGCTCTCGGGTTCTCAAACGGAAAGACAAGCTGTCAGAAGTAAGTCAGTATTGGAGAGAGGCAGAAGGCTCTACTTGGCAGAGGCTAGGGTAAGAGGTTCCTCAAAGCAGCCTTCTCAAAGGGCATAGAAGCAGAGGCCTTTTCCAGCGGCCTATCCACCAGAGTCTATCCCCAAAGGAACACCTTGAAGCTGGCTGCGAATGCACAGCTTAGGAGAAAGCAGTACCCGCATGCTACGAATGTGATCTCTTGATGGTGCCCCCGAAAGGAACTCTGGCACTTGTACTTCCCAAGTGAGCTTAGGTGCACAAAGTTTGCCCCACAGTGGCGAGCAGAAACGTTGCTAGTGGCCAGTGAGCCATCCGATACACCGGGGCAGTGGCACCACACACATCTCCCAGAGAACAGAGACTTCCCAATCCGTGCGTGTTCTCTTCGAATGGAGAGGGTAGTTTGCAGTCTGCGAAGCACAGTCATGACCCACAGCGCTGCAGGAGTGCCATCTCCAAAGTAAATGGGAAGCTGCCCTCCATCGAGTGGGTAAAGGCCTTACACCAGCCCTGATGGCACGTCAGCGTGTACAAAAGAAGAACAGAAAACGGACATTTTTCCCTGCAGGAAAAGGGCTCTTGTTTTCTCAAACGGAAAGACAAGATGTCAAAAGTAAGTCAGTATTGGAGAGAGGCAGAAGGCTGTACTTGGCAGAGGCTAGGGAAAGAGGTTCCTCAAAGCAGCCTTCTCAAAGGGCATAGAAGCAGAGGCCTTCTCCATCGGTCTCTCCACCAGAGTCTATCCACTAAAGGAACACCTTGAAGCTGGCTGCGAATGCACAGCTTAGGAGGAAAGCAGTACCCGCATGCTACGAATGTGATCTCTTGATGCTGCCCAAGAAAGGAACTCTGGCACTTGTATTCCCAAGTGAGCTTAGCTGCACAACGTATGCCCCACAGTGGCGAGCAGAAACATTGCTAGTGGCCAGTGAGCCACCCCATACACCGGGGCTGTAGCACCACACACTTCTCCCAGAGAACAGAGACTTCCCAATCCGTGTGTGTTCTCTTCGAATGGAGAGGGTAGTTTGCAGTCTGCGAAGCACCGTCATGGCCCACAGCGCTGCAGGAGTGCCATCTCCAAAGTGAATGGGAAGCTGCCCTCCCTCGAGTGGGTAAAGGCCTAACACCAGCCGTGAAGGCACGTCACCGAGTGCAAAAGAAGAACGGAGAACGGACATTTTCCATTGCAGGAGAAGGGCTCATGGTTTCTAAAACAGAAAGACAAGCTGTCAGAAGTAAGTCAGTATTGGAGAGAGGCAGAAGGCTGTACTTGGCAGAGGCTAGGGTAAGAGTTTCCTCAAAGCAGCCTTCTCAATGGGCATAGAAGCAGAGGCCTTCTCCAGCGGCCTCTCCACCAGCGTCTATACACAAAAGGGACACCTTGAAGCTGGCTGCGAATGCACAGCTTAGGAGGAAAGCAGTACCCGCATGCTACGAATGTGATCTCTTGATGGTGCCCCAAAAAGGAACTCTGGCACTTGTATTCCCAAGTGAGCTTTGCTGCACAACGTTTGCCCCACAGTGGCGAGCAGAAACATTGCTAGTGGCCAGTGAGCCACCCCATACACCGGGGCAGTAGCACCACACACATCTCCCAGAGAACAGAGACTTCCCAATCCGTGCGTGTTCTCTTCGAATGGAGAGGGTAGTTTGCAGTCTGCGAAGCACAGTCATGGCCCACAGCGCTGCAGGAGTGCCATCTCCAAAGTGAATGGGAAGCTGCCCTCCCTCGAGTGGGTAAAGGCCTAACACCAGCCGTGAAGGCACATCACCGTGTGCAAAAGAAGAACAGAGAACGGACATTTTTCCCTGCAGGAAAAGGGCTCATCGTTTCTAAAACGGAAAGACAAGCTGTCAGAAGTAAGTCAGTATTGGAGAGAGGCAGAAGGCTGTACTTGGCAGAGGCCAGGGTAAGAGTTTCCTCAAAGCAGCCTTCTCAATGGGCATAGAAGCAGAGGGCTTCTCCAGCGGCCTCTCCACCAGAGTCTATACACAAAAGGAACACCTTGAAGCTGGCTGCGAATGCACAGCTTAGGAGGAGAGCAGTACCCGCATGCTACGAATGTGATCTCTTGATGGTGCCCCAGAAAGGAACTCTGGCACTTGTACTTCCCAAGTGAGCTTAGCTGCACAACGTTTGCCCCACAGTGGCGAGCAGAAACATTGCAAGTGGCCAGTGAGCCATCCGATACACCGCGGCAGTAGCACCACACACATCTCCCAGAGAACAGAGACTTCCCAATCCGTGCGTGTCCTCTTCGAATGGAGAGGGTAGTTTGCAGTCTGCGAAGCACAGTCATGACCCACAGCGCTGCAGGAGTGCCATCTCCAAAGTGAATGGGAAGCTGCCCTCCCTCGAGTGGGTAAAGGCCTAACACCAGCCGTGAAGGCATGTCACCGTGTGCAAAAGAAGAACAGAAAACGGACATTTTTCCCTGCAGGAAAAGGGCTCATGGTTTCTAAAACGGAAAGACAAGCTGTCAGAAGTAAGTCAGTATTGGAGAGAGGCAGAAGGCTGTACTTGGCAGAGGCTAGGGTAAGAGTTTCCTCAAAGCAGCCTTCTCAAAGGGCATAGAAGCAGAGGCCTTCTCCAGCGGCCTCTCCCCAAGAGTCTATACACAAAAGGAAAACCTTGAAGCTGGCTGCGAATGCACAGCTTCGGAGGAGAGCAGTACCCGCATGCTACGAATGTGATCTCTTGATGGTGCCCCAGAAAGGAACTCTGGCACTTGTACTTCCCAAGTGAGCTTAGCTGCACAAAGTTTGCCCCACTGTGGCGAGCAGAAACGTTGCTAGTGGCCAGTGAGCCATCCGATACACCGGGGCAGTAGCACCACACACATCTCCCAGAGAACAGAGACTTCCCAATCCGTGCGTGTTCTCTTCGAATGGAGAGGGTAGTTTGCAGTCTGCGAAGCACAGTCATGGCCCACAGCGCTGCAGGAGTGCCATCTCCAAAGTAAATGGGAAGCTGCCCTCCATCGAGTGGGTAAAGGCCTTACACCAGCCCTGATGGCACGTCACCGTGTACAAAAGAAGAACAGAAAACGGACATTTTTCCCTGCAGGAAAAGGGCTCTTGTTTTCTCAAACGGAAAGACAAGATGTCAGAAGTAAGTCAGTATTGGAGAGAGGCAGAAGGCTGTACTTGGCAGAGGCTAGGGAAAGAGGTTCCTCAAAGCAGCCTTCTCAAAGGGCATAGAAGCAGAGGCCTTCTCCATCGGCCTCTCCACCAGAGTCTATCCACCAAAGGAACACCTTGAAGCTGGCTGCGAATGCACAGCTTAGGAGGAAAGCAGTACCCGCATGCTACGAATGTGATCTCTTGATGCTGCCCAAGAAAGGAACTCTGGCACTTGTATTCCCAAGTGAGCTTAGCTGCACAACGTATGCCCCACAGTGGCGAGCAGAAACATTGCTAGTGACCAGTGAGCCAACCCATACACCGGGGCAGTAGCACCACACACATCTCCCAGAGAACAGAGACTTCCCAATCCGTGTGTGTTCTCTTCGAATGGAGAGGGTAGTTTGCAGTCTGCGAAGCACCGTCATGGCCCACAGCGCTGCAGGAGTGCCATCTCCAAAGTGAATGGGAAGCTGCCCTCCCTCGAGTGGGTAAAGGCCTAACACCAGCCGTGAAGGCACGTCACCGAGTGCAAAAGAAGAACGGAGAACGGACATTTTCCCCTGCAGGAGAAGGGCTCATGGTTTCTAAAACGGAAAGACAAGCTGTCAGAAGTAAGTCAGTATTGGAGAGAGGCAGAAGGCTGTACTTGGCAGAGGCTAGTGTAAGAGTTTCCTCAAAGCAGCCTTCTCAATGGGCATAGAAGCAGAGGCCTTCTCCAGCGGCCTCTCCACCAGCGTCTATACACAAAAGGAACACCTTGAAGCTGGCTGCGAATGCACAGCTTAGGAGGAAAGCAGTACCCGCATGCTACGAATGTGATCTCTTGATGGTGCCCCAAAAAGGAACTCTGGCACTTGTATTCCCAAGTGAGCTTTGCTGCACAACGTTTGCCCCACAGTGGCGAGCAGAAACATTGCTAGTGGCCAGTGAGCCACCCGATACACCGGGGCAGTAGCACCACACACATCTCCCAGAGAACAGAGACTTCCCAATCCGTGCGTGTTCTCTTCGAATGGAGAGGGTAGTTTGCAGTCTGCGAAGCACAGTCATGACCCACAGCGCTGCAGGAGTGCCATCTCCAAAGTGAATGGGAAGCTGCCCTCCCTCGAGTGGGTAAAGGCCTAACAACAGCCGTGAAGGCACGTCACCGTGTGCAAAAGAAGAACAGAAAACGGACATTTTTCACTGCAGGAAAAGGGCTCATGGTTTCTAAAACGGAAAGACAAGCTGTCAGAAGTAAGTCAGTATTGGAGAGAGCCAGAAGGCTGTACTTGGCAGAGGCTAGGGTAAGAGTTTCCTCAAAGCAGCCTTCTCAAAGGGCATAGAAGCAGAGGCCTTCTCCAGCGGCCTCTCCCCAAGAGTCTATACACAAAAGGAAAACCTTGAAGCTGGCTGCGAATGCACAGCTTCGGAGGAGAGCAGTACCCGCATGCTACGAATGTGATCTCTTGATGGTGCTCCAGAAAGGAACTCTGGCACTTGTACTTCCCAAGTGAGCTTAGCTGCACAAAGTTTGCCCCACTGTGGCGAGCAGAAACGTTGCTAGTGGCCAGTGAGCCATCCGATACACCGGGGCAGTAGCACCACACACATCTCCCAGAGAACAGAGACTTCCCAATCCGTGCGTGTTCTCTTCGAATGGAGAGGGTAGTTTGCAGTCTGCGAAGCACAGTCATGGCCCACAGCGCTGCAGGAGTGCCATCTCCAAAGTAAATGGGAAGCTGCCCTCCATCGAGTGGGTAAAGGCCTTACACCAGCCCTGATGGCACGTCACCGTGTACAAAAGAAGAACAGAAAACGGACATTTTTCCCTGCAGGAAAAGGGCTCTTGTTTTCTCAAACGGAAAGACAAGATGTCAGAAGTAAGTCAGTATTGGAGAGAGGCAGAAGGCTGTACTTGGCAGAGGCTAGGGAAAGAGGTTCCTCAAAGCAGCCTTCTCAAAGGGCATAGAAGCAGAGGCCTTCTCCATCGGCCTCTCCACCAGAGTCTATCCACCAAAGGAACACCTTGAAGCTGGCTGCGAATGCACAGCTTAGGAGGAAAGCAGTACCCGCATGCTACGAATGTGATCTCTTGATGCTGCCCAAGAAAGGAACTCTGGCACTTGTATTCCCAAGTGAGCTTAGCTGCACAACGTATGCCCCACAGTGGCGAGCAGAAACATTGCTAGTGACCAGTGAGCCAACCCATACACCGGGGCAGTAGCACCACACACATCTCCCAGAGAACAGAGACTTCCCAATCCGTGTGTGTTCTCTTCGAATGGAGAGGGTAGTTTGCAGTCTGCGAAGCACCGTCATGGCCCACAGCGCTGCAGGAGTGCCATCTCCAAAGTGAATGGGAAGCTGCCCTCCCTCGAGTGGGTAAAGGCCTAACACCAGCCGTGAAGGCACGTCACCGAGTGCAAAAGAAGAACGGAGAACGGACATTTTCCCCTGCAGGAGAAGGGCTCATGGTTTCTAAAACGGAAAGACAAGCTGTCAGAAGTAAGTCAGTATTGGAGAGAGGCAGAAGGCTGTACTTGGCAGAGGCTAGTGTAAGAGTTTCCTCAAAGCAGCCTTCTCAATGGGCATAGAAGCAGAGGCCTTCTCCAGCGGCCTCTCCACCAGCGTCTATACACAAAAGGAACACCTTGAAGCTGGCTGCGAATGCACAGCTTAGGAGGAAAGCAGTACCCGCATGCTACGAATGTGATCTCTTGATGGTGCCCCAAAAAGGAACTCTGGCACTTGTATTCCCAAGTGAGCTTTGCTGCACAACGTTTGCCCCACAGTGGCGAGCAGAAACATTGCTAGTGGCCAGTGAGCCACCCGATACACCGGGGCAGTAGCACCACACACATCTCCCAGAGAACAGAGACTTCCCAATCCGTGCGTGTTCTCTTCGAATGGAGAGGGTAGTTTGCAGTCTGCGAAGCACAGTCATGACCCACAGCGCTGCAGGAGTGCCATCTCCAAAGTGAATGGGAAGCTGCCCTCCCTCGAGTGGGTAAAGGCCTAACAACAGCCGTGAAGGCACGTCACCGTGTGCAAAAGAAGAACAGAAAACGGACATTTTTCACTGCAGGAAAAGGGCTCATGGTTTCTAAAACGGAAAGACAAGCTGTCAGAAGTAAGTCAGTATTGGAGAGAGCCAGAAGGCTGTACTTGGCAGAGGCTAGGGTAAGAGTTTCCTCAAAGCAGCCTTCTCAAAGGGCATAGAAGCAGAGGCCTTCTCCAGCGGCCTCTCCCCAAGAGTCTATACACAAAAGGAAAACCTTGAAGCTGGCTGCGAATGCACAGCTTCGGAGGAGAGCAGTACCCGCATGCTACGAATGTGATCTCTTGATGGTGCCCCAGAAAGGAACTCTGGCACTTGTACTTCCCAAGTGAGCTTAGCTGCACAAAGTTTGCCCCACTGTGGCGAGCAGAAACATTGCTAGTGACCAGTGAGCCATCCGATACACCGGGGCAGTAGCACCACACACATCTCCTAGAGAACAGAGACTTCCCAATCCGTGCGTGTTCTCTTCGAATGGAGAGGGTAGTTTGCAGTCTGCGAAGCACTGTCATGGCCCACAGTACTGCAGGAGTGCCATCTCCAAAGTGAATGGGAAGCTGCCCTCCCTCGAGTGGGTAAAGGCCTAACACCAGCCCTGATGGCACGTCACCGTGTGCAAAAGAAGAACAGAAAACGAACATTTTTCCCTGCAGGAAAAGGGCTCTTGTTTTCTCAAACGGAAAGACAAGCTGTCAGAAGTAAGTCAGTATTGGAGAGAGGCAGAAGGCTGTACTTGGCAAGGGCTAGGGTAAGAGTTTCCACAAAGCAGCCTTCTCAAAGGGCATAGAAGCAGAGGCCTTCTCCAGCGGCCTCTCCACCAGAGTCTATACACAAAAGGAACACCTTGAACCTGGCTGCGAATGCACAGCTGAGGAGGAGAGCAGTACCCGCATGCTACGAATGTGATCTCTTGATGGTGCCCCAGAAAGGAACTCTGGCACTTGTACTTCCCAAGTGAGCTTAGGTGCACAAAGTTTGCCCCACAGTGGCGAGCAGAAACGTTGCTAGTGGCCAGTGAGCCATCTGATACACCGGGGCAGTAGCACCACACACATCTCCCAGAGAACAGAGACTTCCCAATCCGTGCGTGTTCTCTTCGAATGGAGAGGGTAGTTTGCAGTCTGCGAAGCACAGTCATGACCCACAGCGCTGCAGGAGTGCCATCTCCAAAGTAAATGGGAAGCTGCCCTCCATCGAGTGGGTAAAGGCCTTACACCAGCCCTGATGGCACGTCACCGTGTACAAAAGAAAAACAGAAAACGGACATTTTTCCCTGCAGGAAAAGGGCTCTTGTTTTCTCAAACGGAAAGACAAGATGTCAGAAGTAAGTCAGTATTGGAGAGAGGCAGAAGGCTGTACTTGGCAGAGGCTAGGGAAAGAGGTTCCTCAAAGCAGCCTTCTCAAAGGGCAGAGAAGCAGAGGCCTTCTCCATCGGCCTCTCCACCAGAGTCTATCCACCAAAGGAACACCTTGAAGCTGGCTGCGAATGCACAGCTTAGGAGGAAAGCAGTACCCGCATGCTACGAATGTGATCTCTTGATGCTGCCCAAGAAAGGAACTCTGGCACTTGTATTCCCAAGTGAGCTTAGCTGCACAACGTATGCCCCACAGTGGCGAGCAGAAACATTGCTAGTGACCAGTGAGCCACCCCATACACCGGGGCAGTAGCACCACACACATCTCCCAGAGAACAGAGACTTCCCAATCCGTGTGTGTTCTCTTCGAATGGAGAGGGTAGTTTGCAGTCTGCGAAGCACCGTCATGGCCCACAGCGCTGCAGGAGTGCCATCTCCAAAGTGAATGGGAAGCTGCCCTCCCTCGAGTGGGTAAAGGCCTAACACCAGCCGTGAAGGCACGTCACCGAGTGCAAAAGAAGAACGGAGAACGGACATTTTCCCCTGCAGGAGAAGGGCTCATGGTTTCTAAAACGGAAAGACAAGCTGTCAGAAGTAAGTCAGTATTGGAGAGAGGCAGAAGGCTGTACTTGGCAGAGGCTAGGGTAAGAGTTTCCTCAAAGCAGCCTTCTCAATGGGCATAGAAGCAGAGGCCTTCTCCAGCGGCCTCTCCACCAGCGTCTATACACAAAAGGAACACCTTGAAGCTGGCTGCGAATGCACAGCTTAGGAGGAGAGCAGTACCCGCATGCTACGAATGTGATCTCTTGATGGTGCCCCAGATAGGAACTCTGGCACTTGTACTTCCCAAGTGAGCTTAGCTGAACAAAGTTTGCCCCACTGTGGCGAGCAGAAACATTGCTAGTGGCCAGTGAGCCATCCGATACACCGTGGCAGTAGCACCACACACATCTCCCAGAGAACAGAGACTTCCCAATCCGTGCGTGTTCTCTTCGATTGGAGAGGGTAGTTTGCAGTATGCGAAGCACAGTCATGACGCACAGCGCTGCAGGAGTGACATCTCCAATGTGAATGGGAAGCTGCCCTCCCTCGAGTGGGTAAAGGCCTAACACCAGCCGTGAAGGCACGTCACCGTGTGCAAAAGAAGAACAGAATACGGACATTTTTCCCAGCAGGAAAAGGTCTCTCGGTTTCTAAAACGGAAAGACAAGCTGTCAGAAGTAAGTCAGTATTGGAGAGAGGCAGAAGGCTGTACTTGGCAGAGGCTAGGGTAAGAGTTTCCTCAAAGCAGCCTTCTCAAAGGGCATAGAAGCAGAGGCCTTCTCCAGCGGCCTCTCCACCAGAGTCTATACACAAAAGGAAAACCTTGAAGCTGGCTGCGAATGCACAGCTTAGGAGGAGAGCAGTACCCGCATGCTACGAATGTGATCTCTTGATGGTGCCCCAGAAAGGAACTCTGGCACTTGTACTTCCCAAGTGAGCTTAGCTGCACAAAGTTTGCCCCACAGTGGCGAGCAGAAACATTGCTAGTGGCAAGTGAGCCATCCGATACACCGGGGCAGTAGCACCACACACATCTCCCAGAGAACAGAGACTTCCCAATCCGTGCGTGTTCTCTTCGAATGGAGAGGGTAGTTTGCAGTCTGCGAAGCACAGTCATGGCCCACAGCGCTGCAGGAGTGCCATCTCCAAAGTGAATGGGAAGCTGCCCTCCCTCGAGTGGGTAAAGGCCTAACACCAGCCGTGAAGTCACGTCACCGAGTGCAAAAGAAGAACGCAGAACGGACATTTTCCCCTGCAGGAAAAGGGCTCATGGTTTCTAAAACGGAAAGACAAGCTGTCAGAAGTAAGTCAGTATTGGAGAGAGGCAGAAGGCTGTACTTGGCAGAGGCTAGGGTAAGTGTTTCCTCAAAGCAGCCTTCTCAAAGGGCATAGAAGCAGAGGCCTTCTCCAGCGGCCTCTCCACCAGAGTCTATCCACGAAAGGAACACCTTGAAGCTGGCTGCGAATGCACAGCTTAGGAGGAAAGCAGTACCCGCATGCTACGAATGTGATCTCTTGATGGTGCCCCAGAAAGGAACTCTGGCACTTGTATTTCCAAGTGAGCTTAGCTGCACAAAGTTTGCCCCACAATGGCGAACAGAAACATTGCTAGTGGCCAGTGAGCCACCCCATACACCGGGGCAGTAGCACCACACACATCTCCCAGAGAACAGAGACTTCCCAATCCCTGCGTGTTCTCTTCGAATGGAGAGGGTAGTTTGCAGTCTGCGAAGCCCAGTCATGACCCACAGCGCTGCAGGAGTGCCATCTCCAAAGTGAATGGGAAGCTGCCCTCCCTCGAGTGGGTAAAGGCCTAACACCAGCCGTGAAGGCACGTCACCGTGTTCAAAAGAAGAACAGAAAACGGACATTTTTCCCTGCAGGAAAAGGTCTCATGGTTTCTAAAACGGAAAGACAAGCTGTCAGAAGTAAGTCAGTATTGGAGAGAGGCAGAAGGCTGTACTTGGCAGAGGCTAGGGTAAGAGTTTCCTCAAAGCAGCCTTCTCAAAGGGCATAGAAGCAGAGGCCTTCTCCAGCGGCCTCTAAACCAGAGTCTATACACAAAAGGAACACCTTGAAGCTGGCTGCGAATGCACAGCTGAGGAGGAGAGCAGTACCCGCATGCTACGAATGTGATCTCTTGATGGTGCCCCAGAAAGGAACTCTGGCACTTGTACTTCCCAAGTGAGCATAGCTGCACAAAGTTTGCCCCACAGTGGCGAGCAGAAACATTGCTAGTGGCCAGTGAGCCATCCGATACACCGGGGCAGTAGCACCACACACATCTCCCAGAGAACAGAGACTTCCCAATCCGTGCGTGTTCTCTTCGAATGGAGAGGGTAGTTTGCAGTCTGCGAAGCCCAGTCATGACCCACAGCGCTGCAGGAGTGCCATCTCCAAAGTGAATGGGAAGCTGCCCTCCCTCGAGTGGGTAAAGGCCTAACACCAGCCGTGAAGGCACGTCACCGTGTTCAAAAGAAGAACAGAAAACGGACATTTTTCCCTGCAGGAAAAGGTCTCATGGTTTCTAAAACGGAAAGACAAGCTGTCAGAAGTAAGTCAGTATTGGAGAGAGGCAGAAGGCTGTACTTGGCAGAGGCTAGGGTAAGAGTTTACTCAAAGCAGCCTTCTCAAAGGGCATAGAAGCAGAGGCCTTCTCCAGCGGCCTCTAAACCAGAGTCTATACACAAAAGGAACACCTTGAAGCTGGCTGCGAATGCACAGCTGAGGAGGAGAGCAGTACCCGCATGCTACGAATGTGATCCCTTGATGGTGCCCCAGAAAGGAACTCTGGCACTTGTACTTCCCAAGTGAGCATAGCTGCACAAAGTTTGCCCCACAGTGGCGAGCAGAAACATTGCTAGTGGCCAGTGAGCCATCCGATACACCGGGGCAGTAGCACCACACACATCTCCCAGAGAACAGAGACTTCCCAATCCGTGCGTGTTCTCTTCGAATGGAGAGGGTAGTTTGCAGTCTGCGAAGCACAGTCATGACCCACAGCGCTGCAGGAGTGCCATCTCCAAAGTGAATGGGAAGCTGCCCTCCCTCGAGTGGGTAAAGGCCTAACACCAGCCGTGAAGGCACGTCACCGTGTGCAAAAGAAGAACAGAAAACGGACATTTTTCCCTGCAGGAAAAGGGCTCATGGTTTCTAAAATGGAAAGACAAGCTGTCAGAAGTAAGTCAGTATTGGAGAGAGGCAGAAGGCTGTACTTGGCAGAGGCTAGGGTAAGAGTTTCCTCAAAGGAGCCTTCTCAAAGGGCATAGAAGCAGAGGCCTTCTCCACCGGCCTCTCCACCAGAGTCTATACACAAAAGGAACACCTTGAAGCTGGCTGCGAATGCACAGCTTAGGAGGAGAGCAGTACCCGCATGCTACGAATGTGATCTCTTGATGGTGCCCCAGAAAGGAACTCTGGCACTTGTACTTCCCAAGTGAGCTTAGCTGCACAAAGTTTGCCCCACAGTGGCGAGCAGAAACATTGCTAGTGGCCAGTGAGCCACCCCATACACCGGGGCAGTAGCACCACACACATCTCCCAGAGAACAGAGACTTCCCAATCCGTGCGTGTTCTCTTCGAATGGAGAGGGTAGTTTGCAGTCTGCGAAGCACAGTCATGGCCCAGAGCGCTGCAGGAGTGCCATCTCCAAAGTGAATGGGAAGCTGCCATGCCTCGAGTGGGTAAAGGCCTAACACCAGCCCTGATGGCACGTCACCGTGTGCAAAAGAACAGAAAACGAACATTTTTCCCTGCAGGAAAAGGTCTCTCGGTTTCGCAAACGGAAAGACAAGCTGTCAGAAGTAAGTCAGTATTGGAGAGAGGCAGAAGGCTGTACTTGGCAGAGGCTAGGGTAAGAGGTTCCTCAAAGCAGCCTTCTCAAAGGGCATAGAAGCAGAGGCCTTCTCTAGCGGCCTCTCCACCAGAGTCTATACACAAAAGGAACTCCTTGAAGATGGCTGCGAATGCACAGCTTAGGAGGAAAGCAGTACCCGCATGCTACGAATGTGATCTCTTGATGGTGCCCCAGAAAGGAACTCTGACACTTGTACTTCCCAAGTGAGCTTAGCTGAACAGAGTTTGCCCCACAGTGGCGAACAGAAACATTGCTAGTGGCCAGGGAGCCACCCCATACACCGGGGCAGTAGCACCACACACATCTCCCAGAGAACAGAGACTTCCCAATCCGTGCGTGTTCTCTTCGAATGAAGAGGGTAGTTTGCAGTCTGCGAAGCACAGTCATGGCCCAGAGCGCTGCAGGAATCCCATCTCCAAAGTGAATGGGAAGCTGCCCTCCCTCAAGTGGGTAAAGGCGTAACACCAGCCCTGATGGCACGTCACCGTGTGCAAAAGAAGAACAGAAAACGGACATTTTTCCCTGCAGGAAAAGGGCTCTTGTTTTCTCAAACGGAAAGACAAGCTGTCAGAAGTAAGTCAGTATTGGAGAGAGGCAGAAGGCTGTACTTGGCAGAGGCTAGAGTAAGACTTTCCACAAAGCAGCCTTCTCAAAGGGCATAGAAGCAGAGGCCTTCTCCAGCGGCCTCTCCACAAGAGTCTATACACAAAAGGAACACCTTGAAGCTGGCTGCGAATGCACAGCTTAGGAGGAAAGCAGTACCCGCATGCTACGAATGTGATCTCTTGATGGTGCCCCAGAAAGGAACTCTGGCACTTGTACTTCCCAAGTGAGCTTAGCTGCACAAAGTTTGCCCCACAGTGGCGAGCAGAAACATTGCTAGTGGCCAGTGAGCCACCCCATACACCGGGGCAGTAGCACCACACACATCTCCCAGAGAACAGAGACTTCCCAATCCGTGCGTGGTCTCTTCGAATGGAGAGGGTAGTTTGCAGTCTGCGAAGCACAGTCATGGCCCAGAGCGCTGCAGGAGTGCCATCTCCAAAGTGAATGGGAAGCTGCCCTCCCTCGAGTGGGTAAAGGCCTAACACCAGCCGTGAAGGCACGTCACCGTGTGCAAAAGAAGAACAGAGAACGGACATTTTTCCCTGCAGGAAAAGGGCTCATGGTTTCTAAAACGGAAAGACAAGCTGTCAGATGTAAGTCAGTATTGGAGAGAGGCAGAAGGCTGTACTTGGCAGAGGCTAGGGTAAGAGTTTCCTCAAAGCAGCCTTCTCAATGGGCATATAAGCAGAGGCCTTCTCCAGCGACCTCTCCACCAGAGTCTATACACAAAAGGAACACCTTGAAGCTGGCTGCGAATGCACAGCTTAGGAGGAGAGCAGTACCCGCATGCTACGAATGTGATCTCTTGATGGTGCCCCAGAAAGGAACTCTGGCACTTGTACTTCCCAAGTGAGCTTAGCTGAACAAAGTTTGCCCCACTGTGGCGAGCAGAAACATTGCTAGTGGCCAGTGAGCCATCCGAAACACCGGGGCAGTAGCACCACACACATCTCCCAGAGAACAGAGACTTCCCAATCCGTGCGTGTTCTCTTCGAATGGAGAGGGTAGTTTGCAGTCTGCGAAGCACAGTCATGACCCACAGCGCTGCAGGAGTGCCATCTCCAATGTGAATGGGAAGCTGCCCTCCCTCGAGTGGGTAAAGGCCTAACACCAGCCGTGAAGGCACGTCACCGTGTGCAAAAGAAGAATAGAATACGGACATTTTTCCCTGCAGGAAAAGGTCTCTCGGTTTCTAAAACGGAAAGACAAGCTGTCAGAAGTAAGTCAGTATTGGAGAGAGGCAGAAGGCTGTACTTGGCAGAGGCTAGGGTAAGAGTTTCCTCAAAGGAGCCTTCTCAAAGGGCATAGAAGCAGAGGCCTTCTCCAGCGGCCTCTCCACCAGAGTCTATCCACAAAAGGAACACCTTGAAGCTGGCTGCGAATGCACAGCTTAGGAGGAAAGCAGTACCCGCATGCTACGAATGTGATCTCTTGATGGTGCCCCAGAAAGGAACTCTGGCACTTGTACTTTCCAAGTGAGCTTTGCTGCACAACGTTTGCCCCACAGTGGCGAGCAGAAACATTGCTAGTGGCCAGTGAGCCACCCCATACACCGGGGCAGTAGCACCACACACATCTCTCAGAGAACAGAGACTTCCCAATCCGTGCGTGTTCTCTTCGAATGGAGAGGGTAGTTGCAGTCTGCGAAGCACAGTCATGGCCCACAGCGCTGCAGGAGTGCCATCTCCAATGTGAATGGGAAGCTGCCCTCCCTCGAGTGGGTAAAGCCCTAACACCAGCCGTGAAGGCACGTCACCGTGTGCAAAAGAAGAACAGAGAACGGACATTTTTCCCTGCAGGAAAAGGGCTCATGGTTTCTAAAACGGAAAGACAAGCTGTCAGAAGTAAGTCAGTATTGGAGAGAGGCAGAAGGCTGTACTTGGCAGAGGCTAGGGTAAGAGTTTCCTCAAAGCAGCCTTCTCAAAGGGCATAGAAGCAGAGGCCTTCTCAAGCGCCCTCTCCCCAACAGTCTATACACAAAAGGAAAACCTTGAAGCTGGCTGCGAATGCACAGCTTAGGAGGAGAGCAGTACCCGCATGCTACGAATGTGATCTCTTGATGATGCCCCAGAAAGGAACTCTGGCACTTGTACTTCCCAAGTGAGCTTAGCTGCACAAAGTTTGCCCCACTGTGGCGAGCAGAAACATTGCTAGTGAGCAGTGAGCCATCCGATACACCGGGGCAGTAGCACCACACACATCTCCCAGAGAACAGAGACTTCCCAATCCGTGCGTGTTCTCTTCGAATGGAGAGGGTAGTTTGCAGTCTGCGAAGCACAGTCATGGCCCACAGTACTGCAGGAGTGCCATCTCCAAAGTGAATGGGAAGCTGCCCTCCCTCGAGTGGGTAAAGGCCTAACACCAGCCGTGAAGTCACGTCACCGAGTGCAAAAGAAGAACGCAGAACGGACATTTTCCCCTGCAGGAGAAGGGCTCATGGTTTCTAAAACGGAAAGACAAGCTGTCAGAAGTAAGTCAGTATTGGAGAGAGGCAGAAGGCTGTACTTGGCAGAGGCTAGGGTAAGAGTTTCCTCAAAGCAGCCTTCTCAAAGGGCATAGAAGCAGAGGCCTTCTCCAGCGGCCTCCCCACCAGCGTCTATACACAAAAGGAACACCTTGAAGCTGGCTGCGAATGCACAGCTTAGGAGGAGAGCAGTACCCGCATGCTACGAATGTGATCTCTTGATGGTGCCCCAGAAAGGAACTCTGGCACTTGTACTTCCCAAGTGAGCTTAGCTGCACAAAGTTTGCCCCACAATGGCGAACAGAAACATTGCTAGTGGCCAGTGAGCCACCCCATACACCGGGGCAGTAGCACCACACACATCTCCCAGAGAACAGAGACTTCCCAATCCTTGCGTGTTCTCTTCGAATGGAGAGGGTAGTTTGCAGTCTGCGAAGCCCAGTCATGACCCACAGCGCTGCAGGAGTGCCATCTCCAAAGTGAATGGGAAGCTGCCCTCCCTCGAGTGGGTAAAGGCCTAACACCAGCCGTGAAGGCACGTCACCGTGTTCAAAAGAAGAACAGAAAACGGACATTTTTCCCTGCAGGAAAAGGTCTCATGGTTTCTAAAACGGAAAGACAAGCTGTCAGAAGTAAGTCAGTATTGGAGAGAGGCAGAAGGCTGTACTTGGCAGAGGCTAGGGTAAGAGTTTCCTCAAAGCAGCCTTCTCAAAGGGCATAGAAGCATAGGCCTTCTCCAGCGGCCTCTAAACCAGAGTCTATACACAAAAGGAACACCTTGAAGCTGGCTGCGAATGCACAGCTGAGGAGGAGAGCAGTACCCGCATGCTACGAATGTGATCTCTTGATGGTGCCCCAGAAAGGAACTCTGGCACTTGTACTTCCCAAGTGAGCATAGCTGCACAAAGTTTGCCCCACAGTGGCGAGCAGAAACATTGCTAGTGGCCAGTGAGCCATCCGATACACCGGGGCAGTAGCAGCACACACATCTCCCAGCGAACAGAGACTTCCCAATCCGTGCGTGTTCTCTTCGAATGGAGAGGGTAGTTTGCAGTCTGCGAAGCCCAGTCATGACCCACAGCGCTGCAGGAGTGCCATCTCCAAAGTGAATGGGAAGCTGCCCTCCCTCGAGTGGGTAAAGGCCTAACACCAGCCGTGAAGGCACGTCACCGTGTTCAAAAGAAGAACAGAAAACGGACATTTTTCCCTGCAGGAAAAGGTCTCATGGTTTCTAAAACGGAAAGACAAGCTGTCAGAAGTAAGTCAGTATTGGAGAGAGGCAGAAGGCTGTACTTGGCAGAGGCTAGGGTAAGAGTTTCCTCAAAGCAGCCTTCTCAAAGGGCATAGAAGCAGAGGCCTTCTCCAGCGGCCTCTAAACCAGAGTCTATACACAAAAGGAACACCTTGAAGCTGGCTGCGAATGCACAGCTGAGGAGGAGAGCAGTACCCGCATGCTACGAATGTGATCCCTTGATGGTGCCCCAGAAAGGAACTCTGGCACTTGTACTTCCCAAGTGAGCATAGCTGCACAAAGTTTGCCCCACAGTGGCGAGCAGAAACATTGCTAGTGGCCAGTGAGCCATCCGATACACCGGGGCAGTAGCACCACACACATCTCCCAGAGAACAGAGACTTCCCAATCCGTGCGTGTTCTCTTCGAATGGAGAGGGTAGTTTGCAGTCTGCGAAGCACAGTCATGACCCACAGCGCTGCAGGAGTGCCATCTCCAAAGTGAATGGGAAGCTGCCCTCCCTCGAGTGGGTAAAGGCCTAACACCAGCCGTGAAGGCACGTCACCGTGTGCAAAAGAAGAACAGAAAACGGACATTTTTCCCTGCAGGAAAAGGGCTCATGGTTTCTAAAACGGAAAGACAAGCTGTCAGAAGTAAGTCAGTATTGGAGAGAGGCAGAAGGCTGTACTTGGCAGAGGCTAGGGTAAGAGTTTCCTCAAAGCAGCCTTCTCAAAGGGCATAGAAGCAGAGGCCTTCTCCACCGGCCTCTCCACCAGAGTCTATACACAAAAGGAACACCTTGAAGCTGGCTGCGAATGCACAGCTTAGGAGGAGAGCAGTACCCGCATGCTACGAATGTGATCTCTTGATGGTGCCCCAGAAAGGAACTCTGGCACTTGTACTTCCCAAGTGAGCTTAGCTGCACAAAGTTTGCCCCACAGTGGCGAGCAGAAACATTGCTAGTGGCCAGTGAGCCACCCCATACACCGGGGCAGTAGCACCACACACATCTCCCAGAGAACAGAGACTTCCCAATCCGTGCGTGGTCTCTTCGAATCGAGAGGGTAGTTTGCAGTCTGCGAAGCACAGTCATGGCCCAGAGCGCTGCAGGAGTGCCATCTCCAAAGTGAATGGGAAGCTGCCATGCCTCGAGTGGGTAAAGGCCTAACACCAGCCCTGATGGCACGTCACCGTGTGCAAAAGAACAGAAAACGAACATTTTTCCCTGCAGGAAAAGGTCTCTCGGTTTCGCAAACGGAAAGACAAGCTGTCAGAAGTAAGTCAGTATTGGAGAGAGGCAGAAGGCTGTACTTGGCAGAGGCTAGGGTAAGAGGTTCCTCAAAGCAGCCTTCTCAAAGGGCATAGAAGCAGAGGCCTTCTCTAGCGGCCTCTCCACCAGAGTCTATACACAAAAGGAACTCCTTGAAGATGGCTGCGAATGCACAGCTTAGGAGGAAAGCAGTACCCGCATGCTACGAATGTGATCTCTTGATGGTGCCCCAGAAAGGAACTCTGACACTTGTACTTCCCAAGTGAGCTTAGCTGAACAGAGTTTGCCCCACAGTGGCGAACAGAAACATTGCTAGTGGCCAGGGAGCCACCCCATACACCGGGGCAGTAGCACCACACACATCTCCCAGAGAACACAGACTTCCCAATCCGTGCGTGTTCTCTTCGAATGAAGAGGGTAGTTTGCAGTCTGCGAAGCACAGTCATGGCCCAGAGCGCTGCAGGAATCCCATCTCCAAAGTGAATGGGAAGCTGCCCTCCCTCAAGTGGGTAAAGGCGTAACACCAGCCCTGATGGCACGTCACCGTGTGCAAAAGAAGAACAGAAAACGGACATTTTTCCCTGCAGGAAAAGGGCTCTTGTTTTCTCAAACGGAAAGACAAGCTGTCAGAAGTAAGTCAGTATTGGAGAGAGGCAGAAGGCTGTACTTGGCAGAGGCTAGAGTAAGACTTTCCACAAAGCAGCCTTCTCAAAGGGCATAGAAGCAGAGGCCTTCTCCAGCGGCCTCTCCACAAGAGTCTATACACAAAAGGAACACCTTGAAGCTGGCTGCGAATGCACAGCTTAGGAGGAAAGCAGTACCCGCATGCTACGAATGTGATCTCTTGATGGTGCCCCAGAAAGGAACTCTGGCACTTGTACTTCCCAAGTGAGCTTAGCTGCACAAAGTTTGCCCCACAGTGGCGAGCAGAAACATTGCTAGTGGCCAGTGAGCCACCCCATACACCGGGGCAGTAGCACCACACACATCTCCCAGAGAACAGAGACTTCCCAATCCGTGCGTGGTCTCTTCGAATGGAGAGGGTAGTTTGCAGTCTGCGAAGCACAGTCATGGCCCAGAGCGCTGCAGGAGTGCCATCTCCAAAGTGAATGGGAAGCTGCCCTCCCTCGAGTGGGTAAAGGCCTAACACCAGCCGTGAAGGCACGTCACCGTGTGCAAAAGAAGAACAGAGAACGGACATTTTTCCCTGCAGGAAAAGGGCTCATGGTTTCTAAAACGTGAAGACAAGCTGTCAGATGTAAGTCAGTATTGGAGAGAGGCAGAAGGCTGTACTTGGCAGAGGCTAGGGTAAGAGTTTCCTCAAAGCAGCCTTCTCAATGGGCATATAAGCAGAGGCCTTCTCCAGCGACCTCTCCACCAGAGTCTATACACAAAAGGAACACCTTGAAGCTGGCTGCGAATGCACAGCTTAGGAGGACAGCAGTACCCGCATGCTACGAATGGGATCTCTTGATGGTGCCCCAGAAAGGAACTCTGGCACTTGTACTTCCCAAGTGAGCTTAGCTGTACAAAGTTTGCCCGACAGTGGCGAGCAGAAACATTGCTAGTGGCCAGTGAGCCACCCCATACACCGGGGCAGTAGCACCACACACATCTCCCAGAGAACAGAGACTTCCCAATCCGTGCGTGTTCTCTTCGAATGGAGAGGGTAGTTTGCAGTCTGCGAAGCACAGTCATGACCCACAGCGCTGCAGGAGTGCCATCTCCAAAGTGAATGGGAAGCTGCCCTCCCTCGAGTGGGTAAAGGCCTAACACCAGCCCTGATGGCACGTCACCGTGTGCAAAAGGAGAACAGAAAACGAACATTTTTCCCTGCAGAAAAGGGCTCTCGGTTTCTCAAACGGAAAGACAAGCTGTCAGAAGTAAGTCAGTATTGGAGAGAGGCAGAAGGCTGTACTTGGCAGAGGCTAGGGTAAGAGGTTCCTCAAAGCAGCATTCTCAAAGGGCATAGAAGCAGAGGCCTTCTCTAGCGGCCTCTCCACCAGAGTCTATAGACAAAAGGAACACCTTGAAGCTGGCTGCGAATGCACAGCTGAGGAGGAAAGCAGTACCCGCATGCTACGAATGTGATCTCTTGATGGTGCCCCAGAAAGGAACTCTGGCACTTGTACTTCCCTAGTGAGCTTAGCTGAACAGAGTTTGCCCCACAGTGGCGAGCAGAAACATTGCTAGTGGCCAGTGAGCCACCCCATACACCGGGGCAGTAGCACCACACACATCTCCCAGAGAACAGAGACTTCCCAATCCGTGCGTGGTCTCTTCCAATGGAGAGGGTACTTTGCAGTCTGCGAAGCACAGTCATGGCCCACAGCGCTGCAGGAGTGCCATCTCCAAAGTGAATGGGAAGCTGCCCTCCCTCGAGTGGGTAAAGGCCTAACACCAGCCGTGAAGGCACGTCACCGTGTGCAAAAGAAGAACAGAGAACGGACATTTTTCCCTGCAGGAAAAGGGCTCATGGTTTCTAAAACGGAAAGACAAGCTGTCAGAAGTAAGTCAGTATTGGAGAGAGGCAGAAGGCTGTACTTGGCAGAGGCTAGGGTAAGAGTTTCCTCAAAGCAGCCTTCTCAATGGGCATAGAAGCAGAGGCCTTCTCCAGCGGCCTCTCCACCAGAGTCTATACACAAAAGGAACACCTTGAAGCTGGCTGCGAATGCACAGCTTAGGAGGAGAGCAGTACCCGCATGCTACGAATGGGATCTCTTGATGGTGCCCCAGAAAGGAACTCGGGCACTTGTACTTCCCAAGTGAGCTTAGCTGAACAGAGTTTGCCCCACAGTGGCGAACAGAAACATTGCTAGTGGCCAGTGAGCCACCCCATACACCGGGGCAGTAGCACCACACACATCTCCCAGAGAACAGAGACTTCCCAATCCGTGCGTGTTCTCTTCGAATGGAGAGGGTAGTTTGCAGTCTGCGAAGCACAGTCATGGCCCACAGTGCTGCAGGAGTGCCATCTCCAAAGTGAATGGGAAGCTGCCCTCCCTCGAGTGGGTAAAAGCCTAACACCAGCTCTGAAGGCACGTCACCGTGTGGAAAAGAAGAACAGAAAACGGACAATTTTCCCTGCAGGAAAAGGGCTCTTGGTTTCTCAAACTGAAAGACAAGCTGTCAGACGTAAGTCAGTATTGGAGAGAGGCAGAAGGCTGTACTTGGCAGAGGCTAGGGTAAGAGGTTCCTCAAAGCAGCCTTCTCAAAGGGCATAGAAGCAGAGGCCTTCTCCAGCGGCCTCTCCACCAGAGTCTTTACACCAAAGGAACACCTTGAAGCTGGCTTCGAATGCACATTTTGGAGGAAAGCAGTACCCGCATGCTACGAATGTGATCTCTTGATGGTGCCCCAGAAAGGAACTCTGGCACTTGTACTTCCCTAGTGAGCTTAGCTGTACAACGTTTGCCCGACAGTGGCGAGCAGAAACATTGCTAGTGGCCAGTGAGCCACCCCATACACCGGGGCAGTAGCACCACACACATCTCCCAGAGAACAGAGACTTCCCAATCCGTGCGTGGTCTCTTCGAATGGAGAGGGTAGTTTGCAGTCTGCGAAGCACAGTCATGGCCCACAGCGCTGCAGGAGTGCCATCTCCAAAGTGAATGGGAAGCTGCCCTCCCTCGAGTGGGTAAAGGCCTAACACCAGCCCTGATGACACGTCACCGTGTGCAAAAGGAGAACAGAAAACGAACATTTTTCCCTGCAGAAAAGGGCTCTCGGTTTCTCAAAAGGAAAGACAAGCTGTCAGATGTAAGTCAGTATTGGAGAGAGGCAGAAGGCTGTACTTGGCAGAGGCTAGGGTAAGAGGTTCCTCAAAGCAGCCTTCTCAAAGGGCATAGAAGCAGAGGCCTTCTCTATCGGCCTCTCCACAAGAGTCTATAGACAAAAGAACACCTTGAAGCTGGCTGCGAATGCACAGCTTAGGAGGAAAGCAGTACCCGCATGCTACGAATGTGATCTCTTGATGGTGCCCCAGAAAGGAACTCTGGCACTTGTACTTCCCTAGTGAGCTTAGCTGAACAGAGTTTGCCCCACAGTGGCGAGCAGAAACATTGCTAGTGGCCAGTGAGCCACCCCATACACCGGGGCAGTAGCACCACACACATCTCCCAGAGAACAGAGACTTCCCAATCCGTGCGTGTTCTCTTCAAATGGAGAGGGTAGTTTGCAGTCTGCGAAGCACAGTCATGGCCCACAGCGCTGCAGGAGTGCCATCTCCAAAGTGAATGGGAAGCTGCCCTCCCTCGAGTGGGTAAAGGCCTAACACCAGCCCTGATGGCACGTCACCGTGTGCAAAAGGAGAACAGAAAACGAACATTTTTCCCTGCAGAAAAGGGCTCTCGGTTTCTCAAACGGAAAGACAAGCTGTCAGAAGTAAGTCAGTATTGGAGAGAGGCAGAAGGCTGTACTTGGCAGAGGCTAGGGTAAGAGGTTCCTCAAAGCAGCATTCTCAAAGGGCATAGAAGCAGAGGCCTTCTCTAGCGGCCTCTCCACCAGGGTCTATAGACAAAAGGAACACCTTGAAGCTGGCTGCGAATGCACAGCTTAGGAGGAAAGCAGTACCCGCATGCTACGAATGTGATCTCTTGATGGTGCTCCAGAAAGGAACTCTGGCACTTGTACTTCCCTAGTGAGCTTAGCTGAACAGAGTTTGCCCCACAGTGGCGAGCAGAAACATTGCTAGTGGCCAGTGAGCCACCCCATACACCGGGGCAGTAGCACCACACACATCTCCCAGAGAACAGAGACTTCCCAATCCGTGCGTGTTCTCTTCAAATGGAGAGGGTAGTTTGCAGTCTGCGAAGCACAGTCATGGCCCACAGCGCTGCAGGAGTGCCATCTTCAAAGTGAATGGGAAGCTGTCCTCCCTCGAGTGGGTAAAGGCCTAACACCAGCCGTGAAGGCACGTCACCGTGTGCAAAAGAAGAACAGAGAACAGACATTTTTCCCTACAGGAAAAGGGCTCATGGTTTCTAAAACGGAAAGACAAGCTGTCAGAAGTAAGTCAGTATTGGAGAGAGGCAGAAGGATGTACTTGGCAGAGGCTAGGGTAAGAGTTTCCTCAAAGCAGCCTTCTCAAAGGGCATAGAAGCAGAGGCCTTCTCCAGCGGCCTCTCCACCAGAGTCTATACACAAAAGGAACACCTTGAAGCTGGCTGCGAATGCACAGCTTAGGAGGAGAGCAGTACCCGCATGCTACGAATGTGATCCCTTGATGGTGCTCCAGAAAGGAACTCTGGCACTTGTACTTCCCAAGTGAGCTTAGCTGCACAAAGTTTGCCCCACAGTGGCGAGCAGAAACATTGCTAGTGGCCAGTGAGCCATCCGATACACCGGGGCAGTAGCACCACACACATCTCCCAGAGAACAGAGACTTCCCAATCCGTGCGTGTTCTCTTCGAATGGAGAGGGTAGTTTGCAGTCTGCGAAGCACAGTCATGACCCACAGCGGTGCAGGAGTGCCATCTCCAAAGTGAATTGGAAGCTGCCCTCCCTCGAGTGGGTAAAGGCCTAACAACAGCCCTGATGGCAAGTCACCGTGTGCAAAAGAAGAACAGAAAACGAACATTTTTCCCTGCAGGAAAAGGGCTCTCGGGTTCTCAAAAGGAAAGACAAGCTGTCAGAAGTAAGTCAGTATTGGAGAGAGGCAGAATGCTGTACTTGGCAGAGGCTAGGGTAAGAGTTTCCTCAAAGCAGCCTTCTCAAAGGGCATAGAAGCAGAGGCCTTCTCCAGCGGCCATTCCACCAGAGTCTATCCACAAAAGGAACACCTTGAAGCTGGCTGCGAATGCACAGCTTAGGAGGAAAGCAGTACCGCATGCTACGAATGTGATCTCTTGATGGTGCCCCAGAAAGGAACTCTGGCACTTGTACTTCCCAAGTGAGCTTAGCTGCACAACGTTTGCCCCACAGTGGCGAGCAGAAACATTGCTAGTGGCCAGTGAGCCACGCCACACACCGGGGCAGTAGCACCACACACATCTCCCAGAGAACAGAGACTTCCCAATCCGTGCGTGTTCTCTTCGAATCAAGAGGGTAGTTTGCAGTCTGCGAAGCACAGTCATGGCCCACAGCGCTGCAGGAGTGCCATCTCCAAAGTGAATGGGAAGCTGCCCTCCCTCGAGTGGGTAAAGGCCTAACACCAGCCGTGAAGGCACGTCACCGTGTACAAAAGAAGAACAGAAAACGGACATTTTTCCCTGCAGGAAAAGGGCTCTTGTTTTCTCAAACGGAAAGACAAGCTGTCAGAAGTAAGTCAGTATTGGAGAGAGGCAGAAGGCTGTACTTGGCAGAGGCTAGGGTAAGAGGTTCCTCAAAGCAGCCTTCTCAAAGGGCATAGAAGCAGAGGCCTTCTCTAGCGGCCTCTCCACCAGAGTCTATAGACAAAAGGAACACCTTGAAGCTGGCTGCGAATGCACAGCTGAGGAGGAAAGCAGTACCCGCATGCTACGAATGTGATCTCTTGATGGTGCCCCAGAAAGGAACTCTGGCACTTGTACTTCCCTAGTGAGCTTAGCTGAACAGAGTTTGCCCCACAGTGGCGAGCAGAAACATTGCTAGTGGCCAGTGAGAAACCCCATACACCGGGGCAGTAGCACCACACACATCTCCCAGAGAACAGAGACTTCCCAATCCGTGCGTGTTCTCTTCAAATGGAGAGGGTAGTTTGCAGTCTGCGAAGCACAGTCATGACCCACAGCGCTGCAGGAGTGCCATCTCCAAAGTGAATGGGAAGCTGCCCTCCCTCGAGTGGGTAAAGGCCTAACATCAGCCGTGAAGGCACGTCACGGTGTGCAAAAGAAGAACAGAGAACAGACATTTTTCCCTACAGGAAAAGGGCTCATGGTTTCTAAAACGGAAAGACAAGCTGTCAGAAGTAAGTCAGTATTGGAGAGAGGCAGAAGGCTGTACTTGGCAGAGGCTAGGGTAAGAGTTTCCTCAAAGCAGCCTTCTCAAAGGGCATAGAAGCAGAGGCCTTCTCCAGCGGCCTCTCCACCAGAGTCTATACACAAAAGGAACACCTTGAAGCTGGCTGCGAATGCACAGCTTAGGAGGAGAGCAGTAAGCGCATGCTACGAATGTGATCCCTTGATGGTGCTCCAGAAAGGAACTCTGGCACTTGTACTTCCCAAGTGAGCTTAGCTCCACAAAGTTTGCCCCACAGTGGCGAGCAGAAACATTGCTAGTGGCCAGTGAGCCATCCGATACACCGGGGCAGTAGCACCACACACATCTCCCAGAGAACAGAGACTTCCCAATCCGTGCGTGTTCTCTTCGAATGGAGAGGGTAGTTTGCAGTCTGCGAAGCACAGTCATGACCCACAGCGCTGCAGGAGTGCCATCTCCAAAGTGAATTGGAAGCTGCCCTCCCTCGAGTGGGTAAAGGCCTAACAACAGCCCTGATGGCAAGTCACCGTGTGCAAAAGAAGAACAGAAAACGAACATTTTTCCCTGCAGGAAAAGGGCTCTCGGTTTCTCAAACGGAAAGACAAGCTTTCAGAAGTAAGTCAGTATTTGAGAGAGGCAGAATGCTGTACTTGGCAGAGGCTAGGGTAAGAGTTTCCTCAAAGCAGCCTTCTCAAAGGGCATAGAAGCAGAGGGCTTCTCCAGCGGCCTCTCCACCAGAGTCTATACACAAAAGGAACACCTTGAAGCTGGCTGCGAATGCACAGCTGAGGAGGAGAGCAGTACCCGCATGCTACGAATGTGATCTCTTGATGGTGCCCCAGAAAGGAACTCTGGCACTTGTACTTCCCAAGTGAGCTTAGCTGTACAAAGTTTGCCCCACAGTGGCGAGCAGAAACATTGCTAGTGGCCAGTGAGCCACCCCATACACCGGGGCAGTAGCACCACACACATCTCCCAGAGAACAGAGACTTACCAATCCCTGCGTGTTCTCTTCGAATGGAGAGGGTAGTTTGCAGTCTGCGAAGCACAGTCATGGCCCACAGCGCTGCAGGAGTGCCATCTCCAAAGTGAATGGGAAGCTGCCCTCCCTCGAGTGGGTAAAGGCCTAACACCAGCCCTGATGGCACGTCACCGTGTGCAAAAGGAGAAAAGAAAACGAACATTTTTCCCTGCAGAAAAGGGCTCTCGGTTTCTCAAACGGAAAGACAAGCTGTCAGAAGTAAGTCAGTATTGGAGAGAGGCAGAAGGCTGTACTTGGCAGAAGCTAGGGTAAGAGGTTCCTCAAAGCAGCCTTCTCAAAGGGCATAGAAGCAGAGGCCTTCTCTAGCGGCCTCTCCAACAGAGTCTATAGACAAAAGGAACACCTTGAAGCTGGCGGCGAATGCACAGCTTAGGAGGAAAGCAGTACCCGCATGCTACGAATGTGATCTCTTGATGGTGCCCGAGAAAGGAACTCTGGCACTTGTACTTCCCTAGTGAGCTTAGCTGAACAGAGTTTGCCCCACAGTGGCGAGCAGAAACATTGCTAGTGGCCAGTGAGCCACCCCATACACCGGGGCAGTAGCACCACACACATCTCCCAGAGAACACAGACTTCCCAATCCGTGCGTGTTCTCTTCAAATGGAGAGGGTAGTTTGCAGTCTGCGAAGCACAGTCATGGCCCACAGCGCTGCAGGAGTGCCATCTCCAAAGTGAATGGGAAGCTGCCCTCCCTCGAGTGGGTAAAGGCCTAACACCAGCCGTGAAGTCACGTCACCGTGTGTAAAAGAAGAACAGAGAACAGACATTTTTCCCTACAGGAAAAGGTCTCATGGTTTCTAAAACGGAAAGACAAGCTGTCAGAAGTAAGTCAGTATTGGAGAGAGGCAGAAGGCTGTACTTGGCAGACGCTAGGGTAAGAGGTTCCTCAAAGCAGCCTTCTCAAAGGGCATAGAAGCAGAGGCCTTCTCCAGCGGCCTCTCCACCAGAGTCTATACACAAAAGGAACACCTTGAAGCTGGCTGCGAATGCACAGCTGAGGAGGAGAGCAGTACCCGCATGCTACGAATGTGATCTCTTGATGGTGCCCCAGAAAGGAACTCTGGCACTTGTACTTCCCAAGTGAGCTTAGGTGCACAAAGTTTGCCCCACAGTGGCGAGCAGAAACATTGCTAGTGGCCAGTGAGCCATCCGATACACCGAGGCAGTAGCACCACACACATCTCCCAGAGAACAGAGACTTCCCAATCCGTGCGTGTTCTCTTCGAATGGAGAGGGTAGTTTGCAGTCTGCGAAGCACAGTCATGACCCACAGCGCTGCAGGAGTGCCATCTCCAAAGTGAATGGGAAGCTGCCCTCCCTCGAGTGGGTAAAGGCCTAACACCAGCCGTGAAGGCACGTCACCGTGTGCAAAAGAAGAACAGAGAACAGACATTTTTCCCTACAGGAAAAGGGCTCATGGTTTCTAAAACGGAAAGACAAGCTGTCAGAAGTAAGTCAGTATTGGAGAGAGGCAGAAGGATGTACTTGGCAGAGGCTAGGGTAAGAGTTTCCTCAAAGCAGCCTTCTCAAAGGGCATAGAAGCAGAGGCCTTCTCCAGCGGCCTCTCCACCAGAGTCTATACACAAAAGGAACACCTTGAAGCTGGCTGCGAATGCACAGCTTAGGAGGAGAGCAGTACCCGCATGCTACGAATGTGATCCCTTGATGGTGCTCCAGAAAGGAACTCTGGCACTTGTACTTCCCAAGTGAGCTTAGCTGCACAAAGTTTGCCCCACAGTGGCGAGCAGAAACATTGCTAGTGGCCAGTGAGCCATCCGATACACCGGGGCAGTAGCACCACACACATCTCCCAGAGAACAGAGACTTCCCAATCCGTGCGTGTTCTCTTCCAATGGAGAGGGTAGTTTGCAGTCTGCGAAGCACAGTCATGACCCACAGCGGTGCAGGAGTGCCATCTCCAAAGTGAATTGGAAGCTGCCCTCCCTCGAGTGGGTAAAGGCCTAACAACAGCCCTGATGGCAAGTCACCGTGTGCAAAAGAAGAACAGAAAACGAACATTTTTCCCTGCAGGCCAAGGGCTCTCGGGTTCTCAAACGGAAAGACAAGCTGTCAGAAGTAAGTCAGTATTGGAGAGAGGCAGAATGCTGTACTTGGCAGAGGCTAGGGTAAGAGTTTCCTCAAAGCAGCCTTCTCAAAGGGCATAGAAGCAGAGGCCTTCTCCAGCGGCCTCTCCACAAGAGTCTATACACAAAAGGAACACCTTGAAGCTGGCTGCGAATGCACAGTTTAGGAGGAAAGCAGTACCGCATGCTACGAATGTGATCTCTTGATGGTGCCCCAGAAAGGAACTCTGGCACTTGTACTTCCCAAGTGAGCTTAGCTGCACAACGTTTGCCCCACAGTGGCGAGCAGAAACATTGCTAGTGGCCAGTGAGCCACGCCACACACCGGGGCAGTAGCACCACACACATCTCCCAGAGAACAGAGACTTCCCAATCCGTGCGTGTTCTCTTCGAATCAAGAGGGTAGTTTGCAGTCTGCGAAGCACAGTCATGGCCCACAGCGCTGCAGGAGTGCCATCTCCAAAGTGAATGGGAAGCTGCCCTCCCTCGAGTGGGTAAAGGCCTAACACCAGCCGTGAAGGCACGTCACCGTGTACAAAAGAAGAACAGAAAACGGACATTTTTCCCTGCAGGAAAAGGGCTCTTGTTTTCTCAAACGGAAAGACAAGCTGTCAGAAGTAAGTCAGTATTGGAGAGAGGCAGAAGGCTGTACTTGGCAGAGGCTAGGGTAAGAGGTTCCTCAAAGCAGCCTTCTCAAAGGGCATAGAAGCAGAGGCCTTCTCTAGCGGCCTCTCCACCAGAGTCTATAGACAAAAGGAACACCTTGAAGCTGGCTGCGAATGCACAGCTGAGGAGGAAAGCAGTACCCGCATGCTACGAATGTGATCTCTTGATGGTGCCCCAGAAAGGAACTCTGGCACTTGTACTTCCCTAGTGAGCTTAGCTGAACAGAGTTTGCCCCACAGTGGCGAGCAGAAACATTGCTAGTGGCCAGTGAGCCACCCCATACACCGGGGCAGTAGCACCACACACATCTCCCAGAGAACAGAGACTTCCCAATCCGTGCGTGTTCTCTTCAAATGGAGAGGGTAGTTTGCAGTCTGCGAAGCACAGTCATGACCCACAGCGCTGCAGGAGTGCCATCTCCAAAGTGAATGGGAAGCTGCCCTCCCTCGAGTGGGTAAAGGCCTAACATCAGCCGTGAAGGCACGTCACGGTGTGCAAAAGAAGAACAGAGAACAGACATTTTTCCCTACAGGAAAAGGGCTCATGGTTTCTAAAACGGAAAGACAAGCTGTCAGAAGTAAGTCAGTATTGGAGAGAGGCAGAAGGCTGTACTTGGCAGAGGCTAGGGTAAGAGTTTCCTCAAAGCAGCCTTCTCAAAGGGCATAGAAGCAGAGGCCTTCTCCAGCGGCCTCTCCACCAGAGTCTATACACAAAAGGAACACCTTGAAGCTGGCTGGGAATGCACAGCTTAGGAGGAGAGCAGTACCCGCATGCTACGAATGTGATCCCTTGATGGTGCTCCAGAAAGGAACTCTGGCACTTGTACTTCCCAAGTGAGCTTAGCTCCACAAAGTTTGCCCCACAGTGGCGAGCAGAAACATTGCTAGTGGCCAGTGAGCCATCCGATACACCGGGGCAGTAGCACCACACACATCTCCCAGAGAACAGAGACTTCCCAATCCGTGCGTGTTCTCTTCGAATGGAGAGGGTAGTTTGCAGTCTGCGAAGCACAGTCATGACCCACAGCGCTGCAGGAGTGCCATCTCCAAAGTGAATTGGAAGCTGCCCTCCCTCGAGTGGGTAAAGGCCTAACAACAGCCCTGATGGCAAGTCACCGTGTGCAAAAGAAGAACAGAAAACGAACATTTTTCCCTGCAGGAAAAGGGCTCTCGGTTTCTCAAACGGAAAGACAAGCTTTCAGAAGTAAGTCAGTATTTGAGAGAGGCAGAATGCTGTACTTGGCAGAGGCTAGGGTAAGAGTTTCCTCAAAGCAGCCTTCTCAAAGGGCATAGAAGCAGAGGCCTTCTACAGCGGCCTCTCCACCAGAGTCTATACACAAAAGGAACACCTTGAAGCTGGCTGCGAATGCACAGCTGAGGAGGAGAGCAGTACCCGCATGCTACGAATGTGATCTCTTGATGGTGCCCCAGAAAGGAACTCTGGCACTTGTACTTCCCAAGTGAGCTTAGGTGCACAAAGTTTGCCCCACAGTGGCGAGCAGAAACATTGCTAGTGGCCAGTGAGCCATCCGATACACCGGGGCAGTAGCACGACACACATCTCCCAGAGAACAGAGACTTCCCAATCCGTGCGTGTTCTCTTCGAATGGAGAGGGTAGTTTGCAGTCTGCGAAGCACAGTCATGGCCCACAGCGCTGCAGGAGTGCCATCTCCAAAGTGAATGGGAAGCTGCCCTCCCTCGAGTGGGTAAAGGCCTAACACCAGCCGTGAAGGCACGTCACCGTGTGCAAAAGAAGAACAGAGAACAGACATTTTTCCCTACAGGAAAAGGGCTCATGGTTTCTAAAACGGAAAGACAAGCTGTCAGAAGTAAGTCAGTATTGGAGAGAGGCAGAAGGCTGTACTTGGCAGACGCTAGGGTAAGAGTTTCCTCAAAGCAGCCTTCTCAAAGGGCATAGAAGCAGAGGCCTTCTCCAGCGGCCTCTCCACCAGAGTCTATACACAAAAGGAACACCTTGAAGCTGGCTGCGAATGCACAGCTTAGGAGGAGAGCAGTACCCGCATGCTACGAATGTGATCCCTTGATGGTGCTCCAGAAAGGAACTCTGGCACTTGTACTTCCCAAGTGAGCTTAGCTGAACAAAGTTTGCCCCACAGTGGCGAGCAGAAACATTGCTAGTGGCCAGTGAGCCATCCGATACACCGGGGCAGTAGCACCACACACATCTCCCAGAGAACAGAGACTTCCCAATCCGTGCGTGTTCTCTTCGAATGGAGAGGGTAGTTTGCAGTCTGCGAAGCACAGTCATGACCCACAGCGGTGCAGGAGTGCCATCTCCAAAGTGAATTGGAAGCTGCCCTCCCTCGAGTGGGTAAAGGCCTAACAACAGCCCTGATGGCAAGTCACCGTGTGCAAAAGAAGAACAGAAAACGAACATTTTTCCCTGCAGGCCAAGGGCTCTCGGTTTCTCGAACGGAAAGACAAGCTGTCAGAAGTAAGTCAGTATTGGAGAGAGGCAGAATGCTGTACTTGGCAGAGGCTAGGGTAAGAGTTTCCTCAAAGCAGCCTTCTCAAAGGGCATAGAAGCAGAGGCCTTCTCCAGCGGCCATTCCACCAGAGTCTATCCACAAAAGGAACACCTTGAAGCTGGCTGCGAATGCACAGCTTAGGAGGAAAGCAGTACCGCATGCTAAGAATGTGATCTCTTGATGGTGCCCCAGAAAGGAACTCTGGCACTTGTACTTCCCAAGTGAGCTTAGCTGCACAACGTTTGCCCCACAGTGGCGAGCAGAAACATTGCTAGTGGCCAGTGAGCCACGCCACACACCGGGGCAGTAGCACCACACACATCTCCCAGAGAACAGAGACTTCCCGATCCGTGCGTGTTCTCTTCGAATCAAGAGGGTAGTTTGCAGTCTGCGAAGCACAGTCATGGCCCACAGCGCTGCAGGAGTGCCATCTCCAAAGTGAATGGGAAGCTGCCCTCCCTCGAGTGGGTAAAGGCCTAACACCAGCCGTGAAGGCACGTCACCGTGTACAAAAGAAGAACAGAAAACGGACATTTTTCCCTGCAGGAAAAGGGCTCTTGTTTTCTCAAACGGAAAGACAAGCTGTCAGAAGTAAGTCAGTATTGGAGAGAGGCAGAAGGCTGTACTTGGCAGAGGCTAGGGTAAGAGGTTCCTCAAAGCAGCCTTCTCAAAGGGCATAGAAGCAGAGGCCTTCTCTAGCGGCCTCTCCACCAGAGTCTATAGACAAAAGGAACACCTTGAAGCTGGCTGCGAATGCACAGCTGAGGAGGAAAGCAGTACCCGCATGCTACGAATGTGATCTCTTGATGGTGCCCCAGAAAGGAACTCTGGCACTTGTACTTCCCTAGTGAGCTTAGCTGAACAGAGTTTGCCCCACAGTGGCGAGCAGAAACATTGCTAGTGGCCAGTGAGCCACCCCATACACCGGGGCAGTAGCACCACACACATCTCCCAGAGAACAGAGACTTCCCAATCCGTGCGTGTTCTCTTCAAATGGAGAGGGTAGTTTGCAGTCTCCGAAGCACAGTCATGACCCACAGCGCTGCAGGAGTGCCATCTCCAAAGTGAATGGGAAGCTGCCCTCCCTCGAGTGGGTAAAGGCCTAACATCAGCCGTGAAGGCACGTCACGGTGTGCAAAAGAAGAACAGAGAACAGACATTTTTCCCTACAGGAAAAGGGCTCATGGTTTCTAAAACGGAAAGACAAGCTGTCAGAAGTAAGTCAGTATTGGAGAGAGGCAGAAGGCTGTACTTGGCAGAGGCTCGGGTAAGAGTTTCCTCAAAGCAGCCTTCTCAAAGGGCATAGAAGCAGAGGCCTTCTCCAGCGGCCTCTCCACCAGAGTCTATACACAAAAGGAACACCTTGAAGCTGGCTGGGAATGCACAGCTTAGGAGGAGAGCAGTACCCGCATGCTACGAATGTGATCCCTTGATGGTGCTCCAGAAAGGAACTCTGGCACTTGTACTTCCCAAGTGAGCTTAGCTCCACAAAGTTTGCCCCACAGTGGCGAGCAGAAACATTGCTAGTGGCCAGTGAGCCATCCGATACACCGGGGCAGTAGCACCACACACATCTCCCAGAGAACAGAGACTTCCCAATCCGTGCGTGTTCTCTTCGAATGGAGAGGGTAGTTTGCAGTCTGCGAAGCACAGTCATGACCCACAGCGCTGCAGGAGTGCCATCTCCAAAGTGAATTGGAAGCTGCCCTCCCTCGAGTGGGTAAAGGCCTAACAACAGCCCTGATGGCAAGTCACCGTGTGCAAAAGAAGAACAGAAAACGAACATTTTTCCCTGCAGGAAAAGGGCTCTCGGTTTCTCAAACGGAAAGACAAGCTTTCAGAAGTAAGTCAGTATTTGAGAGAGGCAGAATGCTGTACTTGGCAGAGGCTAGGGTAAGAGTTTCCTCAAAGCAGCCTTCTCAAAGGGCATAGAAGCAGAGGCCTTCTCCAGCGGCCTCTCCACCAGAGTCTATACACAAAAGGAACACCTTGAAGCTGGCTGCGAATGCACAGCTGAGGAGGAGAGCAGTACCCGCATGCTACGAATGTGATCTCTTGATGGTGCCCCAGAAAGGAACTCTGGCACTTGTACTTCCCAAGTGAGCTTAGGTGCACAAAGTTTGCCCCACAGTGGCGAGCAGAAACATTGCTAGTGGCCAGTGAGCCATCCGATACACCGGGGCAGTAGCACCACACACATCTCCCAGAGAACAGAGACTTCCCAATCCGTGCGTGTTCTCTTCGAATGGAGAGGGTAGTTTGCAGTCTGCGAAGCACAGTCATGACCCACAGCGCTGCAGGAGTGCCATCTCCAAAGTGAATGGGAAGCTGCCCTCCCTCGAGTGGGTAAAGGCCTAACACCAGCCGTGAAGGCACGTCACCGTGTGCAAAAGAAGAACAGAGAACAGACATTTTTCCCTACAGGAAAAGGGCTCATGGTTTCTAAAACGGAAAGACAAGCTGTCAGAAGTAAGTCAGTATTGGAGAGAGGCAGAAGGCTGTACTTGGCAGAGGCTAGGGTAAGAGTTTCCTCAAAGCAGCCTTCTCAAAGGGCATAGAAGCAGAGGCCTTCTCCAGCGGCCATTCCACCAGAGTCTATCCACAAAAGGAACACCTTGAAGCTGGCTGCGAATGCACAGCTTAGGAGGAAAGCAGTACCGCATGCTAAGAATGTGATCTCTTGATGGTGCCCCAGAAAGGAACTCTGGCACTTGTACTTCCCAAGTGAGCTTAGCTGCACAACGTTTGCCCCACAGTGGCGAGCAGAAACATTGCTAGTGGCCAGTGAGCCACGCCACACACCGGGGCAGTAGCAACACACACATCTCCCAGAGAACACAGACTTCCCAATCCGTGCGTGTTCTCTTCGAATCAAGAGGGTAGTTTGCAGTCTGCGAAGCACAGTCATGGCCCACAGCGCTGCAGGAGTGCCATCTCCAAAGTGAATGGGAAGCTGCCCTCCCTCGAGTGGGTAAAGGCCTAACACCAGCCGTGAAGGCACGTCACCGTGTACAAAAGAAGAACAGAAAACGGACATTTTTCCCTGCAGGAAAAGGGCTCTTGTTTTCTCAAACGGAAAGACAAGCTGTCAGAAGTAAGTCAGTATTGGAGAGAGGCAGAAGGCTGTACTTGGCAGAGGCTAGGGTAAGAGGTTCCTCAAAGCAGCCTTCTCAAAGGGCATAGAAGCAGAGGCCTTCTCTAGCGGCCTCTCCACCAGAGTCTATAGACAAAAGGAACACCTTGAAGCTGGCTGCGAATGCACAGCTGAGGAGGAAAGCAGTACCCGCATGCTACGAATGTGATCTCTTGATGGTGCCCCAGAAAGGAACTCTGGCACTTGTACTTCCCTAGTGAGCTTAGCTGAACAGAGTTTGCCCCCCAGTGGCGAGCAGAAACATTGCTAGTGGCCAGTGAGCCACCCCATACACCGGGGCAGTAGCACCACACACATCTCCCAGAGAACAGAGACTTCCCAATCCGTGCGTGTTCTCTTCAAATGGAGAGGGTAGTTTGCAGTCTGCGAAGCACAGTCATGACCCACAGCGCTGCAGGAGTGCCATCTCCAAAGTGAATGGGAAGCTGCCCTCCCTCGAGTGGGTAAAGGCCTAACATCAGCCGTGAAGGCACGTCACGGTGTGCAAAAGAAGAACAGAGAACAGACATTTTTCCCTACAGGAAAAGGGCTCATGGTTTCTAAAACGGAAAGACAAGCTGTCAGAAGTAAGTCAGTATTGGAGAGAGGCAGAAGGCTGTACTTGGCAGAGGCTAGGGTAAGAGTTTCCTCAAAGCAGCCTTCTCAAAGGGCATAGAAGCAGAGGCCTTCTCCAGCGGCCTCTCCACCAGAGTCTATACACAAAAGGAACACCTTGAAGCTGGCTGCGAATGCACAGCTTAGGAGGAGAGCAGTACCCGCATGCTACGAATGTGATCCCTTGATGGTGCTCCAGAAAGGAACTCTGGCACTTGTACTTCCCAAGTGAGCTTAGCTGCACAAAGTTTGCCCCACAGTGGCGAGCAGAAACATTGCTAGTGGCCAGTGAGCCATCCGATACACCGGGGCAGTAGCACCACACACATCTCCCAGAGAACAGAGACTTCCCAATCCGTGCGTGATCTCTTCGAATGGAGAGGGTAGTTTGCAGTCTGCGAAGCACAGTCATGACCCACAGCGCTGCAGGAGTGCCATCTCCAAAGTGAATTGGAAGCTGCCCTCCCTCGAGTGGGTAAAGGCCTAACAACAGCCCTGATGGCAAGTCACCGTGTGCAAAAGAAGAACAGAAAACGAACATTTTTCCCTGCAGGAAAAGGGCTCTCGGATTCTCAAACGGAAAGACAAGCTTTCAGAAGTAAGTCAGTATTTGAGAGAGGCAGAATGCTGTACTTGGCAGAGGCTAGGGTAAGAGTTTCCTCAAAGCAGCCTTCTCAAAGGGCATAGAAGCAGAGGCCTTCTCCAGCGGCCTCTCCACCAGAGTCTATACACAAAAGGAACACCTTGAAGCTGGCTGCGAATGCACAGCTGAGGAGGAGAGAGGTACCCGCATGCTACGAATGTGATCTCTTGATGGTGCCCCAGAAAGGAACTCTGGCACTTGTACTTCCCAAGTGAGCTTAGCTGTACAAAGTTTGCCTCACAGTGGCGAGCAGAAACATTGCTAGTGGCCAGTGAGCCACCCCATACACCGGGGCAGTAGCACCACACACATCTCCCAGAGAACAGAGACTTACCAATCCCTGCGTGTTCTCTTCGAATGGAGAGGGTAGTTTGCAGTCTGCGAAGCACAGTCATGGCCCACAGCGCTGCAGGAGTGCCATCTCCAAAGTGAATGGGAAGCTGCCCTCCCTCGAGTGGGTAAAGGCCTAACACCAGCCCTGATGGCACGTCACCGTGTGCAAAAGGAGAACAGAAAACGAACATTTTTCCCTGCAGAAAAGGGCTCTCGGTTTCTCAAACGGAAAGACAAGCTGTCAGAAGTAAGTCAGTATTGGAGAGAGGCAGAAGGCTGTACTTGGCAGAGGCTAGGGTAAGAGGTTCCTCAAAGCAGCCTTCTCAAAGGGCATAGAAGCAGAGGCCTTCTCCAGCGGCCTCTCCACCAGAGTCTATACACAAAAGGAACACCTTGAAGCTGGCTGCGAATGCACAGCTGAGGAGGAGAGCAGTACCCGCATGCTACGAATGTGATCTCTTGATGGTGCCCCAGAAAGGAACTCTGGCACTTGTACTTCCCAAGTGAGCTTAGGTGCACAAAGTTTGCCCCACAGTGGCGAGCAGAAACATTGCTAGTGGCCAGTGAGCCATCCGATACACCGAGGCAGTAGCACCACACACATCTCCCAGAGAACAGAGACTTCCCAATCCGTGCGTGTTCTCTTCGAATCAAGAGGGTAGTTTGCAGTCTGCGAAGCACAGTCATGGCCCACAGCGCTGCAGGAGTGCCATCTCCAAAGTGAATAGGAAGCTGCCCGCCCTCGAGTGGGTAAAGGCCTAACACCAGCCCTGAAGGCACGTCACCGTGTGTAAAAGAAGAACAGAATACGGACAATTTTCCCTGCAGGAAAAGGGCTCTTGGTTTCTCAAACGGAAAGACAAGCTGTCAGACGTAAGTCAGTATTGGAGAGAGGCAGAAGGCTGTACTTGGCAGAGGCTAGGGTAAGAGGTTCCTCAAAGCATCCTTCTCAAAGGGCATAGAAGCAGAGGCCTTCTCCAGCGGCCTCTCCACCAGAGTCTATACACCAAAGGAACACCTTGAAGCTGGCTTCAAATGCACAGCTTGGAGGAAAGCAGTACCCGCATACTACGAATGTGATCTCTTGATGGTGCCCCAGAAAGGAACTCTGGCACTTGTACTTCCCAAGTGAGCTTAGCTGAACAGAGTTTGCCCGACAGTGGCGAGCAGAAACATTGCTAGTGGCCAGTGAGCCACCCCATACACCGGGGCAGTAGCACCACACACATCTCCCAGAGAACAGAGACTTCCCAATCCGTGCGTGTTCTCTTCGAATGAAGAGGGTAGTTTGCAGTCTGCGAAGCACAGTCACGGCCCACAGCGCTGCAGGAGTGCCATCTCCAAAGTGTATGGGAAGCTGCCCTCCCTCGAGTGGGTAAAGGCCTAACACCAGCCGTGATGGCATGTCACCGTGTGCAAAAGGAGAACAGAAAACGAACATTTTTCCCTGCAGAAAAGGGCTCTCGGTTTCTCAAACTCAAAGACAAGCTGTCAGAAGTAAGTCAGTATTGGAGAGAGGCAGAAGGCTGTACTTGGCAGAGGCTAGGGTAAGAGGTTCCTCAAAGCAGCCTTGTCAAAGGGCATAGAAGCAGAGGCCTTCTCTAGCGGCCTCTCCACCAGAGTCTATAGACAAAAGGAACACCTTGAAGCTGGCTGCGAATGCACAGCTTAGGAGGCAAGCAGTACCCGCATGCTACGAATGTGATCTCTTGATGGTGCCCCAGAAAGGAACTCTGGCACTTGTACTTCCCTAGTGAGCTTAACTGAACAGAGTTTGCCCCACAGTGGCGAGCAGAAACATTGCTAGTGGCCAGTGAGCCACCCCATACACTGGGGCAATAGCACCACACACATCTCCCAGAGAACAGAGACTTCCCAATCCGTGCGTGTTCTCTTCAAATGGAGAGGGTAGTTTGCAGTCTGCGAAGCACAGTCATGGCCCACAGCGCTGCAGGAGTGCCATCTCCAAAGTGAATGGGAAGCTGCCCTCCCTCGAGTGGGTAAAGGTCTAACACCAGCCGTGAAGGCACGTCACCGTGTGCAAAAGAAGAACAGAGAACAGACATTTTTCCCTGCAGGAAAAGGGCTCATGGTTTGTAAAACGGAAAGACAAGCTGTCAGAAGTAAGTCAGTATTGGAGAGAGGCAGAAGGCTGTACTTGGCAGAGGCTAGGGTAAGAGTTTCCTCAAAGCAGGCTTCTCAAAGGGCATAGAAGCAGAGGCCTTCTCCAGCGGCCTCTCCACCAGAGTCTATACACAAAAGGAACACCTTGAAGCTGGCTGCGAATGCACAGCTTAGGAGGAGAGCAGTACCCGCATGCTACAAATGTGATCCCTTGATGGTGCTCCAGAAAGGAACTCTGGCACTTGTACTTCCCAAGTGAGCTTAGCTGCACAAAGTTTGCCCCACAGTGGCGAGCAGAAACATTGCTAGTGGCCAGGGAGCCATCCGATACACCGGGGCAGTAGCACCACACACATCTCCCAGAGAACAGAGACTTCCCAATCCGTGCGTGTTCTCTTCGAATGGAGAGGGTAGTTTGCAGTCTGCGAAGCACAGTCATGACCCACAGCGCTGCAGGAGTGCCATCTCCAAAGTGAATTGGAAGCTGCCCTCCCTCGAGTGGGTAAAGGCCTAACAACAGCCCTGATGGCAAGTCACCGTGTGCAAAAGAAGAACAGAAAACGAACATTTTTCCCTGCAGGAAAAGGGCTCTCGGATTCTCAAACGGAAAGACAAGCTTTCAGAAGTAAGTCAGTATTTGAGAGAGGCAGAATGCTGTACTTGGCAGAGGCTAGGGTAAGAGTTTCCTCAAAGCAGCCTTCTCAAAGGGCATAGAAGCAGAGGCCTTCTCCAGCGGCCTCTCCACCAGAGTCTATACACAAAAGGAACACCTTGAAGCTGGCTGCGAATGCACAGCTGAGGAGGAGAGCAGTACCCGCATGCTACGAATGTGATCTCTTGATGGTGCCCCAGAAAGGAACTCTGGCACTTGTACTTCCCAAGTGAGCTTAGCTGTACAAAGTTTGCCTCACAGTGGCGAGCAGAAACATTGCTAGTGGCCAGTGAGCCACCCCATACACCGGGGCAGTAGCACCACACACATCTCCCAGAGAACAGAGACTTACCAATCCCTGCGTGTTCTCTTCGAATGGAGAGGGTAGTTTGCAGTCTGCGAAGCACAGTCATGGCCCACAGCGCTGCAGGAGTGCCATCTCCAAAGTGAATGGGAAGCTGCCCTCCCTCGAGTGGGTAAAGGCCTAACACCAGCCCTGATGGCACGTCACCGTGTGCAAAAGGAGAACAGAAAACGAACATTTTTCCCTGCAGAAAAGGGCTCTCGGTTTCTCAAACGGAAAGACAAGCTGTCAGAAGTAAGTCAGTATTGGAGAGAGGCAGAAGGCTGTACTTGGCAGAGGCTAGGGTAAGAGGTTCCTCAAAGCAGCCTTCTCAAAGGGCATAGAAGCAGAGGCCTTCTCTAGCGGCCTCTCCAACAGAGTCTATAGACAAAAGGAACACCTTGAAGCTGGCGGCGAATGCACAGCTTAGGAGGAAAGCAGTACCCGCATGCTACGAATGTGATCTCTTGATGGTGCCCGAGAAAGGAACTCTGGCACTTGTACTTCCCTAGTGAGCTTAGCTGAACAGAGTTTGCCCCACAGTGGCGAGCAGAAACATTGCTAGTGGCCAGTGAGCCACCCCATACACCGGGGCAGTAGCACCACACACATCTCCCAGAGAACACAGACTTCCCAATCCGTGCGTGTTCTCTTCAAATGGAGAGGGTAGTTTGCAGTCTGCGAAGCACAGTCATGGCCCACAGCGCTGCAGGAGTGCCATCTCCAAAGTGAATGGGAAGCTGCCCTCCCTCGAGTGGGTAAAGGCCTAACACCAGCCGTGAAGTCACGTCACCGTGTGTAAAAGAAGAACAGAGAACAGACATTTTTCCCTACAGGAAAAGGTCTCATGGTTTCTAAAACGGAAAGACAAGCTGTCAGAAGTAAGTCAGTATTGGAGAGAGGCAGAAGGCTGTACTTGGCAGACGCTAGGGTAAGAGTTTCCTCAAAGCAGCCTTCTCAAAGGGCATAGAAGCAGAGGCCTTCTCCAGCGGCCTCTCCACCAGAGTCTATACACAAAAGGAACACCTTGAAGCTGGCTGCGAATGCACAGCTGAGGAGGAGAGCAGTACCCGCATGCTACGAATGTGATCTCTTGATGGTGCCCCAGAAAGGAACTCTGGCACTTGTACTTCCCAAGTGAGCTTAGGTGCACAAAGTTTGCCCCACAGTGGCGAGCAGAAACATTGCTAGTGGCCAGTGAGCCATCCGATACACCGAGGCAGTAGCACCACACACATCTCCCAGAGAACAGAGACTTCCCAATCCGTGGGTGTTCTCTTCGAATGGAGAGGGTAGTTTGCAGTCTGCGAAGCACAGTCATGGCCCACAGCGCTGCAGGAGTGCCATCTCCAAAGTGAATGGGAAGCTGCCCTCCCTCGAGTGGGTAAAGGCCTAACACCAGCCCTGAAGGCACGTCACCGTGTGTAAAAGAAGAACAGAATACGGACAATTTTCCCTGCAGGAAAAGGGCTCTTGGTTTCTCAAACGGAAAGACAAGCTGTCAGACGTAAGTCAGTATTGGAGAGAGGCAGAAGGCTGTACTTGGCAGAGGCTAGGGTAAGAGGTTCCTCAAAGCATCCTTCTCAAAGGGCATAGAAGCAGAGGCCTTCTCCAGCGGCCTCTCCACCAGAGTCTATACACCAAAGGAACACCTTGAAGCTGGCTTCAAATGCACAGCTTGGAGGAAAGCAGTACCCGCATACTACGAATGTGATCTCTTGATGGTGCCCCAGAAAGGAACTCTGGCACTTGTACTTCCCAAGTGAGCTTAGCTGAACAGAGTTTGCCCGACAGTGGCGAGCAGAAACATTGCTAGTGGCCAGTGAGCCACCCGATACACCGGGGCAGTAGCACCACACACATCTCCCAGAGAACAGAGACTTCCCAATCCGTGCGTGTTCTCTTCGAATGAAGAGGGTAGTTTGCAGTCTGCGAAGCACAGTCACGGCCCACAGCGCTGCAGGAGTGCCATCTCCAAAGTGTATGGGAAGCTGCCCTCCCTCGAGTGGGTAAAGGCCTAACACCAGCCGTGATGGCATGTCACCGTGTGCAAAAGGAGAACAGAAAACGAACATTTTTCCCTGCAGAAAAGGGCTCTCGGTTTCTCAAACTCAAAGACAAGCTGTCAGAAGTAAGTCAGTATTGGAGAGAGGCAGAAGGCTGTACTTGGCAGAGGCTAGGGTAAGAGGTTCCTCAAAGCAGCCTTCTCAAAGGGCATAGAAGCAGAGGCCTTCTCTAGCGGCCTCTCCACCAGAGTCTATAGACAAAAGGAACACCTTGAAGCTGGCTGCGAATGCACAGCTTAGGAGGCAAGCAGTACCCGCATGCTACGAATGTGATCTCTTGATGGTGCCCCAGAAAGGAACTCTGGCACTTGTACTTCCCTAGTGAGCTTAACTGAACAGAGTTTGCCCCACAGTGGCGAGCAGAAACATTGCTAGTGGCCAGTGAGCCACCCCATACACTGGGGCAATAGCACCACACACATCTCCCAGAGAACAGAGACTTCCCAATCCGTGCGTGTTCTCTTCAAATGGAGAGGGTAGTTTGCAGTCTGCGAAGCACAGTCATGGCCCACAGCGCTGCAGGAGTGCCATCTCCAAAGTGAATGGGAAGCTGCCCTCCCTCGAGTGGGTAAAGGTCTAACACCAGCCGTGAAGGCACGTCACCGTGTGCAAAAGAAGAACAGTGAACAGACATTTTTCCCTGCAGGAAAAGGGCTCATGGTTTGTAAAACGGAAAGACAAGCTGTCAGAAGTAAGTCAGTATTGGAGAGAGGCAGAAGGCTGTACTTGGCAGAGGCTAGGGTAAGAGTTTCCTCAAAGCAGGCTTCTCAAAGTGCATAGAAGCAGAGGCCTTCTCCAGCGGCCTCTCCACCAGAGTCTATACACAAAAGGAACACCTTGAAGCTGGCTGCGAATGCACAGCTGAGGAGGAGAGCAGTACCCGCATGCTACGAATGTGATCTCTTGATGGTGCCCCAGAAAGGAACTCTGGCACTTGTACTTCCCAAGTGAGCTTAGGTGCACAAAGTTTGCCCCACAGTGGCGAGCAGAACCATTGCTAGTGGCCAGTGAGCCATCCGATACACCGGGGCAGTAGCACCATACACATCTCCCAGAGAACAGAGACTTCCCAATCCGTGCGTGTTCTCTTCGAATGCAGAGGGTAGTTTGCAGTCTGCGAAGCACAGGCATGGCCGACAGAGCTGCAGGAGTGCCATCTCCAAAGTGAATGGGAAGCTGCCTTCCCTCGAGTGGGTAAAGGCCTAACACCAGCCCTGATGGCACGTCACCGTGTGCAAAAGGAGAACAGAAAACGGACATTTTTCCCTGCAGGAAAAGGGCTCTTGTTTTCTCAAACGAAAAGACAAGCTGTCAGAAGTAAGTCAGTATTGGAGAGAGGCAGAAGGCTGTACTTGGCAGAGGCTAGGGTAAGAGGTTCCTCAAAGCAGCCTTCTCAAAGGGCATAGAAGCAGAGGCCTTCTCCATCGGCCTCTCCACCAGAGTCTATCCACCAATGGAACACCTTGAAGCTGGCTGCGAATGCACAGCTTAGGAGGAAAGCAGTACCCGCATGCTACGAATGTGATCTCTTGATGGTGCCCCAGAAAGGAACTCTGGCACTTGTACTTCCCTAGTGAGCTTAGCTGAACAGAGTTTCCCCAAAGTGGCGAGCAGAAACATTGCTAGTGGCCAGTGAGCCACCCAATACACCGGGGCAGTAGCACCACACACATCTCCCAGAGAACAGAGACTTCCCAATCCGTGCGTGTTCTCTTCAAATGGAGAGGGTAGTTTGCAGTCTGCGAAGCACAGTCATGGCCCACAGCGCTGCAGGAGTGCCATCTCCAAAGTGAATGGGAAGCTGCCCTCCCTCGAGTGCTAAAGGCCTAACACCAGCCGTGAAGGCACGTTACCGTGTTTAAAAGAAGAACAGAATACGGACATTTTTCCCTGCAGGAAAAGGTCTCATGGTTTCTAAAACGGAAAGACAAGCTGTCAGAAGTAAGTCAGTATTGGAGAGAGGCAGAAGGCTGTACTTGGCAGAGGCTAGGGTAAGAGTTTCCTCAAAGCAGCCTTCTCAAAGGGCATAGAAGCAGAGGCCTTCTCCAGCGGCCTCTCCACCAGAGTCTATACACAAAAGGAACACCTTGAAGCTGGCTGCGAATGCACAGCTTAGGAGGAGAGCAGTACCCGCATGCTACGAATGTGATCCCTTGATGGTGCCCCAGAAAGGAACTCTGGCACTTGTACTTCCCAAGTGAGCTTAGCTGCACAAAGTTTGCCCCACAGTGGCGAGCAGAAACAGTGCTAGTGGCCAGTGAGCCATCCGATACACCGGGGCAGTAGCACCACACACATCTCCCAGAGAACAGAGACTTCCCAATCCGTGCGTGTTCTCTTCGAATGGAGAGGGTAGTTTGCAGTCTGCGAAGCACAGTCATGACCCACAGCGCTGCAGGAGTGCCATCTCCAAAGTGAATTGGAAGCTGCCCTCCCTCGAGTGGGTAAAGGCCTAACAAAAGCCCTGATGGCAAGTCACCGTGTGCAAAAGAAGAACAGAAAACGAACATTTTTCCCTGCAGGACAAGGGCTCTCGGGTTCTCAAACGGAAAGACAAGCTGTCAGAAGTAAGTCAGTATTGGAGAGAGGCAGAAGGCTGTACTTGGCAGAGGCTAGGGTAAGAGTTTCCTCAAAGCAGCCTTCTCAATGGGCATAGAAGCAGAGGCCTTCTCCAGCGGCCATTCCACCAGAGTCTATCCACAAAAGGAACACCTTGAAGCTGGCTGCGAATGCACAGCTTAGGAGGAGAGCAGTACCCGCATGCTACGAATGTGATCTCTTGATGGTGCCCCAGAAAGGAACTCGGGCACTTGTACTTCCCAAGTGAGCTTAGCTGCACAACGTTTGCCCCACAGTGGCGAGCAGAAACATTGCTAGTGGCCAGTGAGCCACGCCATACACCGGGGCAGTAGCACCACACACATCTCCCAGAGAACAGAGACTTCCCAATCCGTGCGTGTTCTCTTCGAATCAAGAGGGTAGTTTGCAGTCTGCGAAGCACAGTCATGGCCCACAGCGCTGCAGGAGTGCCATCTCCAAAGTGAATGGGAAGCTGCCCTCCCTCGAGTGGGTAAAGGCCTAACACCAGCCGTGAAGGCACGTCACCGTGTGTAAAAGAAGAACAGAATACGGACATTTTTCCCTGCAGGTAAAGGTCTCATGGTTTCTAAAACGGAAAGACAAGCTGTCAGAAGTAAGTCAGTATTGGAGAGAGGCAGAAGGCTGTACTTGGCAGAGGCTAGGGTAAGAGTTTCCTCAAAGCAGCCTTCTCAAAGGGCATAGAAGCAGAGGCCTTCTCCAGCGGCCTCTCCACCAGGGTCTATACACAAAAGGAACACCTTGAAGCTGGCTGCGAATGCACAGCTGAGGAGGAGAGCAGTACCCGCATGCTACGAATGTGATCTCTTGATGGTGCCCCAGAAAGGAACTCTGGCACTTGTACTTCCCAAGTGAGCTTAGCTGTACAAAGTTTGCCCCACAGTGGCGAGCAGAAACATTGCTAGTGGCCAGTGAGCCACCCCATACACCGGGGCAGTAGCACCACACACATCTCCCAGAGAATAGAGACTTACCAATCCGTGCGTGTTCTCTTCGAATGGAGAGGGTAGTTTGCAGTCTGCGAAGCACAGTCACGGCCCACAGCGCTGCAGGAGTGCCATCTCCAAAGTGAATGGGAAGCTGCCCTCCCTCGAGTGGGTAAAGGCCTAACACCAGCCCTGATGGCACGTCACCGTGTGCAAAAGGAGAACAGAAAACGAACATTTTTCCCTGCAGAAAAGGGCTCTCGGTTTCTCAAACGGAAAGACAAGCTGTCAGAAGTAAGTCAGTATTGGAGAGAGGCAGAAGGCTGTACTTGGCAGAGGCTAGGGTAAGAGGTTCCTCAAAGCAGCCTTCTCAAAGGGCATAGAAGCAGAGGCCTTCTCTAGCGGCCTCTCCAACAGAGTCTATAGACAAAAGGAACACCTTGAAGCTGGCGGCGAATGCACAGCTTAGGAGGAAAGCAGTACCCGCATGCTACGAATGTGATCTCTTGATGGTGCCCCAGAAAGGAACTCTGGCACTTGTACTTCCCTAGTGAGCTTAGCTGAACAGAGTTTGCCCCACAGTGGCGAGCAGAAACATTGCTAGTGGCCAGTGAGCCACCCCATACACCGGGGCAATAGCACCACACACATCTCCCAGAGAACACAGACTTCCCAATCCGTGCGTGTTCTCTTCAAATGGAGAGGGTAGTTTGCAGTCTGCGAAGCACAGTCATGGCCCACAGCGCTGCAGGAGTGCCATGTCCAAAGTGAATGGGAAGCTGCCCTCCCTCGAGTGGGTAAAGGCCTAACACCAGCCGTGAAGTCACGTCACCGTGTGTAAAAGAAGAACAGAGAACAGACATTTTTCCCTACAGGAAAAGGTCTCATGGTTTCTAAAACGGAAAGACAAGCTGTCAGAAGTAAGTCAGTATTGGAGAGAGGCAGAAGGCTGTACTTGGCAGACGCTAGGGTAAGAGTTTCCTCAAAGCAGCCTTCTCAAAGGACATAGAAGCAGAGGCCTTCTCCAGCGGCCTCTCCACCAGAGTCTATACACAAAAGGAACACCTTGAAGCTGGCTGCGAATGCACAGCTGAGGAGGAGAGCAGTACCCGCATGCTACGAATGTGATCTCTTGATGGTGCCCCAGAAAGGAACTCTGGCACTTGTACTTCCCAAGTGAGCTTAGGTGCACAAAGTTTGCCCCACAGTGGCGAGCAGAACCATTGCTAGTGGCCAGTGAGCCATCCGATACACCGGGGCAGTAGCACCACACACATCTCCCAGAGAACAGAGACTTCCCAATCCGTGCGTGTTCTCTTCGAATGGAGAGGGTAGTTTGCAGTCTGCGAAGCACAGTCATGACCCACAGCGCTGCAGGAGTGCCATCTCCAAAGTGAATGGGAAGCTGCCCTCCCTCGAGTGGGTAAAGGCCTAACACCAGCCCTGAAGGCACGTCACCGTGTGGAAAAGAAGAACAGAAAACGGACAATTTTCCCTGCAGGAAAAGGGCTCTTGGTTTCTCAAACGGAAAGACAAGCTGTCAGACGTAAGTCAGTATTGGAGAGAGGCAGAAGGCTGTACTTGGCAGAGGCTAGGGTAAGAGGTTCCTCAAAGCATCGTTCTCAAAGGGCATAGAAGCAGAGGCCTTCTCCAGCGGCCTCTCCACCAGAGTCTATACACCAAAGGAACACCTTGAAGCTGGCTTCAAATGCACAGCTTGGAGGAAAGCAGTACCCGCATACTACGAATGTGATCTCTTGATGGTGCCCCAGAAAGGAACTCTGGCACTTGTACTTCCCAAGTGAGCTTAGCTGAACAGAGTTTGCCCGACAGTGGCGAGCAGAAACATTGCTAGTGGCCAGTGAGCCACCCCATACACCGGGGCAGTAGCACCACACACATCTCCCAGAGAACAGAGACTTCCCAATCCGTGCGTGTTCTCTTCGAATGAAGAGGGTAGTTTGCAGTCTGCGAAGCACAGTCACTGCCCACAGCGCTGCAGGAGTGCCATCTCCAAAGTGTATGGGAAGCTGCCCTCCCTCGAGTGGGTAAAGGCCTAACACCAGCCCTGATGGCACGTCACCGTGTGCAAAAGGAGAACAGAAAACGAACATTTTTCCCTGCAGAAAAGGGCTCTCGGTTTCTCAAACGGAAAGACAAGCTGTCAGAAGTAAGTCAGTATTGGAGAGAGGCAGAAGGCTGTACTTGGCAGAGGCTAGGGTAAGAGGTTCCTCAAAGCAGCCTTGTCAAAGGGCATAGAAGCAGAGGCCTTCTCTAGCGGCCTCTCCACCAGAGTCTATAGACAAAAGGAACACCTTGAATCTGGCTGCGAATGCACAGCTTAGGAGGCAAGCAGTACCCGCATGCTACGAATGTGATCTCTTGATGGTGCCCCAGAAAGGAACTCTGGCACTTGTACTTCCCTAGTGAGCTTAACTGAACAGAGTTTGCCCCACAGTGGCGAGCAGAAACATTGCTAGTGGCCAGTGAGCCACCCCATACACCGGGGCAATAGCACCACACACATCTCCCAGAGAACAGAGACTTCCCAATCCGTGCGTGTTCTCTTCAAATGGAGAGGGTAGTTTGCAGTCTGCGAAGCACAGTCATGGCCCACAGCGCTGCAGGAGTGCCATCTCCAAAGTGAATGGGAAGCTGCCCTCCCTCGAGTGGGTAAAGGTCTAACACCAGCCGTGAAGGCACGTCACCGTGTGCAAAAGAAGAACAGAGAACAGACATTTTTCCCTGCAGGAAAAGGGCTCATGGTTTGTAAAACGGAAAGACAAGCTGTCAGAAGTAAGTCAGTATTGGAGAGAGGCAGAAGGCTGTACTTGGCAGAGGCTAGGGTAAGAGTTTCCTCAAAGCAGCCTTCTCAAAGGGCATAGAAGCAGAGGCCTTCTCCAGCGGCCTCTCCACCAGAGTCTATACACAAAAGGAACACCTTGAAGCTGGCTGCGAATGCACAGCTGAGGAGGACAGCAGTACCCGCATGCTACGAATGTGATCTCTTGATGGTGCCCCAGAAAGGAACTCTGGCACTTGTACCTCCCAAGTGAGCTTAGGTGCACAAAGTTTGCCCCACAGTGGCGAGCAGAACCATTGCTAGTGGCCAGTGAGCCATCCGATACCCCGGGGCAGTAGCACCATACACATATCCCAGAGAACAGAGACTTCCCAATCCGTGCGTGTTCTCTTCGAATGCAGAGGGTAGTTTGCAGTCTGCGAAGCACAGGCATGGCCGACAGCGCTGCACGAGTGCCATCTCCAAAGTGAATGGGAAGCTGCCTTCCCTCGAGTGGGTAAAGGCCTAACACCAGCCCTGATGGCACGTCACCGTGTGCAAAAGGAGAACAGAAAACGGACATTTTTCCCTGCAGGAAAAGGGCTCTTGTTTTCTCAAACGAAAAGACAAGCTGTCAGAAGTAAGTCAGTATTGGAGAGAGGCAGAAGGCTGTACTTGGCAGAGGCTAGGGTAAGAGGTTCCTAAAAGCAGCCTTCTCAAAGGGCATAGAAGCAGAGGCCTTCTCCATCGGCCTCTCCACCAGAGTCTATCCACCAAAGGAACACCTTGAAGCTGGCTGCGAATGCACAGCTTAGGAGGAAAGCAGTACCCGCATGCTACGAATGTGATCTCTTGATGGTGCCCCAGAAAGGAACTCTGGCACTTGTACTTCCCTAGTGAGCTTAGCTGAACAGAGTTTCCCCAAAGTGGCGAGCAGAAACATTGCTAGTGGCCAGTGAGCCACCCAATACACCGGGGCAGTAGCACCACACACATCTCCCAGAGAACAGAGACTTCCCAATCCGTGCGTGTTCTCTTCAAATGGAGAGGGTAGTTTGCAGTCTGCGAAGCACAGTCATGGCCCACAGCGCTGCAGGAGTGCCATCTCCAAAGTGAATGGGAAGCTGCCCTCCCTCGAGTGGGTAAAGGCCTAACACCAGCCGTGAAGGCACGTTACTGTGTGTAAAAGAAGAACAGAATACGGACATTTTTCCCTGCAGGAAAAGGTCTCATGGTTTCTAAAACGGAAAGACAAGCTGTCAGAAGTAAGTCAGTATTGGAGAGAGGCAGAAGGCTGTACTTGGCAGAGGCTAGGGTAAGAGTTTCCTCAAAGCAGCCTTCTCAAAGGGCATAGAAGCAGAGGCCTTCTCCAGCGGCCTCTCCACCAGAGTCTATACACAAAAGGAACACCTTGAAGCTGGCTGCGAATGCACAGCTTAGGAGGAGAGCAGTACCCGCATGCTACGAATGTGATCCCTTGATGGTGCCCCAGAAAGGAACTCTGGCACTTGTACTTCCCAAGTGAGCTTAGCTGCACAAAGTTTGCCCCACAGTGGCGAGCAGAAACAGTGCTAGTGGCCAGTGAGCCATCCGATACACCGGGGCAGTAGCACCACACACATCTCCCAGAGAACAGAGACTTCCCAATCCGTGCGTGTTCTCTTCGAATGCAGAGGGTAGTTTGCAGTCTGCGAAGCACAGTCATGACCCACAGCGCTGCAGGAGTGCCATCTCCAAAGTGAATTGGAAGCTGCCCTCCCTCGAGTGGGTAAAGGCCTAACAACAGCCCTGATGGCAAGTCACCGTGTGCAAAAGAAGAACAGAAAACGAACATTTTTACCTGCAGGACAAGGGCTCTCGGGTTCTCAAACGGAAAGACAAGCTGTCAGAAGTAAGTCAGTATTGGAGAGAGGCAGAAGGCTGTACTTGGCAGAGGCTAGGGTAAGAGTTTCCTCAAAGCAGCCTTCTCAATGGGCATAGAAGCAGAGGCCTTCTCCAGCGGCCATTCCACCAGAGTCTATCCACAAAAGGAACACCTTGAAGCTGGCTGCGAATGCACAGCTTAGGAGGAGAGCAGTACCCGCATGCTACGAATGTGATCTCTTGATGGTGCCCCAGAAAGGAACTCGGGCACTTGTACTTCCCAAGTGAGCTTAGCTGCACAACGTTTGCCCCACAGTGGCGAGCAGAAACATTGCTAGTGGCCAGTGAGCCACGCCATACACCGGGGCAGTAGCACCACACACATCTCCCAGAGAACAGAGACTTCCCAATCCGTGCGTGTTCTCTTCAAATGGAGAGGGTAGTTTGCAGTCTGCGAAGCACAGTCATGGCCCACAGCGCTGCAGGAGTGCCATCTCCAAAGTGAATGGGAAGCTGCCCTCCCTCGAGTGGGTAAAGGTCTAACACCAGCCGTGAAGGCACGTCACCGTGTGCAAAAGGAGAACAGAAAACGAACATTTTTCCCTGCAGAAAAGGGCTCTCGGTTTCTCAAACGGAAAGACAAGCTGTCAGAAGTAAGTCAGTATTGGAGAGAGGCAGAAGGCTGTACTTGGCAGAGGCTAGGGTAAGAGGTTCCTCAAAGCAGCCTTGTCAAAGGGCATAGAAGCAGAGGCCTTCTCTAGCGGCCTCTCCACCAGAGTCTATAGACAAAAGGAACACCTTGAATCTGGCTGCGAATGCACAGCTTAGGAGGCAAGCAGTACCCGCATGCTACGAATGTGATCTCTTGATGGTGCCCCAGAAAGGAACTCTGGCACTTGTACTTCCCTAGTGAGCTTAACTGAACAGAGTTTGCCCCACAGTGGCGAGCAGAAACATTGCTAGTGGCCAGTGAGCCACCCCATACACCGGGGCAATAGCACCACACACATCTCCCAGAGAACAGAGACTTCCCAATCCGTGCGTGTTCTCTTCAAATGGAGAGGGTAGTTTGCAGTCTGCGAAGCACAGTCATGGCCCACAGCGCTGCAGGAGTGCCATCTCCAAAGTGAATGGGAAGCTGCCCTCCCTCGAGTGGGTAAAGGTCTAACACCAGCCGTGAAGGCACGTCACCGTGTGCAAAAGAAGAACAGAGAACAGACATTTTTCCCTGCAGGAAAAGGGCTCATGGTTTGTAAAACGGAAAGACAAGCTGTCAGAAGTAAGTCAGTATTGGAGAGAGGCAGAAGGCTGTACTTGGCAGAGGCTAGGGTAAGAGTTTCCTCAAAGCAGCCTTCTCAAAGGGCATAGAAGCAGAGGCCTTCTCCAGCGGCCTCTCCACCAGAGTCTATACACAAAAGGAACACCTTGAAGCTGGCTGCGAATGCACAGCTGAGGAGGACAGCAGTACCCGCATGCTACGAATGTGATCTCTTGATGGTGCCCCAGAAAGGAACTCTGGCACTTGTACCTCCCAAGTGAGCTTAGGTGCACAAAGTTTGCCCCACAGTGGCGAGCAGAACCATTGCTAGTGGCCAGTGAGCCATCCGATACCCCGGGGCAGTAGCACCATACACATATCCCAGAGAACAGAGACTTCCCAATCCGTGCGTGTTCTCTTCGAATGCAGAGGGTAGTTTGCAGTCTGCGAAGCACAGGCATGGCCGACAGCGCTGCACGAGTGCCATCTCCAAAGTGAATGGGAAGCTGCCTTCCCTCGAGTGGGTAAAGGCCTAACACCAGCCCTGATGGCACGTCACCGTGTGCAAAAGGAGAACAGAAAACGGACATTTTTCCCTGCAGGAAAAGGGCTCTTGTTTTCTCAAACGAAAAGACAAGCTGTCAGAAGTAAGTCAGTATTGGAGAGAGGCAGAAGGCTGTACTTGGCAGAGGCTAGGGTAAGAGGTTCCTAAAAGCAGCCTTCTCAAAGGGCATAGAAGCAGAGGCCTTCTCCATCGGCCTCTCCACCAGAGTCTATCCACCAAAGGAACACCTTGAAGCTGGCTGCGAATGCACAGCTTAGGAGGAAAGCAGTACCCGCATGCTACGAATGTGATCTCTTGATGGTGCCCCAGAAAGGAACTCTGGCACTTGTACTTCCCTAGTGAGCTTAGCTGAACAGAGTTTCCCCAAAGTGGCGAGCAGAAACATTGCTAGTGGCCAGTGAGCCACCCAATACACCGGGGCAGTAGCACCACACACATCTCCCAGAGAACAGAGACTTCCCAATCCGTGCGTGTTCTCTTCAAATGGAGAGGGTAGTTTGCAGTCTGCGAAGCACAGTCATGGCCCACAGCGCTGCAGGAGTGCCATCTCCAAAGTGAATGGGAAGCTGCCCTCCCTCGAGTGGGTAAAGGCCTAACACCAGCCGTGAAGGCACGTTACTGTGTGTAAAAGAAGAACAGAATACGGACATTTTTCCCTGCAGGAAAAGGTCTCATGGTTTCTAAAACGGAAAGACAAGCTGTCAGAAGTAAGTCAGTATTGGAGAGAGGCAGAAGGCTGTACTTGGCAGAGGCTAGGGTAAGAGTTTCCTCAAAGCAGCCTTCTCAAAGGGCATAGAAGCAGAGGCCTTCTCCAGCGGCCTCTCCACCAGAGTCTATACACAAAAGGAACACCTTGAAGCTGGCTGCGAATGCACAGCTTAGGAGGAGAGCAGTACCCGCATGCTACGAATGTGATCCCTTGATGGTGCCCCAGAAAGGAACTCTGGCACTTGTACTTCCCAAGTGAGCTTAGCTGCACAAAGTTTGCCCCACAGTGGCGAGCAGAAACAGTGCTAGTGGCCAGTGAGCCATCCGATACACCGGGGCAGTAGCACCACACACATCTCCCAGAGAACAGAGACTTCCCAATCCGTGCGTGTTCTCTTCGAATGCAGAGGGTAGTTTGCAGTCTGCGAAGCACAGTCATGACCCACAGCGCTGCAGGAGTGCCATCTCCAAAGTGAATTGGAAGCTGCCCTCCCTCGAGTGGGTAAAGGCCTAACAACAGCCCTGATGGCAAGTCACCGTGTGCAAAAGAAGAACAGAAAACGAACATTTTTACCTGCAGGACAAGGGCTCTCGGGTTCTCAAACGGAAAGACAAGCTGTCAGAAGTAAGTCAGTATTGGAGAGAGGCAGAAGGCTGTACTTGGCAGAGGCTAGGGTAAGAGTTTCCTCAAAGCAGCCTTCTCAATGGGCATAGAAGCAGAGGCCTTCTCCAGCGGCCATTCCACCAGAGTCTATCCACAAAAGGAACACCTTGAAGCTGGCTGCGAATGCACAGCTTAGGAGGAGAGCAGTACCCGCATGCTACGAATGTGATCTCTTGATGGTGCCCCAGAAAGGAACTCGGGCACTTGTACTTCCCAAGTGAGCTTAGCTGCACAACGTTTGCCCCACAGTGGCGAGCAGAAACATTGCTAGTGGCCAGTGAGCCACGCCATACACCGGGGCAGTAGCACCACACACATCTCCCAGAGAACAGAGACTTCCCAATCCGTGCGTGTTCTCTTCGAATCAAGAGGGTAGTTTGCAGTCTGCGAAGCACAGTCATGGCCCACAGCGCTGCAGGAGTGCCATCTCCAAAGTGAATGGGAAGCTGCCCTCCCTCGAGTGGGTAAAGGCCTAACACCAGCCGTGAAGGCACGTCACCGTGTGTAAAAGAAGAACAGAATACGGACATTTTTCCCTGCAGGTAAAGGTCTCATGGTTTCTAAAACGGAAAGACAAGCTGTCAGAAGTAAGTCAGTATTGGAGAGAGGCAGAAGGCTGTACTTGGCAGAGGCTAGGGTAAGAGTTTCCTCAAAGCAGCCTTCTCAAAGGGCATAGAAGCAGAGGCCTTCTCCAGCGGCCTCTCCACCAGGGTCTATACACAAAAGGAACACCTTGAAGCTGGCTGCGAATGCACAGCTGAGGAGGAGAGCAGTACCCGCATGCTACGAATGTGATCTCTTGATGGTGCCCCAGAAAGGAACTCTGGCACTTGTACTTCCCAAGTGAGCTTAGCTGTACAAAGTTTGCCCCACAGTGGCGAGCAGAAACATTGCTAGTGGCCAGTGAGCCACCCCATACACCGGGGCAGTAGCACCACACACATCTCCCAGAGAATAGAGACTTACCAATCCGTGCGTGTTCTCTTCGAATGGAGAGGGTAGTTTGCAGTCTGCGAAGCACAGTCACGGCCCACAGCGCTGCAGGAGTGCCATCTCCAAAGTGAATGGGAAGCTGCCCTCCCTCGAGTGGGTAAAGGCCTAACACCAGCCCTGATGGCACGTCACCGTGTGCAAAAGGAGAACAGAAAACGAACATTTTTCCCTGCAGAAAAGGGCTCTCGGTTTCTCAAACGGAAAGACAAGCTGTCAGAAGTAAGTCAGTATTGGAGAGAGGCAGAAGGCTGTACTTGGCAGAGGCTAGGGTAAGAGGTTCCTCAAAGCAGCCTTCTCAAAGGGCATAGAAGCAGAGGCCTTCTCTAGCGGCCTCTCCAACAGAGTCTATAGACAAAAGGAACACCTTGAAGCTGGCGGCGAATGCACAGCTTAGGAGGAAAGCAGTACCCGCATGCTACGAATGTGATCTCTTGATGGTGCCCGAGAAAGGAACTCTGGCACTTGTACTTCCCTAGTGAGCTTAGCTGAACAGAGTTTGCCCCACAGTGGCGAGCAGAAACATTGCTAGTGGCCAGTGAGCCACCCCATACACCGGGGCAATAGCACCACACACATCTCCCAGAGAACACAGACTTCCCAATCCGTGCGTGTTCTCTTCAAATGGAGAGGGTAGTTTGCAGTCTGCGAAGCACAGTCATGGCCCACAGCGCTGCAGGAGTGCCATGTCCAAAGTGAATGGGAAGCTGCCCTCCCTCGAGTGGGTAAAGGCCTAACACCAGCCGTGAAGTCACGTCACCGTGTGTAAAAGAAGAACAGAGAACAGACATTTTTCCCTACAGGAAAAGGTCTCATGGTTTCTAAAACGGAAAGACAAGCTGTCAGAAGTAAGTCAGTATTGGAGAGAGGCAGAAGGCTGTACTTGGCAGACGCTAGGGTAAGAGTTTCCTCAAAGCAGCCTTCTCAAAGGACATAGAAGCAGAGGCCTTCTCCAGCGGCCTCTCCACCAGAGTCTATACACAAAAGGAACACCTTGAAGCTGGCTGCGAATGCACAGCTGAGGAGGAGAGCAGTACCCGCATGCTACGAATGTGATCTCTTGATGGTGCCCCAGAAAGGAACTCTGGCACTTGTACTTCCCAAGTGAGCTTAGGTGCACAAAGTTTGCCCCACAGTGGCGAGCAGAACCATTGCTAGTGGCCAGTGAGCCATCCGATACACCGGGGCAGTAGCACCACACACATCTCCCAGAGAACAGAGACTTCCCAATCCGTGCGTGTTCTCTTCGAATGGAGAGGGTAGTTTGCAGTCTGCGAAGCACAGTCATGACCCACAGCGCTGCAGGAGTGCCATCTCCAAAGTGAATGGGAAGCTGCCCTCCCTCGAGTGGGTAAAGGCCTAACACCAGCCCTGAAGGCACGTCACCGTGTGGAAAAGAAGAACAGAAAACGGACAATTTTCCCTGCAGGAAAAGGGCTCTTGGTTTCTCAAACGGAAAGACAAGCTGTCAGACGTAAGTCAGTATTGGAGAGAGGCAGAAGGCTGTACTTGGCAGAGGCTAGGGTAAGAGGTTCCTCAAAGCATCGTTCTCAAAGGGCATAGAAGCAGAGGCCTTCTCCAGCGGCCTCTCCACCAGAGTCTATACACCAAAGGAACACCTTGAAGCTGGCTTCAAATGCACAGCTTGGAGGAAAGCAGTACCCGCATACTACGAATGTGATCTCTTGATGGTGCCCCAGAAAGGAACTCTGGCACTTGTACTTCCCAAGTGAGCTTAGCTGAACAGAGTTTGCCCGACAGTGGCGAGCAGAAACATTGCTAGTGGCCAGTGAGCCACCCCATACACCGGGGCAGTAGCACCACACACATCTCCCAGAGAACAGAGACTTCCCAATCCGTGCGTGTTCTCTTCGAATGAAGAGGGTAGTTTGCAGTCTGCGAAGCACAGTCACTGCCCACAGCGCTGCAGGAGTGCCATCTCCAAAGTGTATGGGAAGCTGCCCTCCCTCGAGTGGGTAAAGGCCTAACACCAGCCCTGATGGCACGTCACCGTGTGCAAAAGGAGAACAGAAAACGAACATTTTTCCCTGCAGAAAAGGGCTCTCGGTTTCTCAAACGGAAAGACAAGCTGTCAGAAGTAAGTCAGTATTGGAGAGAGGCAGAAGGCTGTACTTGGCAGAGGCTAGGGTAAGAGGTTCCTCAAAGCAGCCTTGTCAAAGGGCATAGAAGCAGAGGCCTTCTCTAGCGGCCTCTCCACCAGAGTCTATAGACAAAAGGAACACCTTGAATCTGGCTGCGAATGCACAGCTTAGGAGGCAAGCAGTACCCGCATGCTACGAATGTGATCTCTTGATGGTGCCCCAGAAAGGAACTCTGGCACTTGTACTTCCCTAGTGAGCTTAACTGAACAGAGTTTGCCCCACAGTGGCGAGCAGAAACATTGCTAGTGGCCAGTGAGCCACCCCATACACCGGGGCAATAGCACCACACACATCTCCCAGAGAACAGAGACTTCCCAATCCGTGCGTGTTCTCTTCAAATGGAGAGGGTAGTTTGCAGTCTGCGAAGCACAGTCATGGCCCACAGCGCTGCAGGAGTGCCATCTCCAAAGTGAATGGGAAGCTGCCCTCCCTCGAGTGGGTAAAGGTCTAACACCAGCCGTGAAGGCACGTCACCGTGTGCAAAAGAAGAACAGAGAACAGACATTTTTCCCTGCAGGAAAAGGGCTCATGGTTTGTAAAACGGAAAGACAAGCTGTCAGAAGTAAGTCAGTATTGGAGAGAGGCAGAAGGCTGTACTTGGCAGAGGCTAGGGTAAGAGTTTCCTCAAAGCAGCCTTCTCAAAGGGCATAGAAGCAGAGGCCTTCTCCAGCGGCCTCTCCACCAGAGTCTATACACAAAAGGAACACCTTGAAGCTGGCTGCGAATGCACAGCTGAGGAGGACAGCAGTACCCGCATGCTACGAATGTGATCTCTTGATGGTGCCCCAGAAAGGAACTCTGGCACTTGTACCTCCCAAGTGAGCTTAGGTGCACAAAGTTTGCCCCACAGTGGCGAGCAGAACCATTGCTAGTGGCCAGTGAGCCATCCGATACACCGGGGCAGTAGCACCATACACATATCCCAGAGAACAGAGACTTCCCAATCCGTGCGTGTTCTCTTCGAATGCAGAGGGTAGTTTGCAGTCTGCGAAGCACAGGCATGGCCGACAGCGCTGCACGAGTGCCATCTCCAAAGTGAATGGGAAGCTGCCTTCCCTCGAGTGGGTAAAGGCCTAACACCAGCCCTGATGGCACGTCACCGTGTGCAAAAGGAGAACAGAAAACGGACATTTTTCCCTGCAGGAAAAGGGCTCTTGTTTTCTCAAACGAAAAGACAAGCTGTCAGAAGTAAGTCAGTATTGGAGAGAGGCAGAAGGCTGTACTTGGCAGAGGCTAGGGTAAGAGTTTCCTCAAAGCAGCCTTCTCAAAGGGCATAGAAGCAGAGGCCTTCTCCATCGGCCTCTCCACCAGAGTCTATCCACCAAAGGAACACCTTGAAGCTGGCTGCGAATGCACAGCTTAGGAGGAAAGCAGTACCGGCATGCTACGAATGTGATCTCTTGATGGTGCCCCAGAAAGGAACTCTGGCACTTGTACTTCCCTAGTGAGCTTAGCTGAACAGAGTTTCCCCAAAGTGGCGAGCAGAAACATTGCTAGTGGCCAGTGAGCCACCCAATACACCGGGGCAGTAGCACCACACACATCTCCCAGAGAACAGAGACTTCCCAATCCGTGCGTGTTCTCTTCAAATGGAGAGGGTAGTTTGCAGTCTGCGAAGCACAGTCATGGCCCACAGCGCTGCAGGAGTGCCATCTCCAAAGTGAATGGGAAGCTGCCCTCCCTCGAGTGGGTAAAGGCCTAACACCAGCCGTGAAGGCACGTTACCGTGTGTAAAAGAAGAACAGAATACGGACATTTTTCCCTGCAGGAAAAGGTCTCATGGTTTCTAAAACGGAAAGCCAAGCTGTCAGAAGTAAGTCAGTATTGGAGAGAGGCAGAAGGCTGTACTTGGCAGAGGCTAGGGTAAGAGTTTCCTCAAAGCAGCCTTCTCAAAGGGCATAGAAGCAGAGGCCTTCTCCAGCGGCCTCTCCACCAGAGTCTATACACAAAAGGAACACCTTGAAGCTGGCTGCGAATGCACAGCTTAGGAGGAGAGCAGTACCCGCATGCTACGAATGTGATCCCTTGATGGTGCCCCAGAAAGGAACTCTGGCACTTGTACTTCCCAAGTGAGCTTAGCTGCACAAAGTTTGCCCCACAGTGGCGAGCAGAAACAGTGCTAGTGGCCAGTGAGCCATCCGATACACCGGGGCAGTAGCACCACACACATCTCCCAGAGAACAGAGACTTCCCAATCCGTGCGTGTTCTCTTCGAATGCAGAGGGTAGTTTGCAGTCTGCGAAGCACAGTCATGACCCACAGCGCTGCAGGAGTGCCATCTCCAAAGTGAATTGGAAGCTGCCCTCCCTCGAGTGGGTAAAGGCCTAACAACAGCCCTGATGGCAAGTCACCGTGTGCAAAAGAAGAACAGAAAACGAACATTTTTACCTGCAGGACAAGGGCTCTCGGGTTCTCAAACGGAAAGACAAGCTGTCAGAAGTAAGTCAGTATTGGAGAGAGGCAGAAGGCTGTACTTGGCAGAGGCTAGGGTAAGAGTTTCCTCAAAGCAGCCTTCTCAATGGGCATAGAAGCAGAGGCCTTCTCCAGCGGCCATTCCACCAGAGTCTATCCACAAAAGGAACACCTTGAAGCTGGCTGCGAATGCACAGCTTAGGAGGAGAGCAGTACCCGCATGCTACGAATGTGATCTCTTGATGGTGCCCCAGAAAGGAACTCGGGCACTTGTACTTCCCAAGTGAGCTTAGCTGCACAACGTTTGCCCCACAGTGGCGAGCAGAAACATTGCTAGTGGCCAGTGAGCCACGCCATACACCGGGGCAGTAGCACCACACACATCTCCCAGAGAACAGAGACTTCCCAATCCGTGCGTGTTCTCTTCGAATCAAGAGGGTAGTTTGCAGTCTGCGAAGCACAGTCATGGCCCACAGCGCTGCAGGAGTGCCATCTCCAAAGTGAATGGGAAGCTGCCCTCCCTCGAGTGGGTAAAGGCCTAACATCAGCCGTGAAGGCACGTCACCGTGTGCAAAAGAAGAACAGAGAACAGACATTTTTCCCTACAGGAAAACGGCTCATGGTTTCTAAAACGGAAAGACAAGCTGTCAGAAGTAAGTCAGTATTGGAGAGAGGCAGAAGGCTGTACTTGGCAGAGGCTAGGGTAAGAGTTTCCTCAAAGCAGCCTTCTCAAAGGGCATAGAAGCAGAGGCCTTCTCCAGCGGCCTCTCCACCAGAGTCTATACACAAAAGGAACACCTTGAAGCTGGCTGCGAATGCACAGCTTAGGAGGAGAGCAGTACCCGCATGCTACGAATGTGATCCCTTGATGGTGCTCCAGAAAGGAACTCTGGCACTTGTACTTCCCAAGTGAGCTTAGCTCCACAAAGTTTGCCCCACAGTGGCGAGCAGAAACATTGCTAGTGGCCAGTGAGCCATCCGATGCACCGGGGCAGTAGCACCACACACATCTCCCAGAGAACAGAGACTTCCCAATCCGTGCGTGTTCTCTTCGAATGGAGAGGGTAGTTTGCAGTCTGCGAAGCACAGTCATGACCCACAGCGCTGCAGGAGTGCCATCTCCAAAGTGAATGGGAAGCTGCCCTCCCTCGAGTGGGTAAAGGCCTAACAACAGCCCTGATGGCAAGTCACCGTGTGCAAAAGAAGAACAGAAAACGAACATTTTTCCCTGCAGGACAAGGGCTCTTGGGTTCTCAAACGGAAAGACAAGCTGTCAGAAGTAAGTCAGTATTGGAGAGAGGCAGAAGGCTGTACTTGGCAGAGGCTAGGGTATGAGGTTCCTCAAAGCAGCCTTCTCAAAGGGCATAGAAGCAGAGGCCTTTTCCAGCGGCCATTCCACCAGAGTCTATCCACAAAAGGAACACCTTGAAGCTGGCTGCGAATGCACAGCTTAGGAGGAAAGCAGTACCGCATGCTACGAATGTGATCTCTTGATGGTGCCCCAGAAAGGAACTCTGGCACTTGTACTTCCCAAGTGAGCTTAGCTGCACAACGTTTGCCCCACAGTGGCGAGCAGAAACATTGCTAGTGGCCAGTGAGCCACGCCATACACCGGAGCAGTAGCACCACACACATCTCCCAGAGAACAGAGACTTCCCAATCCGTGCGTGTTCTCTTCGAATGGAGAGGGTAGTTTGCAGTCTGCGAAGCACAGTCATGGCCCACAGCGCTGCAGGAGTGCCATCTCCAAAGTGAATGGGAAGCTGCCCTCCCTCGAGTGGGTAAAGGCCTAACACCAGCCCTGATGTCACGTCACCGTGTATAAAAGAAGAACAGAAAACGGACATTTTTCCCTGCAGGAAAAGGTCTCATGGTTTCTAAAACGGAAAGACAAGCTATCAAAAGTAAGTCAGTATTGGAGAGAGGCAGAAGGCTGTACTTGGCACAGGCTAGGGTAAGAGTTTCCTCAAAGCAGCCTTCTCAAAGGGCATAGAAGCAGAGGCCTTCTCCAGCGGCCTCTCCACCAGAGTCTATCCACAAAAGGAACACCTTGAAGCTGGCTGCGAATGCACAGCTGAGGAGGAGAGCAGTACCCGCATGCTACGAATGTGATCTCTTGATGGTGCCCCAGAAAGGAACTCTGGCACTTGTACTTCCCAAGTGATCTTAGCTGCACAACGTTTGCCCCACAGTGGCGAGCAGAAACATTGCTAGTGGCCAGTGAGCCACGCCATACACCGGGGCAGTAGCACCACACACATCTCCCAGAGAACAGAGACTTCCCAATCCGTGCGTGGTCTCTACGAATGCAGAGGGTAGTTTGCAGTCTGCGAAGCACAGTCATGACCCACAGCGCTGCAGGAGTGCCATCTCCAAAGTGAATGGGAAGCTGCCCTCCCTCGAGTGGGTAAAGGCCTAACACCAGCCGTGAAGGCACGTCACCGTGTGTAAAAGAAGAACAGAATACGGACATTTTTCCCTGCAGGAAAAGGTCTCATGGTTTCTAAAACGGAAAGACAAGCTGTCAGAAGTAAGTCAGTATTGGAGAGAGGCAGAAGGCTGTACTTGGCAGAGGCTAGGGTAAGAGTTTCCTCAAAGCAGCCTTCTCAAAGGGCATAGAAGCAGAGGCCTTCTCCAGCGGCCTCTCCACCAGAGTCTATACACAAAAGGAACACCTTGAAGCTGGCTGCGAATGCACAGCTGAGGAGGAGAGCAGTACCCGCATGCTACGAATGTGATCTCTTGATGGTGCCCCAGAAAGGAACTCTGGCACTTGTACTTCCCAAGTGATCTTAGGTGCACAAAGTTTGCCCCACAGTGGCGAGCAGAAACATTGCTAGTGGCCAGTGAGCCATCCGATACACCGGGGCAGTAGCACCACACACATCTCCCAGAGAACAGAGACTTCCCAATCCGTGCGTGGTCTCTACGAATGCAGAGGGTAGTTTGCAGTCTGCGAAGCACAGTCATGACCCACAGCGCTGCAGGAGTGCCATCTCCAAAGTGAATGGGAAGCTGCCCTCCCTCGAGTGGGTAAAGGCCTAACACCAGCCCTGATGGCACGTCACCGTGTACAAAAGAAGAACAGAAAACGGACATTTTTCCCTGCAGGAAAAGGGCTCTTGTTTTCTCAAACGGAAAGACAAGCTGTCAGAAGTAAGTCAGTATTGGAGAGAGGCAGAAGGCTGTACTTGGCAGAGGCTAGTGTAAGAGGTTCCTCAAAGCAGCCTTCTCAAAGGGCATAGAAGCAGAGGCCTTCTCCATCGGCCTCTCCACCAGAGTCTATCCACCAAAGGAACACATTGAAGCTGGCTGCGAATGCACAACTTAGGAGGAAAGCAGTACCCGCATGCTACGAATGTGATCTCTTGATGGTGCCCCAGAAAGGAACTCTGGCACTTGTATTCCCAAGTGAGCTTTGCTGCACAACGTTTGCCCCACAGTGGCGAGCAGAAACATTGCTAGTTGCCAGTGAGCCACCCCATACACTGGGGCAGTAGCACCACACACATCTCCCAGAGAACAGAGACTTCCCAATCCGTGCGTGTTCTCTTCGAATGGAGAGGGTAGTTTGCAGTCTGCGAAGCACAGTCATGGCCCACAGCGCTGCAGGAGTGCCATCTCCAAAGTGAATGGGAAGCTGCCCTCCCTCGAGTGGGTAAAGGCCTAACACCAGCCGTGTAGGCACGTCACCGAGTGCAAAAGAAGAACAGAGAACGGACATTTTTCCCTGCAGGAAAAGGGCTCATGGTTTCTAAAACGGAAAGACAAGCTGTCAGAAGTAAGTCAGTATTGGAGAGAGGCAGAAGGCTGTACTTGGCAGAGGCTAGGGTAAGAGGTTCCTCAAAGCATCCTTCTCAAAGGGCATAGAAGCAGAGGCCTTCTCCAGCGGCCTCTCCACCAGAGTGTATACACCAAAGGAACACCTTGAAGCTGGCTTCAAATGCACAGCTTGGAGGAAAGCAGTACCCGCATGCTACGAATGTGATCTCTTGATGGTGCCCCAGAAAGGAACTCTGGCACTTGTACTTCCCAAGTGAGCTTAGCTGAACAGAGTTTGCCCGACAGTGGCGAGCAGAAACATTGCTAGTGGCCAGTGAGCCACCCCATACACCGGGGCAGTAGCACCACACACATCTCCCAGAGAACAGAGACTTCCCAATCCGTGCATGTTCTCTTCGAATGGAGAGGGTAGTTTGCAGTCTGCGAAGCACAGTCATGGCCCAGAGCGCTGCAGGAGTGCCATCTCCAAAGTGTATGGGAAGCTGCCCTCCCTCGAGTGGGTAAAGGCCTAACACCAGCCTTGATGGCACGTCACCGTGTGCAAAAGGAGAACAGAAAACGAACATTTTTCCCTGCAGAAAGGTGCTCTCGGTTTCTCAAACGGAAAGACAAGCTGTCAGAAGTAAGTCTGTATTGGAGAGAGGCAGAAGGCTGTACTTGGCAGAGGCTAGGGTAAGAGGTTCCTCAAAGCAGCCTTGTCAAAGGCCATAGAAGCAGAGGCCTTCTCTAGCGGCCTCTCCACCAGAGTCTATAGACAAATGGAACACCTTGAAGCTGGCTGCGAATGCACAGCTTAGGAGGCAAGCAGTACCTGCATGCTACGAATGTGATCTCTTGATGGTGCCCCAGAAAGGAACTCTGGCACTTGTACTTCCCTAGTGAGCTTAACTGAACAGAGTTTGCCCCACAGTGGCGAGCAGAAACATTGCTAGTGGCCAGTGAGCCACCCCATACACCGGGGCAGTAGCACCACACACATCTCCCAGAGAACAGAGACTTCCCAATCCGTGCGTGTTCTCTTCAAATGGAGAGGGTAGTTTGCAGTCTGCGAAGCACAGTCATGGCCCAGAGCGCTGCAGGAGTGCCATCTCCAAAGTGAATGGGAAGCTGCCCTCCCTCGAGTGGGTAAAGGTCTAACACCAGCCGCGAAGGCACGTCACCGTGTGCAAAAGAAGAACAGAGAACAGACATTTTTCCCTGCAGGAAAAGGGCTCATGGTTTGTAAAACGGAAAGACAAGCTGTCAGAAGTAAGTCAGTATTGGAGAGAGGCAGAAGGCTGTACTTGGCAGAGGCTAGGGTAAGAGTTTCCTCAAAGCAGCCTTCTCAAAGGGCATAGAAGCAGAGGCCTCCTCCAGCGGCCTCTCCACCAGAGTCTATACACAAAAGGAACACCTTGAAGCTGGCTGCGAATGCACAGCTGAGGAGGAGAGCAGTACCCGCATGCTACGAATGTGATCTCTTGATGGTGCCCCAGAAAGGAACTCTGGCACTTGTACTTCCCAAGTGAGCTTAGGTGCACAAAGTTTGCCCCACAGTGGCGAGCAGAACCATTGCTAGTGGCCAGTGTGCCATCCGATACACCGGGGCAGTAGCACCACACACATCTCCCAGAGAACAGAGACTTCCCAATCCGTGGGTGTTCTCTTCGAATGCAGAGGGTAGTTTGCAGTCTGCGAAGCACAGTCATGGCCCACAGCGCTGCAGGAGTGCCATCTCCAAAGTGAATGGGAAGCTGCCTTCCCTCGAGTGCGTAAAGGCCTAACACCAGCCCTGATGGCACGTCACCGTGTACAAAAGAAGAACAGAAAACGGACATTTTTCCCTGCAGGAAAAGGGCTCTTGTTTTCTCAAACGAAAAGACAAGCTGTCAGAAGTAAGTCAGTATTGGAGAGAGGCAGAAGGCTATACTTGGCAGAGGCTAGGGTAAGAGGTTCCTCAAAGCAGCCTTCTCAAAGGGCATAGAAGCAGAGGCCTTCTCCATCGGCCTCTCCACCAGAGTCTATCCACCAAAGGAACACCTTGAAGCTGGCTGCGAATGCACAGCTTGGGAGGAATGCAGTACCCGCATGCTACGAATGTGATCTCTTGATGGTGCCCCAGAAAGGAACTCTGGCACTTGTACTTCCCAAGTGAGCTTAGCTGCACAAAGTTTGCCCCGCAGTGGCGAACAGAAACATTGCTAGTGGCCAGTGAGCCAGCCCATACACCAGGGCAGTAGCACCACACACATCTCCCAGAGAACAGAGGCTTCCCAATCCGTGCGTGTTCTCTTCAAATGGAGAGGGTAGTTTGCAGTCTTCGAAGCACAGTCATGGCCCACAGCGCTGCAGGAGTGCCATCTCCAAAGTGAATGGGAAGCTGCCCTCCCTCGAGTGGGTAAAGGCCTAACACCAGCCCTGGTGGCAGGTCACCGTGTGCAAAAGAAGAACAGAAAACGAACATTTTTCCCTGCAGGAAAAGGGCTCTCGGTTTCTCAAACGGAAAGACAAGCTGTCAGAAGTAAGTCAGTATTGGAGAGAGGCAGAAGGCTGTACTTGGCAGAGGCTAGGGTAAGAGGTTCCTCAAAGCAGCCTTCTCAAAGGGCATAGAAGCAGAGGCCTTCTCCAGCGGCCTCTAAAGCAGAGTCTATACACAAAAGGAACACCTTGAAGCTGGCTGTGAATGCACAGCTTAGGAGGAGTGCAGTACCCGCATGGTACGAATGTGATCTCTTGATGGTGCCCCAGAAAGGAACTCTGGCACTTGTACTTCCCAAGTGAGCTTAGCTGCACAACGTTTGCCCCACAGTGGCGAGCAGAAACATTGCTAGTGGCCAGTGAGCCATCCGATACACCGGGGCAGTAGCAACACACACATCTCCCAGAGAACAGAGACTTCCCAATCCGTGCGTGTTCTCTTCGAATGGAGAGGGTAGTTTGCAGTCTGCGAAGCACAGTCATGACCCACAGCGCTGCAGGAGTGCCATCTCCAAAGTGAATGGGAAGCTGCCCTCCCTCGAGTGGGTAAAGGCCTAACACCAGCCGTGAAGGCACGTAACCGTGTGCAAAAGAAGAACAGAAAACGGACATTTTTCCCTGCAGGAAAACGGCTCATGGTTTCTAAAACGGAAAGACAAGCTGTCAGAAGTAAGTCAGTATTGGAGAGAGGCAGAAGGCTGTACTTGGCAGAGGCTAGGGTAAGAGTTTCCTCAAAGCAGCCTTCTCAAAGGGCATAGAAGCAGAGGCCTTCTCCAGCAGCCTCTAAAGCAGAGTCTATACACAAAAGGAACACCTTGAAGCTGGCTGCGAATGCACAGCTTAGGAGGAGAGCAGTACCCGCATGCTACGAATGTGATCTCTTGATGGTGCCCCAGAAAGGAACTCTGGCACTTGTACTTCCCAAATGAGCTTAGCTGCACAAAGTTTGCCCCACAGTGGCGAGCAGAAACATTGCTAGTGGCCAGTGAGCCATCCGATACACCGCGGCAGTAGCACCACACACATCTCCCAGAGAACAGAGACTTCCCAATCCGTGCGTGGTCTCTTCGAATCGAGAGGGTAGTTTGCAGTCTGCGAAGCACAGTCATGGCCCACAGCGCTGCAGGAGTCCCATCTACAAAGTGAATGGGAAGCTGCCCTCCCTCGAGTGGGTAAAGGCCTAACACCAGCCCTGATGGCACGTCACCGTGTGCAAAAGAACAGAAAACGAACATTTTTCCCTGCAGGAAAAGGGCTCTTGTTTTCTCAAACGGAAAGACAAGCTGTCAGAAGTAAGTCAGTATTGGAGAGAGGCAGAAGGCTGTACTTGGCAGAGGCTAGGGTAAGAGTTTCCTCAAAGCAGCCTTCTCAAAGGGCATAGAAGCAGAGTCCTTCTCCAGCGGCCTCTCCACCAGAGTCTATCCACAAAAGGAACACCTTGAAGCTGGCTGCGAATGCACAGCTTAGGAGGAAAGCAGTACCCGCATGCTACGAATGTGATCTCTTGATGGTGCCCCAGAAAGGAACTCTGGCACTTGTATTCCCAAGTGAGCTTTGCTGCACAACGTTTGCCCCACAGTGGCGAGGAGAAACATTGCTAGTGGCCAGTGAGCCACCCCATACACCAGGGCAGTAGCACCACACACATCTCCCAGAGAAGAGAGACTTCCCAATCCGTGCGTGTTCTCTTCGAATGGAGAGGGGAGTTTGCAGTCTGCGAAGCACAGTCATGGCTCACAGCGCTGCAGGAGTGCCATCTCCAAAGTGAATGGGAAGCTGCCCTCCTTCGAGTGGGTAAAGGCCTAACACCAGCCATGAAGGCACGTCACCGTGTGCAAAAGAAGAACAGAAAACGGACATTTTTCCCTGCAGGAAAAGGGCTCTTGGTTTCTCAAACGGAAACACAAGCTGTCAGAAGTAAGTCAGTATTGGAGAGAGGCAAAGGCTGTACTTGGCAGAGGCTAGGGTAAGAGTTTCCTCAAAGCAGCCTTCTCAAAGGGCATAGAAGCAGAGGCCTTCTCTAGCGGCCTCTCCACCAGAGTCTATACACAAAAGGAGCACCTTGAAGGTGGCTGCGAATGCACAGCTTAGGAGGAAAGCAGTACCCGCATGCTATGAATGTGATCTCTTGATGGTGCCCCAGAAACGAACTGTGGCACTTGTACTTCCCAAGTGAGCTTAGCTGAACAGAGTTTGCCCCACAGTGGCGAGCAGAAATATTGCTAGTGGCCAGTGAGCCACCCCATACACCGGGGCAGTAACACCACACACATCTCCCAGAGAACAGAGACTTCCCAATCCGTGCGTGTTCTCTTCGAATGGAGTGGGTAGTTTACAGTCTGCGAGGCACAGTCATGACCCACAGCGCTGCAGGAGTGCCATCTCCAAAGTGAATGGGAAGCTGCCCTCCCTCGAGTGGGTAAAGTCTTAACAACAGCTCTGAAGGCACGTCACCGTGTGCCAATGAAGAACAGAAAACGGACATTTTTCCCTGCAGGATACGGGCTCTTGGTTTCTCAAACGGAAAGACAAGCTGTCAGAAGTAAGTCAGTATTGGGGAGAGGCAGAAGGCTGTACTTGGCAGAGGCTAGGGTAAGAGTTTCCTCAAAGCAGCCTTCTCAAAGGGCATAGAAGCAGAGGCCTTCTCCAGCGGCCTCTAAACCAGAGTCTATACACAAAAGGAACACCTTGAAGCTGGCTGCGAATGCACAGCTTAGGAGGAGAGCAGTACCCGCATGCTACGAATGTGATCTCTTGATGGTGCCCCAGAAAGGAACTCTGGCACTTGTACTTCCCAAGTGAGCTTAGCTGAACAGAGTTTGCCCCACAGTGGCGAGCAGAAACATTGCTAGTGGCCAGTGAGCCACCCGATGCACCGGGGCAGTAGCACCACACACATCTCCCAGAGAACAGAGACTTCCCAATCCGTGCGTGTTCTCTTCGAATGGAGAGGGTAGTTGGCAGTCTGCGAAGCACAGTCATGGCCCACAGCGCTGCAGGAGTGCCATCTCCAAAGTGAATGGGAAGCTGCCCTCCCTCGAGTGGGTAAAGGCCTAACACCATCCCTGATTGCACGTCACCGTGTGCAAAAGAAGAACAGAAAACGGACATTTTTCCCTGCAAGAGAAAGTGGCTCTCGGTTTCTCAAACGGAAAGACAAGCTGTCAGAAGTAAGTCAGTATTGGAGAGAGGCAGAAGGATGTACTTGGCAGAGGCTAGGGTAAGAGGTTCCTCAAAGCAGCCTTCTCAAAGGGCATAGAAGCAGAGGCCTTCTCTAGCGGCCTCTCCACCAGAGTCTATACACAAAAGGAACACTTTGAAGCTGGCTGCGAATGCACAGCTTAGGAGGAAAGCAGTACCCGCATGCTACGAATGTGATCTCTTGATGGTGCCCCAGAAAGGAACTCTGGCACTTGTACTTCCCAAGTGAGCTGAGCTGAACAGAGTTTGCCCCACAGTAGCGAACAGAAACATTGCTAGTGGCCAGTGAGCCACCCCATACACCGGGGCAGTAGCACCACACACATCTCCCAGAGAACACAGACTTCCCAATCCGTGCGTGTTCTCTTCAAATGGAGAGGGTAGTTTGCAGTCTGCGAAGCACAGTCATGGCCCACAGTGCTTCAGGAGTGCCATCTCCAAAGTGAATGGGAAGCTGCCCTCCCTCGAGTGGGTTAAGGCCTAACACCAGCCCTGATGGAACGTCACCGTGTGCAAAAGGAGAACAGAAACCGAACAGTTTTCCCTGCAGAAAAGGGCTCTCGGTTGCTCAAACGGAAAGACAAGCTGTCAGAAGTAAGTCAGTATTGGAGAGAGGCAGAAGGCTGTACTTGGCAGAGGCTAGGGTAAGAGGTTCCTCAAAGCAGCCTTCTCAAAGGGCATAGAAGCAGAGGCCTTCTCTAGCGGCCTCTCCACCAGAGTCTATACACAAAAGGAACACTTTAAAGCTGGCTGCGAATGCACAGCTTAGGAGGAAAGCAGTACCCGCATGCTACGAATTTTATCTCTTGAAGGTGCCCCAGAAAGGAACTCTGGCACTTGTACTTCCCAAGTGAGCTTAGCTGAACAGAGTTTGCCCCACAATGGCGAGCAGAAACATTGCTAGTGGCCAGTGAGCCACCCGATGCACCGGGGCAGTAGCACCACACACATCTCCCAGAGAACACAGACTTCCGAATCCGTGCGTGTTCTCTTCGAATGGAGAGGGTAGTTTGCAGTCTGCGAAGCACAGTCATGGCACACAGCGCTGCAGGAGTGCCATCTCCAAAGTGAATGGGAAGCTCCCCTCCCTCGAGTGGGTAAAAGCCTAACACCAGCCCTGAAGGCACGTCACCGTGTGCAAAAGAAGAACAGAAAACGGACAATTTTCCCTGCAGGAAAAGGGCTCATGGTTTCCCAAACGGAAAGACAAGCTGTCAGAAGTAAGTCAGTATTGCAGAGAGGCAGAAGGCTGTACTTGGCAGAGGCTAGGGTAAGAGGTTCCTCAAAGCAGCCTTCTCTAAGGGCATAGAAGCAGATGCCTTCTCCAGCGGCCTCTCCACCAGAGTCTATACACAAAAGGAACACCTTGAAGCTGGCTGCGAATGCACAGCTTAGGAGGAAAGCAGTACCCGCATGCTACGAATGTGATCTCTTGATGGTGCCCAGGAAAGGAACTCTGGCACTTGTACTTCCCAAGTGAGCTTTGCTGCACAACTTTTGCCCCACAGTGGCGAGCAGAAACGTTGCTAGTGGCCAGTGAGCCACCCCATACACGGGGGCAGTAGCACCACACACATCTCCCAGAGAACAGAGACTTCCCAATCCGTGCGTGTTCTCTTCGAATGGAGAGAGTAGTTTGCAGTGTGCGAAGCACAGTCATGGCCCACAGTACTGCAGGAGTGCCATCTCCAAAGTGAATGGGAAGCTGCCCTCCCTCGAGTGGGTAAAGGCCTAACACCAGCCCTGATGGCACGTCACCGTGTGCAAAAGAAGCACAGAAAACGAACATTTTTCCCTGCAGGAAAAGGGCTCTCGGGTTCTCAAACGGAAAGACAAGCTGTCAGAAGTAAGTCAGTATTGGAGAGAGGCAGAAGGCTGTACTTGGCAGAGGCTAGGGTAAGAGGTTCCTCAAAGCAGCCTTCTCAAAGGGCATAGAAGCAGAGGCCTTCTCCAGCGGCCTCTCCACCAGAGTCTATACACAAAAGGAACACCTTGAAGCTGGCTGCGAATGCACAGCTTAGGAGGAAAGCAGTACCCGCATGCTACGAATGTGATCTCTTGATGGTGCCCCAGAAAGGAACTCTGGAACTTGTACTTCCCAAGTGAGCTTAGCTGAACAGAGTTTGCCCGACAGTGGCGAGCAGAAACATTGCTAGTGGCCAGTGAGCCACCCCATACACCAGGGCAGTAGCACCACAGACATCTCCCAGAGAACAGAGACTTCCCAATCCGTGCGTGTTCTCCTCGAATGGAGAGGGTAGTTTGCAGTCTGCGAAGCACAGTCATGACCCACATCGCTGCAGGAGTGCCATCTCCAAAGTGAATGGGAAGCTGCCCTCCCTCGAGTGGGTAAAGGCCTAACACCAGCCGTGAAGGCACGTCACCGTGTGCAAAAGAAGAACAGAATACGGACATTTTTCCCTGCAGGAAAAGGGCTCATGGTTTCTAAAACGGAAAGACAAGCTGTCAGATATAAGTCAGTATTGGAGAGAGGCAGAAGGCTGTACTTGGCAGAGGCTAGGGTAAGAGTTTCCTCAAAGCAGCCTTCTCAATGGGCATAGAAGCAGAGGGCTTCTCCAGCGGCCTCTCCACCAGAGTCTATACACAAAAGGAACACCTTGAAGCTGGCTGCGAATGCACAGCTTAGGAGGAGAGCAGTACGCGCATGCTACGAATGTGATCTCTTGATGGTGCCCCAGAAAGGAACTCTGGCACTTGTACTTCCCAAGTGAGCTTAGCTGCACAACGTTTGCCCCACAGTGGCGAGCAGAAACATTGCAAGTGGCCAGGGAGCCATCCGATACACCGGGGCAGTAGCACCACACACATCTCCCAGAGAACAGAGACTTCCCAATCCGTGCGTGTTCTCTTCGAATGGAGAGTGTAGTTTGCAGTCTGCGAAGCACAGTCATGACCCACAGCGCTGCAGGAGTGCCATCTCCAAAGTGAATGGGAAGCTGCCCTCCCTCGAGTGGGTAAAGGCCTAACACCAGCCGTGAAGGCACGTCACCGTGTGCAAAAGAAGAACAGAAAACGGACATTTTTCCCTGCAGGAAAAGGGCTCATGGTTTCTAAAACGGAAAGACAAGCTGTCAGAAGTAAGTCAGTATTGGAGAGAGGCAGAAGGCTGTACTTGGCAGAGGCTAGGGTAAGAGTTTCCTCAAAGCAGCCTTCTCAAAGGGCATAGAAGCAGAGGCCTTCTCCAGCGGCCTCTCCCCAAGAGTCTATACACAAAAGGAAAACCTTGAAGCTGGCTGCGAATGCACAGCTTAGGAGGAGAGCAGTACCCGCATGCTACGAATGTGATCTCTTGATGGTGCCCCAGAAAGGAACTCTGGCACATGTACTTCCCAACTGAGCTTAGCTGCACAAAGTTTGCCCCACTGTGGCGAGGAGAAACATTGCTAGTGACCAGTGAGCCATCCGATACACCGGGGCAGTAGCACCACACACATCTCCCAGAGAACAGAGACTTCCCAATCCGTGCGTGTTCTCTTCGAATGGAGAGGGTAGTTTGCAGTCTGCGAAGCACAGTCATGGCCCACAGTACTGCAGGAGTGCCATCTCCAAAGTGAATGGGAAGCTGCCCTCCCTCGAGTGGGTAAAGGCCTAACACCAGCCCTGATGGCACGTCACCGTGTGCAAAAGAAGAACAGAAAACGAACATTTTTCCCTGCAGGAAAAGGGCTCTTCTTTTCTCAAACGGAAAGACAAGCTGTCAGAAGTAAGTCAGTATTGGAGAGAGGCAGAAGCCTGTACTTGGCAGAGGCTAGGGTAAGAGTTTCCTCAAAGCAGCCTTCTCAAAGGGCATACAAGCAGAGGCCTTCTCCAGCGGCCTCTCCACAAGAGTCTATACAAAAAAAGGAACACCTTGAAGCTGGCTGCGAATGCACAGCTTAGGAGGAGAGCAGTACCCGCATGCTACGAATGTGATCTCTTGATGGTGCCCCAGAAAGGAACTCTGGCACTTGTACTTCCCAAGTGAGCTTAGCTGCACAAAGTTTGCCCCACAGTGGCGAGCAGAAACATTGCTAGTGGCCAGTGAGCCACCCCACACACCGGGGCAGTAGCACCACACACATTTCCCAGAGAACAGAGACTTCCCAATCCGTGCGTGGTCTCTTCGAATCGAGAGGGTAGTTTGCAGTCTGCGAAGCACAGTCATGGCCCACAGCGCTGCAGGAGTGCCATCTCCAAAGTGAATGGGAAGCTGCCCTCCCTCGAGTGGGTAAAGGCCTAACACCAGCCGTGAAGGCACGTCACCGAGTGCAAAAGAAGAACGGACAACGGACATTTTCCCCTGCAGGAGAAGGGCTCATGGTTTCTAAAACGGAAAGACAAGCTGTCAGAAGTAAGTCAGTATTGGAGAGAGGCAGAAGGCTGTACTTGGCAGAGGCTAGGGTAAGAGTTTCCTCAAAGCAGCCTTCTCAAAAGGCATACAAGCAGAGGCCTTCTCCAGCGGCCTCTCCACCAGCGTCTATACACAAAAGGAACACCTTGAAGCTGGCTGCGAATGCACAGCTTAGGAGGAGAGCAGTACCCGCATGCTACGAATGTGATCTCTTGATGGTGCCCCAGAAAGGAACTCTGGCACTTGTACTTCCCAAGTGAGCTTAGCTGAACAAAGTTTGCCCCACTGTGGCGAGCAGAAATATTGCTAGTGGCCAGTGAGCCATCCGATACACCGGGGCAGTAGCACAACACACATCTCCCAGAGAACAGAGACTTCCCAATCCGTGCGTGTTCTCTTCGAATGGAGAGGGTAGTTTGCAGTCTGCGAAGCACAGTCATGACCCACAGCGCTGCAGGAGTGCCATCTCCAATGTGAATGGGAAGCTGCCCTCCCTCGAGTGGGTAAAGGCCTAACACCAGCCGTGAAGGCACGTCACCGTGTGCAAAAGAAGAACAGAATACGGACATTTTTCCCTGCAGGAAAAGGTCTCTCGGTTTCTAAAACGGAAAGACAAGCTGTCAGAAGTAAGTCAGTATTGGAGAGAGGCAGAAGGCTGTACTTGGCAGAGGCTAGGGTAAGAGTTTCCTCAAAGCAGCCTTCTCAAAGGGCATAGAAGCAGAGGCCTTCTCCAGCGGCCTCTCCACCAGAGTCTATACACAAAAGGAACACCTTGAAGCTGGCTGCGAATGCACAGCTTAGGAGGAGAGCAGTACCCGCATGCTACGAATGTGATCTCTTGATGGTGCCCCAGAAAGGAACTCTGGCACTTGTACTTCCCAAGTGAGCTTAGCTGCACAAAGTTTGCCCCACAGTGGCGAGCAGAAACATTGCTAGTGGCCAGTGAGCCATCCGATACACCGGAGCAGTAGCACCACACACATCTCCCAGAGAACAGAGACTTCCCAATCCGTGCGTGTTCTCTTCGAATGGAGAGGGTAGTTTGCAGTCTGCGAAGCACAGTCATGACCCACAGCGCTGCAGGAGTGCCATCTCCAAAGTGAATGGGAAGCTGCCCTCCCTTGAGTGGGTAAAGGCCTAACACCAGCCCTGATGGCACGTCACCGTGTGCAAAAGAAGAACAGAAAACGGACATTTTTCCCTGCAGGAAAAGGGCTCATGTTTTCTCAAACGGAAAGACAAGCTGTCAGAAGTAAGTCAGTATTGGAGAGAGGCAGAAGGCTGTACTTGGCAGAGGCTAGGGTAAGTGTTTCCTCAAAGCAGCCTTCTCAAAGGGCATAGAAGCAGAGGCCTTCTCCAGCGGCCTCTCCACCAGAGTCTATCCACAAAAGGAACACCTTGAAGCTGGCTGCGAATGCACAGCTTAGGAGGAAAGCAGTACCCGCATGCTACGAATGTGATCTCTTGATGGTGCCCCAGAAAGGAACTCTGGCACTTGTATTTTCAAGTGAGCTTTGCTGCACAACGTTTGCCCCACAGTGGCGAGCAGAAACATTGCTAGTGGCCAGTGAGCCACCCCATACACCGGGGCAGTAGCACCACACACATCTCCCAGAGAACAGAGACTTCCCAATCCGTGCGTGTTCTCTTCGAATGGAGAGGGTAGTTTGCAGTCTGCGAAGCACAGTCATGGCCCACAGCGCTGCAGGAGTGCCATCTCCAATGTGAATGGGAAGCTGCCCTCCCTCGAGTGGGTAAAGGCCTAACACCAGCCGTGAAGGCACGTCACCGTGTGCAAAAGAAGAACAGAGAACGGACATTTTTCCCTGCAGGAAAAGGGCTCATGGTTTCTAAAACGGAAAGACAAGCTGTCAGAAGTAAGTCAGTATTGGAGAGAGGCAGAAGGCTGTACTTGGCAGAGGCTAGGGTAAGAGTTTCCTCAAAGCAGCTTTCTCAATGGGCATAGAAGCAGAGGGCTTCTCCAGCGGCCTCTCCACCAGAGTATATACACAAAAGGAACACCTTGAAGCTGGCTGCGAATGCACAGCTTAGGAGGAGAGCAGTACCCGCATGCTACGAATGTGATCTCTTGATGGTGCCCCAGAAAGGAATTCTGGCACTTGTACTTCCCAAGTGAGCTTAGCTGCACAACGTTTGCCCCACAGTGGCGAGCAGAAACATTGCAAGTGGCCAGTGAGCCATCCGATACACCGGGGCAGTAGCACCACACACATCTCCCAGAGAACAGAGACTTCCCAATCCGTGCGTGTTCTCTTCGAATGGAGAGTGTAGTTTGCAGTCTGCGAAGCACAGTCATGACCCACAGCGCTGCAGGAGTGCCATCTCCAAAGTGAATGGGAAGCTGCCCTCCCTCGAGTGGGTAAAGGCCTAACACCAGCCGTGAAGGCACGTCACCGTGTGCAAAAGAAGAACAGAAAACGGACATTTTTCCCTGCAGGAAAAGGGCTCATGGTTTCTAAAACGGAAAGACAAGCTGTCAGAAGTAAGTCAGTATTGGAGAGAGGCAGAAGGCTGTACTTGGCAGAGGCTAGGGTAAGAGTTTCCTCAAAGCAGCCTTCTCAAAGGGCATAGAAGCAGAGGCCTTCTCCAGCGGCCTCTCCCCAAGAGTCTATACACAAAAGGAAAACCTTGAAGCTGGCTGCGAATGCACAGCTTAGGAGGAGAGCAGTACCCGCATGCTACGAATGTGATCTCTTGATGGTGCCCCAGAAAGGAACTCTGGCACTTGTACTTCCCAAGTGAGCTTAGCTGCACAAAGTTTGCCCCACTGTGGCGAGCAGAAACATTGCTAGTGACCAGTGAGCCATCCGATACACCGGGGCAGTAGCACCACACACATCTCCCAGAGAACAGAGACTTCCCAATCCGTGCGTGTTCTCTTCGAATGGAGAGAGTAGTTTGCAGTCTGCGAAGCACAGTCATGGCCCACAGTACTGCAGGAGTGCCATCTCCAAAGTGAATGGGAAGCTGCCCTCCCTCGAGTGGGTAAAGGCCTAACACCAGCCCTGATGGCACGTCACCGTGTGCAAAAGAAGAACAGAAAACGAACATTTTTCCCTGCAGGAAAAGGGCTCTTGTTTTCTCAAACGGAAAGACAAGCTGTCAGAAGTAAGTCAGTATTGGAGAGAGGCAGAAGCCTGTACTTGGCAGAGGCTAGGGTAAGAGTTTCCTCAAAGCAGCCTTCTCAAAGGGCATAGAAGCAGAGGCCTTCTCCAGCGGCCTCTCCACAAGAGTCTATACACAAAAGGAACACCTTGAAGGTGGCTGGGAATGCACAGCTTAGGAGGAGAGCAGTACCCGCATGCTACGAATGTGATCTCTTGATGGTGCCCCAGAAAGGACCTCTGGCCCTTGTACTTCCCAAGTGAGCTTAGCTGCACAAAGTTTGCCCCACAGTGGCGAGCAGAAACATTGCTAGTGGCCAGTGAGCCATCCGATACACCGGGGCAGTAGCACCACACACATTTCCCAGAGAACATAGACTTCCCAACCCGTGCGTGGTCTCTTCGAATCGAGAGGGTAGTTTGCAGTCTGCGAAGCACAGTCATGACCCACAGCGCTGCAGGAGTGCCATCTCCAAAGTGAATGGGAAGCTGCCCTCCCTCGAGTGGGTAAAGGCCTAACACCAGCCCTGATGGCACGTCACCGTGTGCAAAAGTAGAACAGACAACGAACATTTTTCCCTGCAGGAAAAGGGCTCTCGGTTGCTCAAACGGAAAGACAAGCTGTCGAAGTAAGTCAGTATTGGAGAGAGGCAGAAGGCTGTACTTGGCAGAGGCTAGGGTAAGAGGTTCCTCAAAGCAGCCTTCTCAAAGGGCATAGAAGCAGAGGCCTTCTCTAGCGGCCTCTCCACCAGAGTCAATACACAAAATGAACACCTTGAAGGTGGCTGCGAATGCACAGCTTAGGAGGAAAGCAGTACCCGCATGCTACGAATGTGATCTCTTGATGGTGCCCCAGAAAGGAACTCTGGCACTTTTACTTCCCAAGTGAGCTTAGCTGCACAAAGTTTGCCCCACAGTGGCGAGCAGAAACATTGCTAGTGGCCAGTGAGCCATCCGATACACCGGGGCAGTAGCACCACACACATCTCCCAGAGAACAGAGACTTCCCAATCCGTGCGTGTTCTCTTCGAATGGAGAGGGTAGTTTGCAGTCTGCGAAGCACAGTCATGACCCACAGCGCTGCAGGAGTGCCATCTCCAAAGTGAATGGGAAGCTGCCCTCCCTCGAGTGGGTAAAGGCCTAACACCAGCCCTGATGGCACGTCACCGTGTGCAAAAGAAGAACAGAAAACGGACATTTTTCCTTGCAGGAAAAGGGCTCTTGTTTTCTAAAACGGAAAGACAAGCTGTCAGAAGTAAGTCAGTATTGGAGAGAGGCAGAAGGCTGTACTTGGCAGAGGCTAGGGTAAGAGGTTCCTCAAAGCAGCCTTCTCAAAGGGCATAGAAGCAGAGGCCTTCTCTAGCGGCCTCTCCACCAGAGTCTATACACAAAAGGAACACCTTGAAGCTGGCTGCCAATGCACAGCTTAGGAGGAGAGCAGTACCCGAATGCTACGAATGTGATCCCTTTATGGTGCCCCAGAAAGGAACTCTGGCACTTGTACTTCCCCAGTGAGCTTAGCTGCACAAAGTTTGCCCCACAATGGCGAACAGAAACATTGCTAGTGGCCAGTGAGCCACCCCATACACCGGGGCAGTAGCACCACACACATCTCCCAGAGAACACAGACTTCCCAATCCGTGCGAGTTCTCTTCCAATGGAGAGGGTAGTTTGCAGTCTGCGAGGCACAGTCATGGCCCACAGCGCTGCAGGAGTGCCATCTCCAAAGTGAATGGGAAGCTGCCCTCCCTCGAGTGGGTAAAGGCCTAACACCAGCCGTGAAGGCACGTTACCGTGTGCAAAAGAAGAACAGAAAACGGACATTTTTCCCTGCAGGAAAAGGGCTCTTGGTTTCTCAAATGGAAAGACAAGCTGTCAGAAGTAAGTCAGTATTGGAGAGAGCCAGAAGGCTATACTTGGCAGAGGCTAGGGTAAGAGGTTCCCCAAAGCAGCCTTCTCAAAGGGCATAGAAGCAGAGGCCTTCTCTAGCGGCCTCTCCACAAGAGTCTATACACAAAAGGAACACCTTGAAGCTGGCTGCGAATGCACAGCTTAGGAGGAAAGCAGTACCGGCATGCTACGAATGTGATCTCTTGATGGTGCCCCAGAAAGGAACTCTGGCACTTGTACTTCCCAAGTGAGCTTAGCTGAACAGAGTTTGCCCCACAGTGGCGAACAGAAACATTGCTAGTGGCCAGTGAGCCACCCCATACACCGGGGCAGTAGCACCACACACATCTCCCAGAGAACAGAGACTTCCCAATCCGTGCGTGTTCTCTTCGAATGGAGAGGGTAGTTTGCAGTCTGCGAAGCCCAGTCATGACCCACAGCGCTGCAGGATTGCCATCTCCAAAGTGAATGGGAAGCTGCCCTCCCTCGAGTGGGTAAAGGCCTAACACCAGCCGTGAAGGCACCTCACCGTGTGCAAAAGAAGAACAGAAAACGGACATTTTTCCCTGCAGGAAAAGGTCTCATGGTTTCTAAAACGGAAAGACAAGCTGTCAGAAGTAAGTCAGTATTGGAGAGAGGCAGAAGGATGTAATTGGCAGAGGCTAGGGTAAGAGTTTCCTCAAAGCAGCCTTCTCAAAGGGCATAGAAGCAGAGGCCTTCTCCAGCGGCCTCTCCACCAGAGACTATACACAAAAGGAACACCTTGAAGCTGGCTGCGAATGCACAGCTTAGGAGGAGAGCAGTACCCGCATGCTACGAATGTGATCTCTTGATGGTGCCCCAGAAAGGAACTCTGGCACTTGTACTTCCCAAGTGAGCTTAGCTGCACAAAGTTTGCCCCACAGTGGCGAGCAGAAACATTGCTAGTGGCCAGTGAGCCACCCCATACACCGGGGCAGTAGCACCACACACATCTCCCAGAGAACAGAGACTTCCCAATCCGTGCGTGTTCTCTTCGAATGGAGAGGGTAGTTTGCAGTCTGCGAAGCACAGTCATGGCCCACAGCGCTGCAGGAGTGCCATCTCCAAAGTGAATGGGAAGCTGCCCTCCCTCGAGTGGGTAAAGGCCTAACACCAGCCGTGAAGGCACGTCACCGTGTGCAAAAGAAGAACAGAGAACGAACATTTTTCCCTGCAGGAAAAGGGCTCATGGTTTCTAAAACGGAAAGACAAGCTGTCAGAAGTAAGTCAGTATTGGAGAGAGGAAGAAGGCTGTACTTGGCAGAGGCTAGGGTAAGAGTTTCCTCAAAGCAGCCTTCTCAAAGGGCATAGAAGCAGAGGCCTTCTCCAGCGGCCTCTCCACCAGAGTCTATACACAAAAGGAACACCTTGAAGCTGGCTGCGAATGCACAGCTTAGGAGGAGAGCAGTACCCGCATGCTACGAATGGGATCTCTTGATGGTGCCCCAGAAAGGAACTCTGGCACTTGTACTTCCCAAGTGAGCTTAGCTGAACAGAGTTTGCCCCACAGTGGCGAACAGAAACATTGCTAGTGGCCAGTGAGCCACCCCATACACCGGGGCAGTAGCACCACACACATCTCCCAGAGAACAGAGACTTCCCAATCCGTGCGTGTTCTCTTCGAATGGAGAGGGTAGTTTGCAGTCTGCGAAGCACAGTCATGGCCCACAGTGCTGCAGGAGTGCCATCTCCAAAGTGAATGGGAAGCTGCCCTCCCTCGAGTGGGTAAAAGCCTAACACCAGCCCTGAAGGCACGTCTACGTGTGGAAAAGAAGAACAGAAAACGGACAATTTTCCCTGCAGGAAAAGGGCTCTTGGTTTCTCAAACTGAAAGACAAGCTGTCAGACGTAAGTCAGTATTGGAGAGAGGCAGAAGGCTGTACTTGGCAGAGGCTAGGGTAAGAGGTTCCTCAAAGCAGCTTTCTCAAAGGGCATAGAAGCAGAGGCCTTCTCCAGCGGCCTCTCCAGCAGAGTCTATACACCAAAGGAACACCTTGAAGCTGGCTGCGAATGCACAGCTGAGGAGGAGAGCAGTACCCGCATGCTACGAATGTGATCTCTTGATGGTGCCCCAGAAAGGAACTCTGGCACTTGTACTTCCCAAGTGATCTTAGCTGTACAAAGTTTGCCCCACAGTGGCGAGCAGAAAAATTGCTAGTGGCCAGTGAGCCACCCCATACACCGGGGCAGTAGCACCACACACATCTCCCAGAGAACAGAGACTTACCAATCCGTGCGTGTTCTCTTCGAATGGAGAGGGTAGTTTGCAGTCTGCGAAGCACAGTCATGGCCCACAGCGCTGCAGAAGTGCCATCTCCAAAGTGAATGGGAAGCTGCCCTCCCTCGAGTGGGTAAAGGCCTAACAACAGCCCTGATGGCACGTCACCGTGTGCAAAAGGAGAACAGAAAACGAATATTTTTCCCTGCAGAAAAGGGCTCTCGGTTTCTCAAACGGAAAGACAAGCTGTCAGAAGTAAGTCAGTATTGGAGAGAGGCAGAAGGCTCTACTTGGCAGAGGCTAGGGTAAGAGGTTCCTCAAAGCAGCCTTCTCAAAGGGCATAGAAGCAGAGGCCTTCTCTAGCGGCCTCTCCACCAGAGTCTATAGACAAAAGGAACACCTTGAAGCTGGCTGCGAATGCACAGCTTAGGAGGAAAGCAGTACCCGCATGCTACGAATGTGATCTCTTGATGGTGCCCCAAAAAGGAACTCTGGCACTTGCACTTCTCTAGTGAGCTTAGCTGAACAGAGTTTGCCCCACAGTGGCGAGCAGAAACATTGCTAGTGGCCAGTGAGCCACCCCATACACCGGGGCAGTAGCACCACACACATCTCCCAGAGAACAGAGACTTCCCAATCCGTGCGTGTTCTCTTCGAATCAAGAGGGTAGTTTGCAGTCTGCGAAGCACAGTCATGGCCCACAGCGCTGCAGGAGTGCCATCTCCAAAGTGAATGGGAAGCTGCCCTCCCTCGAGTGGGTAAAGGCCTAACATCAGCCGTGAAGGCACGTCACCGTGTGCAAAAGAAGAACAGAGAACAGACATTTTTCCCTACAGGAAAAGGGCTCTTGTTTTCTCAAACGGAAAGACAAGCTGTCAGAAGTAAGTCAGTATTGGAGAGAGGCAGAAGGCTGTACTTGGCAGAGGCTAGGGTAAGAGGTTCCTCAAAGCAGCCTTCTCAAAGGGCATAGAAGCAGAGGCCTTCTCTAGCGGCCTCTCCACCAGAGTCTATCGACAAAAGGAACACCTTGAAGCTGGCTGCGAATGCACAGCTTAGGAGGAAAGCAGTACCCGCATGCTACGAATGTGATCTCTTGATGGTGCCCCAGAAAGGAACTCTGGCACTTGTACTTCCCTAGTGAGCTTAGCTGAACAGAGTTTGCCCCACAGTGGCGAGCAGAAACATTGCTAGTGGCCAGTGAGCCACCCCATACACCGGGGCAGTAGCACCACACACATCTCCCAGAGAACAGAGACTTCCCAATCCGTGCGTGTTCTCTTCAAATGGAGAGGGTAGTTTGCAGTCTGCGAAGCACAGTCATGGCCCACAGCGGTGCAGGAGTGCCATCTCCAAAGTGAATGGGAAGCTGCCCTACCTCGAGTGGGTAAAGGCCTAACATCAGCCATGAAGGCACGTCACCGTGTGCAAAAGAAGAACAGAGAACAGACATTTTTCCCTACAGGAAAAGGGCTCATGGTTTCTAAAACGGAAAGACAAGCTGTCAGAAGTAAGTCAGTATTGGAGAGAGGCAGAAGGCTGTACTTGGCAGAGGCTAGGGTAAGAGTTTCCTCAAAGCAGCCTTCTCAAAGGGCATAGAAGCAGAGGCCTTCTCCAGCGGCCTCTCCACCAGAGTCTATACACAAAAGGAACACCTTGAAGCTGGCTGCGAATGCACAGCTTAGGAGGAGAGCAGTACCCGCATGCTACGAATGTGATCCCTTGATGGTGCTCCAGAAAGGAACTCTGGCACTTGTACTTCCCAAGTGAGCTTAGCTGCACAAAGTTTGCCCCACAGTGGCGAGCAGAAACATTGCTAGTGGCCAGTGAGCCATCCGATACACCGGGGCAGTAGCACCACACACATCTCCCAGAGAACAGAGACTTCCCAATCCGTGCGTGTTCTCTTCGAATGGAGAGGGTAGTTTGCAGTCTGCGAAGCACAGTCATGACCCACAGCGCTGCAGGAGTGCCATCTCCAAAGTGAATTGGAAGCTGCCCTCCCTCGAGTGGTTAAAGGCCTAACAACAGCCCTGATGGCAAGTCACCGTGTGCAAAAGAAGAACAGAAAACGAACATTTTTCCCTGCAGGACAAGGGCTCTCGGGTTCTCAAACGGAAAGACAAGCTGTCAGAAGTAAGTCAGTATTGGAGAGAGGCAGAAGGCTATACTTGGCAGAGGCTAGGGTAAGAGTTTCCTCAAAGCAGCCTTCTCAATGGGCATAGAAGCAGAGGCCTTCTCCAGCGGCCATTCCACCAGAGTCTATCCACAAAAGGAACACCTTGAAGCTGGCTGCGAATGCACAGCTTAGGAGGAGAGCAGTACCCACATGCTACGAATGTGATCTCTTGATGGTGCCCCAGAAAGGAACTCGGGCACTTGTACTTCCCAAGTGAGCTTAGCTGCACAACGTTTGCCCCACAGTGGCGAGCAGAAACATTGCTAGTGGCCAGTGAGCCACCCCATACACCGGGGCAGTAGCACCACACACATCTCCCAGAGAACAGAGACTTCCCAATCCGTGCGTGTTATCTTCGAATCAAGAGGGTAGTTTGCAGTCTGCGAAGCACAGTCATGGCCCACAGCGCTGCAGGAGTGCCATCTCCAAAGTGAATGGGAAGCTGCCCTCCCTCGAGTGGGTAAAGGCCTAACACCAGCCGTGAAGGCACGTCACCGTGTGTAAAAGAAGAACAGAATACGGACATTTTTCCCTGCAGGAAAAGGTCTCATGGTTTCTAAAACGGAAAGACAAGCTGTCAGAAGTAAGTCAGTATTGGAGAGAGGCAGAAGGCTGTACTTGGCAGAGGCTAGGGTAAGAGTTTCCTCAAAGCAGCCTTCTCAAAGGGCATAGAAGCAGAGGCCTTCTCCAGCGGCCTCTCCACCAGAGTCTATACACAAAAGGAACACCTTGAAGCTGGCTGCGAATGCACAGCTGAGGAGGAGAGCAGTACCCGCATGCTACGAATGTGATCTCTTGATGGTGCCCCAGAAAGGAACTCTGGCACTTGTACTTCCCAAGTGAGCTTAGCTGTACAAAGTTTGCCCCACAGTGGCGAGCAGAAACATTGCTAGTGGCCAGTGAGCCACCCCATACACCGGGGCAGTAGCACCACACACATCTCCCAGAGAACAGAGACTTACCAATCCGTGCGTGTTCTCTTCGAATGGAGAGGGTAGTTTGCAGTCTGCGAAGCACAGTCATGGCCCACAGCGCTGCAGGAGTGCTATCTCCAAAGTGAATGGGAAGCTGCCCTCCCTCGAGTGGGTAAAGGCCTAACACCAGCCCTGATGGCACGTCACCGTGTGCAAAAGGAGAACAGAAAACGAACATTTTTCCCTGCAGAAAAGGGCTCTCGGTTTCTCAAACGGAAAGACAAGCTGTCAGAAGTAAGTCAGTATTGGAGAGAGGCAGAAGGCTGTACTTGGCAGAGGCTAGGGTAAGAGTTTCCTCAAAGCAGCCTTCTCAAAGGGCATAGAAGCAGAGGCCTTCTCCAGCGGCCTCTCCACCAGAGTCTATACACAAAAGGAACACCTTGAAGCTGGCTGCGAATGCACAGCTGAGGAGGAGAGCAGTACCCGCATGCTACGAATGTGATCCCTTGATGGTGCTCCAGAAAGGAACTCTGGCACATGTACTTCCCAAGTGAGCTTAGCTCCACAAAGTTTGCCCCACAGTGGCGAGCAGAAACATTGCTAGTGGCCAGTGAGCCATCCGATGCACCGGGGCAGTAGCACCACACACATCTCCCAGAGAACAGAGACTTCCCAATCCGTGCGTGTTCTCTTCGAATGGAGAGGGTAGTTTGCAGTCTGCGAAGCACAGTCATGACCCACAGCGCTGCAGGAGTGCCATCTCCAAAGTGAATTGGAAGCTGCCCTCCCTCGAGTGGGTAAAGGCCTAACAACAGCCCTGATGGCAAGTCACCGTGTGCAAAAGAAGAACAGAAAACGAACATTTTTCCCTGCAGGACAAGGGCTCTTGGGTTCTCATACGGAAAGACAAGCTGTCAGAAGTAAGTCAGTATTGGAGAGAGGCAGAAGGCTGTACTTGGCAGAGGCTAGGGTAAGAGGTTCCTCAAAGCAGCCTTCTCAAAGGGCATAGAAGCAGAGGCCTTTTCCAGCGGCCATTCCACCAGAGTCTATCCACAAAAGGAACACCTTGAAGCTGGCTGCGAATGCACAGCTTAGGAGGAAAGCAGTACCGCATGCTACGAACGTGATCTCTTGATGGTGCCCCAGAAAGGAACTCTGGCACTTGTACTTCCCAAGTGAGCTTAGCTGCACAACGTTTGCCCCACAGTGGCGAGCAGAAACATTGCTAGTGGCCAGTGAGCCACGCCATACACCGGAGCAGTAGCACCACACACATCTCCCAGAGAACAGAGACTTCCCAATCCGTGCGTGTTCTCTTCGAATGGAGAGGGTAGTTTGCAGTCTGCGAAGCACAGTCATGGCCCACAGCGCTGCAGGAGTGCCATCTCCAAAGTGAATGGGAAGCTGCCCTCCCTCGAGTGGGTAAAGGCCTAACACCAGCCCTGATGTCACGTCACCGTGTACAAAAGAAGAACAGAAAACGGACATTTTTCCCTGCAGGAAAAGGTCTCATGGTTTCTAAAACGGAAAGACAAGCTGTCAGAAGTAAGTCAGTATTGGAGAGAGGCAGAAGGCTGTACTTGGCACAGGCTAGGGTAAGAGTTTCCTCAAAGCAGCCTTCTCAAAGGGCATAGAAGCAGAGGCCTTCTCCAGCGGCCTCTCCACCATAGTCTATACACAAAAGGAACACCATGAAGCTGGCTGCGAATGCACAGCTGAGGAGGAGAGCAGTACCCGCATGCTACGAATGTGATCTCTTGATGGTGCCCCAGAAAGGAACTCTGGCACTTGTACTTCCCTAGTGAGCTTAGCTGAACAGAGTTTGCCCCACAGTGGCGAGCAGTAACATTTCTAGTGGCCAGTGAGCCACCCCATACACCGGGGCAGTAGCACCACACACATCTCCCAGAGAACAGAGACTTCCCAATCCGTGCGGGTTCTCTTCAAATGGAGAGGGTAGTTTGCAGTCTGCGAAGCACAGTCATTGCCCACAGCGCTGCAGGAGTGCCATCTCCAAAGTTAATGGGAAGCTGCCCTCCCTCGAGTGGGTAAAGGCCTAACACCAGCCGTGAAGTCACGTCACCGTGTGCAAAAGAAGAACAGAGAACAGACATTTTTCCCTACAGGAAAAGGGCTCATGGTTTCTAAAACGGAAAGACAAGCTCTCAGAAGTAAGTCAGTATTGGAGAGAGGCAAAAGGCTGTACTTGGCAGAGGCTAGGGTAAGAGTTTCCTCAAAGCAGCCTTCTCAAAGGGCATAGAAGCAGAGGCCTTCTCCAGCGGCCTCTCCACCAGAGTCTATCCACAAAAGGAACACCTTGAAGCTGGCTGCGAATGCACAGCTTAGGAGGAGAGCAGTACCCGCATGCTACGAATTTGATCTCTTGATGGTGTCCCAGAATGGAACTCTGGCACTTGTACTTCCCAAGTGAGCTTAGCTGCACAACGTTTGCCCCACAGTGGCGAGCAGAAACATTGCTAGTGGCCAGTGAGCCACGCCATACACCAGGGCAGTAGCACCTCACACATCTCCCAGAGAACAGAGACTTCCCAATCCGTGCGTGTTCTCTTCGAATCAAGAGGGTAGTTTGCAGTCTGCGAAGCACAGTCATGGCCCACAGCGCTGCAGGAGTGCCATCTCCAAAGTGAATGGGAAGCTGCCCTCCCTCGAGTGGGTAAAGGCCTAACACCAGCCATGAAGGCACGTCACCGTGTGTAAAAGAAGAACAGAATACGGACATTTTTCCCTGCAGGAAAAGGTCTCATGGTTTCTAAAACGGAAAGACAAGCTGTCAGAAGTAAGTCAGTATTGGAGAGAGGCAGAAGGCTGTACTTGGCAGAGGCTAGGGTAAGAGTTTCCTCAAAGCAGCCTTCTCAAAGGGCATAGAAGCAGAGGCCTTCTCCAGCGGCCTCTCCACCAGAGTCTATACACAAAAGGAACACCTTGAAGCTGGCTGCGAATGCACAGCTGAGGAGGAGAGCAGTACCCGCATGCTACGAATGTGATCTCTTGATGGTGCCCCAGAAAGGAACTCTGGCACTTGTACTTCCCAAGTGATCTTAGGTGCACAAAGTTTGCCCCACAGTGGCGAGCAGAAACATTGCTAGTGGCCAGTGAGCCATCCGATACACCGGGGCAGTAGCACCACACACATCTCCCAGAGAACAGAGACTTCCCAATCCGTGCGTGGTCTCTACGAATGCAGAGGGTAGTTTGCAGTCTGCGAAGCACAGTCATGACCCACAGCGCTGCAGGAGTGCCATCTCCAAAGTGAATGGGAAGCTGCCCGCCCTCGAGTGGGTAAAGGTCTAACACCAGCCGCGAAGGCACGTCACCGTGTGCAAAAGAAGAACAGAGAACAGACATTTTTCCCTGCAGGAAAAGGGCTCATGGTTTGTAAAACGGAAAGACAAGCTGTCAGAAGTAAGTCAGTATTGGAGAGAGGCAGAAGGCTGTACTTGGCAGAGGCTAGGGTAAGAGTTTCCTCAAAGCAGCCTTCTCAAAGGGCATAGAAGCAGAGGCCTCCTCCAGCGGCCTCTCCACCAGAGTCTATACACAAAAGGAACACCTTGAAGCTGGCTGCGAATGCACAGCTGAGGAGGAGAGCAGTACCCGCATGCTACGAATGTGATCTCTTGATGGTGCCCCAGAAAGGAACTCTGGCACTTGTACTTCCCAAGTGAGCTTAGGTGCACAAAGTTTGCCCCACAGTGGCGAGCAGAACCATTGCTAGTGGCCAGTGTGCCATCCGATACACCGGGGCAGTAGCACCACACACATCTCCCAGAGAACAGAGACTTCCCAATCCGTGGGTGTTCTCTTCGAATGCAGAGGGTAGTTTGCAGTCTGCGAAGCACAGTCATGGCCCACAGCGCTGCAGGAGTGCCATCTCCAAAGTGAATGGGAAGCTGCCTTCCCTCGAGTGCGTAAAGGCCTAACACCAGCCCTGATGGCACGTCACCGTGTACAAAAGAAGAACAGAAAACGGACATTTTTCCCTGCAGGAAAAGGGCTCTTGTTTTCTCAAACGAAAAGACAAGCTGTCAGAAGTAAGTCAGTATTGGAGAGAGGCAGAAGGCTATACTTGGCAGAGGCTAGGGTAAGAGGTTCCTCAAAGCAGCCTTCTCAAAGGGCATAGAAGCAGAGGCCTTCTCCATCGGCCTCTCCACCAGAGTCTATCCACCAAAGGAACACCTTGAAGCTGGCTGCGAATGCACAGCTTAGGAGGAATGCAGTACCCGCATGCTACGAATGTGATCTCTTGATGGTGCCCCAGAAAGGAACTCTGGCACTTGTACTTCCCAAGTGAGCTTAGCTGCACAAAGTTTGCCCCGCAGTGGCGAACAGAAACATTGCTAGTGGCCAGTGAGCCAGCCCATACACCAGGGCAGTAGCACCACACACATCTCCCAGAGAACAGAGGCTTCCCAATCCGTGCGTGTTCTCTTCAAATGGAGAGGGTAGTTTGCAGTCTTCGAAGCACAGTCATGGCTCACAGCGCTGCAGGAGTGCCATCTCCAAAGTGAATGGGAAGCTGCCCTCCCTCGAGTGGGTAAAGGCCTAACACCAGCCCTGGTGGCAGGTCACCGTGTGCAAAAGAAGAACAGAAAACGAACATTTTTCCCTGCAGGAAAAGGGCTCTCGGTTTCTCAAACGGAAAGACAAGCTGTCAGAAGTAAGTCAGTATTGGAGAGAGGCAGAAGGCTGTACTTGGCAGAGGCTAGGGTAAGAGGTTCCTCAAAGCAGCCTTCTCAAAGGGCATAGAAGCAGAGGCCTTCTCCAGCGGCCTCTAAAGCAGAGTCTATACACAAAAGGAACACCTTGAAGCTGGCTGTGAATGCACAGCTTAGGAGGAGTGCAGTACCCGCATGGTACGAATGTGATCTCTTGATGGTGCCCCAGAAAGGAACTCTGGCACTTGTACTTCCCAAGTGAGCTTAGCTGCACAACGTTTGCCCCACAGTGGCGAGCAGAAACATTGCTAGTGGCCAGTGAGCCATCCGATACACCGGGGCAGTAGCAACACACACATCTCCCAGAGAACAGAGACTTCCCAATCCGTGCGTGTTCTCTTCGAATGGAGAGGGTAGTTTGCAGTCTGCGAAGCACAGTCATGACCCACAGCGCTGCAAGAGTGCCATCTCCAAAGTGAATGGGAAGCTGCCCTCCCTCGAGTGGGTAAAGGCCTAACACCAGCCGTGAAGGCACGTAACCGTGTGCAAAAGAAGAACAGAAAACGGACATTTTTCCCTGCAGGAAAACGGCTCATGGTTTCTAAAACGGAAAGACAAGCTGTCAGAAGTAAGTCAGTATTGGAGAGAGGCAGAAGGCTGTACTTGGCAGAGGCTAGGGTAAGAGTTTCCACAAAGCAGCCTTCTCAAAGGGCATAGAAGCAGAGGCCTTCTCCAGCAGCCTCTAAAGCAGAGTCTATACACAAAAGGAACACCTTGAAGCTGGCTGCGAATGCACAGCTTAGGAGGAGAGCAGTACCCGCATGCTACGAATGTGATCTCTTGATGGTGCCCCAGAAAGGAACTCTGGCACTTGTACTTCCCAAATGAGCTTAGCTGCACAAAGTTTGCCCCACAGTGGCGAGCAGAAACATTGCTAGTGGCCAGTGAGCCATCCGATACACCGCGGCAGTAGCACCACACACATATCCCAGAGAACAGAGACTTCCCAATCCGTGCGTGGTCTCTTCGAATCGAGAGGGTAGTTTGCAGTCTGCGAAGCACAGTCATGGCCCACAGCGCTGCAGGAGTCCCATCTACAAAGTGAATGGGAAGCTGCCCTCCCTCGAGTGGGTAAAGGCCTAACACCAGCCCTGATGGCACGTCACCGTGTGCAAAAGAACAGAAAACGAACATTTTTCCCTGCAGGAAAAGGGCTCTTGTTTTCTCAAACGGAAAGACAAGCTGTCAGAAGTAAGTCAGTATTGGAGAGAGGCAGAAGGCTGTACTTGGCAGAGGCTAGGGTAAGAGTTTCCTCAAAGCAGCCTTCTCAAAGGGCATAGAAGCAGAGTCCTTCTCCAGCGGCCTCTCCACCAGAGTCTATCCACAAAAGGAACACCTTGAAGCTGGCTGCGAATGCACAGCTTAGGAGGAAAGCAGTACCCGCATGCTACGAATGTGATCTCTTGATGGTGCCCCAGAAAGGAACTCTGGCACTTGTATTCCCAAGTGAGCTTTGCTGCACAACGTTTGCCCCACAGTGGCGAGGAGAAACATTGCTAGTGGCCAGTGAGCCACCCCATACACCAGGGCAGTAGCACCACACACATCTCCCAGAGAAGAGAGACTTCCCAATCCGTGCGTGTTCTCTTCGAATGGAGAGGGGAGTTTGCAGTCTGCGAAGCACAGTCATGGCTCACAGCGCTGCAGGAGTGCCATCTCCAAAGTGAATGGGAAGCTGCCCTCCCTCGAGTGGGTAAAGGCCTAACACCAGCCGTGAAGGCACGTCACCGTGTGCAAAAGAAGAACAGAAAACGGACATTTTTCCCTGCAAGAGAAGGTCTCTTTGTTTCTCAAACGGAAAGACAAGCTGTCAGAAGTAAGTCAGTATTGGAGAGAGGTAGAAGGCTGTACTTGGCAGAGGCTAGGGTAAGAGTTTCCTCAAAGCAGCCTTCTCAAAGGGCATAGAAGCACAGGCCTTCTCCAGCGGCCTCTCCACGAGAGTCTATACACAAAAGGAACACCTTGAAGCTGGCTGCGAATACACAGCTTAGGAGGAGAGCAGTACCCGCATGCTACGAATGTGATCTCTTGATGGTGCCCCAGAAAGGAACTCTGGCACTTGTACTTCCCAAGTGAGCTTAGCTGCACACAGTTTGCCCCACAGTGGCGAGCAGAAACATTGCTAGTGGTCAGTGAGCCACCCCATACACCGGGGCAGTAGCACCACACACATCTCCCAGAGAACAGAGACTTCCCAATCCGTGCGTGTTCTCTTCGAATGGAGAGGGTAGTTTGCAGTCTGCGAAGCACAGTCATGGCCCACAGCGCTGCAGGAGTGCCATCTCCAAAGTGAATGGGAAGCTGCCCTCCCTCGAGTGGGTAAAAGCCTAACACCAGCCCTGAAGGCACGTCACCGTGTGCAAAAGAAGAACAGAAAACGGACAATTTTCCCTGCAGGAAAAGGTCTCTTGTTTTCTCAAACGGAAAGACAAGCTGTCAGAAGTAAGTCAGTATTGGAGAGAGGCAGAAGGCTGTACTTGGCAGAGACTAGGGTAAGAGTTTCCTCAAAGCAGCCTTCTCAAAGGGCATAGAAGCAGAGGCCTTCTCCAGCGGCCTCTCCACAAGAGTCTCTCCACAAAGGGAACACCTTGAAGCTGGCTGCGAATGCACAGCTTAGGAGGAAAGCAGTACCCGCATGCTACGAATGTGATCTCTTGATGGTGCCCCAGAAAGGAACTCTGGCACTTGTACTTCCCAAGTGAGCTTAGCTGAACAGAGTTTGCCCCATAGTGGCGAGCAGAAACATTGCTAGTGGCCAGTGAGCCACCCCATACACCGGGGCAGTAGCACCACACACATCTCCCAGAGAACAGAGACTTCCCAATCCGTGCGTGTTCTCTTCGAATGGAGAGAGTAGTTTGCAGTCTGCGAAGCACAGTCATGACCCACAGCGCTGCAGGAGTGCCATCTCCAAAGTGAATGGGAAGCTGCCCTCCCTCGAGTGGTTAAAAGCCTAACACCAGCCCTGAAGGCACGTCACCGTGTGCAAAAGAAGAACAGAAAACGGACAATTTTCCCTGCAGGAAAAGGGCTCTTGGTTTCTCAAACGGAAACACAAGCTGTCAGAAGTAAGTCAGTATTGGAGAGAGGCAGAAGGCTGTACTTGGCAGAGGCTAGGGTAAGAGTTTCCTCAAAGCAGCCTTCTCAAAGGGCATAGAAGCAGAGGCCTCCTCCAGCGGCCTCTCCACCAGAGTCTATACACAAAAGGAACACCTTGAAGCTGGCTGCGAATGCACAGCTGAGGAGGAGAGCAGTACCCGCATGCTACGAATGTGATCTCTTGATGGTGCCCCAGAAAGGAACTCTGGCACTTGTACTTCCCAAGTGAGCTTAGGTGCACAAAGTTTGCCCCACAGTGGCGAGCAGAACCATTGCTAGTGGCCAGTGTGCCATCCGATACACCGGGGCAGTAGCACCACACACATCTCCCAGAGAACAGAGACTTCCCAATCCGTGGGTGTTCTCTTCGAATGCAGAGGGTAGTTTGCAGTCTGCGAAGCACAGTCATGGCCCACAGCGCTGCAGGAGTGCCATCTCCAAAGTGAATGGGAAGCTGCCTTCCCTCGAGTGCGTAAAGGCCTAACACCAGCCCTGATGGCACGTCACCGTGTACAAAAGAAGAACAGAAAACGGACATTTTTCCCTGCAGGAAAAGGGCTCTTGTTTTCTCAAACGAAAAGACAAGCTGTCAGAAGTAAGTCAGTATTGGAGAGAGGCAGAAGGCTATACTTGGCAGAGGCTAGGGTAAGAGGTTCCTCAAAGCAGCCTTCTCAAAGGGCATAGAAGCAGAGGCCTTCTCCATCGGCCTCTCCACCAGAGTCTATCCACCAAAGGAACACCTTGAAGCTGGCTGCGAATGCACAGCTTAGGAGGAATGCAGTACCCGCATGCTACGAATGTGATCTCTTGATGGTGCCCCAGAAAGGAACTCTGGCACTTGTACTTCCCAAGTGAGCTTAGCTGCACAAAGTTTGCCCCGCAGTGGCGAACAGAAACATTGCTAGTGGCCAGTGAGCCAGCCCATACACCAGGGCAGTAGCACCACACACATCTCCCAGAGAACAGAGGCTTCCCAATCCGTGCGTGTTCTCTTCAAATGGAGAGGGTAGTTTGCAGTCTTCGAAGCACAGTCATGGCTCACAGCGCTGCAGGAGTGCCATCTCCAAAGTGAATGGGAAGCTGCCCTCCCTCGAGTGGGTAAAGGCCTAACACCAGCCCTGGTGGCAGGTCACCGTGTGCAAAAGAAGAACAGAAAACGAACATTTTTCCCTGCAGGAAAAGGGCTCTCGGTTTCTCAAACCGAAAGACAAGCTGTCAGAAGTAAGTCAGTATTGGAGAGAGGCAGAAGGCTGTACTTGGCAGAGGCTAGGGTAAGAGGTTCCTCAAAGCAGCCTTCTCAAAGGGCATAGAAGCAGAGGCCTTCTCCAGCGGCCTCTAAAGCAGAGTCTATACACAAAAGGAACACCTTGAAGCTGGCTGTGAATGCACAGCTTAGGAGGAGTGCAGTACCCGCATGGTACGAATGTGATCTCTTGATGGTGCCCCAGAAAGGAACTCTGGCACTTGTACTTCCCAAGTGAGCTTAGCTGCACAACGTTTGCCCCACAGTGGCGAGCAGAAACATTGCTAGTGGCCAGTGAGCCATCCGATACACCGGGGCAGTAGCAACACACACATCTCCCAGAGAACAGAGACTTCCCAATCCGTGCGTGTTCTCTTCGAATGGAGAGGGTAGTTTGCAGTCTGCGAAGCACAGTCATGACCCACAGCGCTGCAAGAGTGCCATCTCCAAAGTGAATGGGAAGCTGCCCTCCCTCGAGTGGGTAAAGGCCTAACACCAGCCGTGAAGGCACGTAACCGTGTGCAAAAGAAGAACAGAAAACGGACATTTTTCCCTGCAGGAAAACGGCTCATGGTTTCTAAAACGGAAAGACAAGCTGTCAGAAGTAAGTCAGTATTGGAGAGAGGCAGAAGGCTGTACTTGGCAGAGGCTAGGGTAAGAGTTTCCTCAAAGCAGCCTTCTCAAAGGGCATAGAAGCAGAGTCCTTCTCCAGCGGCCTCTCCACCAGAGTCTATCCACAAAAGGAACACCTTGAAGCTGGCTGCGAATGCACAGCTTAGGAGGAAAGCAGTACCCGCATGCTACGAATGTGATCTCTTGATGGTGCCCCAGAAAGGAACTCTGGCACTTGTATTCCCAAGTGAGCTTTGCTGCACAACGTTTGCCCCACAGTGGCGAGGAGAAACATTGCTAGTGGCCAGTGAGCCACCCCATACACCAGGGCAGTAGCACCACACACATCTCCCAGAGAAGAGAGACTTCCCAATCCGTGCGTGTTCTCTTCGAATGGAGAGGGGAGTTTGCAGTCTGCGAAGCACAGTCATGGCTCACAGCGCTGCAGGAGTGCCATCTCCAAAGTGAATGGGAAGCTGCCCTCCCTCGAGTGGGTAAAGGCCTAACACCAGCCGTGAAGGCACGTCACCGTGTGCAAAAGAAGAACAGAAAACGGACATTTTTCCCTGCAAGAGAAGGTCTCTTTGTTTCTCAAACGGAAAGACAAGCTTTCAGAAGTAAGTCAGTATTGGAGAGAGGTAGAAGGCTGTACTTGGCAGAGGCTAGGGTAAGAGTTTCCTCAAAGCAGCCTTCTCAAAGGGCATAGAAGCACAGGCCTTCTCCAGCGGCCTCTCCACGAGAGTCTATACACAAAAGGAACACCTTGAAGCTGGCTGCGAATACACAGCTTAGGAGGAGAGCAGTACCCGCATGCTACGAATGTGATCTCTTGATGGTGCCCCAGAAAGGAACTCTGGCACTTGTACTTCCCAAGTGAGCTTAGCTGCACACAGTTTGCCCCACAGTGGCGAGCAGAAACATTGCTAGTGGTCAGTGAGCCACCCCATACACCGGGGCAGTAGCACCACACACATCTCCCAGAGAACAGAGACTTCCCAATCCGTGCGTGTTCTCTTCGAATGGAGAGGGTAGTTTGCAGTCTGCGAAGCACAGTCATGGCCCACAGCGCTGCAGGAGTGCCATCTCCAAAGTGAATGGGAAGCTGCCCTCCCTCGAGTGGGTAAAAGCCTAACACCAGCCCTGAAGGCACGTCACCGTGTGCAAAAGAAGAACAGAAAACGGACAATTTTCCCTGCAGGAAAAGGTCTCTTGTTTTCTCAAACGGAAAGACAAGCTGTCAGAAGTAAGTCAGTATTGGAGAGAGGCAGAAGGCTGTACTTGGCAGAGGCTAGGGTAAGAGTTTCCTCAAAGCAGCCTTCTCAAAGGGCATAGAAGCAGAGGCCTTCTCCAGCGGCCTCTCCACAAGAGTCTCTCCACAAAGGGAACACCTTGAAGCTGGCTGCGAATGCACAGCTTAGGAGGAAAGCAGTACCCGCATGCTACGAATGTGATCTCTTGATGGTGCCCCAGAAAGGAACTCTGGCACTTGTACTTCCCAAGTGAGCTTAGCTGAACAGAGTTTGCCCCATAGTGGCGAGCAGAAACATTGCTAGTGGCCAGTGAGCCACCCCATACACCGGGGCAGTAGCACCACACACATCTCCCAGAGAACAGAGACTTCCCAATCCGTGCGTGTTCTCTTCGAATGGAGAGAGTAGTTTGCAGTCTGCGAAGCACAGTCATGACCCACAGCGCTGCAGGAGTGCCATCTCCAAAGTGAATGGGAAGCTGCCCTCCCTCGAGTGGTTAAAAGCCTAACACCAGCCCTGAAGGCACGTCACCGTGTGCAAAAGAAGAACAGAAAACGGACAATTTTCCCTGCAGGAAAAGGGCTCTTGGTTTCTCAAACGGAAACACAAGCTGTCAGAAGTAAGTCAGTATTGGAGAGAGGCAAAGGCTGTACTTGGCAGAGGCTAGGGTAAGAGTTTCCTCAAAGCAGCCTTCTCAAAGGGCATAGAAGCAGAGGCCTTCTCTAGCGGCCTCTCCACCAGAGTCTATACACAAAAGGAGCACCTTGAAGGTGGCTGCGAATGCACAGCTTAGGAGGAAAGCAGTACCCGCATGCTACGAATGTGATCTCTTGATGGTGCCCCAGAAACGAACTGTGGCACTTGTACTTCCCAAGTGAGCTTAGCTGAACAGAGTTTGCCCCACAGTGGCGAGCAGAAATATTGCTAGTGGCCAGTGAGCCACCCCATACACCGGGGCAGTAACACCACACACATCTCCCAGAGAACAGAGACTTCCCAATCCGTGCGTGTTCTCTTCGAATGGAGTGGGTAGTTTACAGTCTGCGAGGCACAGTCATGACCCACAGCGCTGCAGGAGTGCCATCTCCAAAGTGAATGGGAAGCTGCCCTCCCTCGAGTGGGTAAAGTCTTAACAACAGCCCTGAAGGCACGTCACCGTGTGCCAATGAAGAACAGAAAACGGACATTTTTCCCTGCAGGATACGGGCTCTTGGTTTCTCAAACGGAAAGACAAGCTGTCAGAAGTAAGTCAGTATTGGGGAGAGGCAGAAGGCTGTACTTGGCAGAGGCTAGGGTAAGAGTTTCCTCAAAGCAGCCTTCTCAAAGGGCATAGAAGCAGAGGCCTTCTCCAGCGGCCTCTAAACCAGAGTCTATACACAAAAGGAACACCTTGAAGCTGGCTGCGAATGCACAGCTTAGGAGGAGAGCAGTACCCGCATGCTACGAATGTGATCTCTTGATGGTGCCCCAGAAAGGAACTCTGGCACTTGTACTTCCCAAGTGAGCTTAGCTGAACAGAGTTTGCACCACAGTGGCGAGCAGAAACATTGCTAGTGGCCAGTGAGCCACCCGATGCACCGGGGCAGTAGCACCACACACATCTCCCAGAGAACAGAGACTTCCCAATCCGTGCGTGTTCTCTTCGAATGGAGAGGGTAGTTGGCAGTCTGCGAAGCACAGTCATGGCCCACAGCGCTGCAGGAGTGCCATCTCCAAAGTGAATGGGAAGCTGCCCTCCCTCGAGTGGGTAAAGGCCTAACACCATCCCTGATTGCACGTCACCGTGTGCAAAAGAAGAACAGAAAACGGACATTTTTCCCTGCAAGAGAAAGTGGCTCTCGGTTTCTCAAACGGAAAGACAAGCTGTCAGAAGTAAGTCAGTATTGGAGAGAGGCAGAAGGATGTACTTGGCAGAGGCTAGGGTAAGAGGTTCCTCAAAGCAGCCTTCTCAAAGGGCATAGAAGCAGAGGCCTTCTCTAGCGGCCTCTCCACCAGAGTCTATACACAAAAGGAACACTTTGAAGCTGGCTGCGAATGCACAGCTTAGGAGGAAAGCAGTACCCGCATGCTACAAATGCGATCTCTTGATGGTGCCCCAGAAAGGAACTCTGGCACTTGTACTTCCCAAGTGAGCTGAGCTGAACAGAGTTTGCCCCACAGTAGCGAACAGAAACATTGCTAGTGGCCAGTGAGCCACCCCATACACCGGGGCAGTAGCACCACACACATCTCCCAGAGAACACAGACTTCCCAATCCGTGCGTGTTCTCTTCAAATGGAGAGGGTAGTTTGCAGTCTGCGAAGCACAGTCATGGCCCACAGTGCTTCAGGAGTGCCATCTCCAAAGTGAATGGGAAGCTGCCCTCCCTCGAGTGGGTTAAGGCCTAACACCAGCCCTGATGGAACGTCACCGTGTGCAAAAGGAGAACAGAAACCGAACAGTTTTCCCTGCAGAAAAGGGCTCTCGGTTGCTCAAACGGAAAGACAAGCTGTCAGAAGTAAGTCAGTATTGGAGAGAGGCAGAAGGCTGTACTTGGCAGAGGCTAGGGTAAGAGGTTCCTCAAAGCAGCCTTCTCAAAGGGCATAGAAGCAGAGGCCTTCTCTAGCGGCCTCTCCACCAGAGTCTATACACAAAAGGAACACTTTAAAGCTGGCTGCGAATGCACAGCTTAGGAGGAAAGCAGTACCCGCATGCTACGAATTTTATCTCTTGAAGGTGCCCCAGAAAGGAACTCTGGCACTTGTACTTCCCAAGTGAGCTTAGCTGAACAGAGTTTGCCCCACAGTGGCGAGCAGAAACATTGCTAGTGGCCAGTGAGCCACCCGATGGACCGGGGCAGTAGCACCACACACATCTCCCAGAGAACACAGACTTCCGAATCCGTGCGTGTTCTCTTCGAATGGAGAGGGTAGTTTGCAGTCTGCGAAGCACAGTCATGGCACACAGCGCTGCAGGAGTGCCATCTCCAAAGTGAATGGGAAGCTCCCCTCCCTCGAGTGGGTAAAAGCCTAACACCAGCCCTGAAGGCACGTCACCGTGTACAAAAGAAGAACAGAAAACGGACAATTTTCCCTGCAGGAAAAGGGCTCATGGTTTCCCAAACGGAAAGACAAGCTGTCAGAAGTAAGTCAGTATTGCAGAGAGGCAGAAGGCTGTACTTGGCAGAGGCTAGGGTAAGAGGTTCCTCAAAGCAGCCTTCTCTAAGGGCATAGAAGCAGATGCCTTCTCCAGCGGCCTCTCCACCAGAGTCTATACACAAAAGGAACACCTTGAAGCTGGCTGCGAATGCACAGCTTAGGAGGAAAGCAGTACCCGCATGCTACGAATGTGATCTCTTGATGGTGCCCAGGAAAGGAACTCTGGCACTTGTACTTCCCAAGTGAGCTTTGCTGCACAACTTTTGCCCCACAGTGGCGAGCAGAAACGTTGCTAGTGGCCAGTGAGCCACCCCATACACGGGGGCAGTAGCACCACACACATCTCCCAGAGAACAGAGACTTCCCAATCCGTGCGTGTTCTCTTCGAATGGAGAGAGTAGTTTGCAGTGTGCGAAGCACAGTCATGGCCCACAGTACTGCAGGAGTGCCATCTCCAAAGTGAATGGGAAGCTGCCCTCCCTCGAGTGGGTAAAGGCCTAACACCAGCCCTGATGGCACGTCACCGTGTGCAAAAGAAGAACAGAAAACGAACATTTTTCCCTGCAGGAAAAGGGCTCTCGGGTTCTCAAACGGAAAGACAAGCTGTCAGAAGTAAGTCAGTATTGGAGAGAGGCAGAAGGCTGTACTTGGCAGAGGCTAGGGTAAGAGGTTCCTCAAAGCAGCCTTCTCAAAGGGCATAGAAGCAGAGGCCTTCTCCAGCGGCCTCTCCACCAGAGTCTATACACAAAAGGAACACCTTGAAGCTGGCTGCGAATGCACAGCTTAGGAGGAAAGCAGTACCCGCATGCTACGAATGTGATCTCTTGATGGTGCCCCAGAAAGGAACTCTGGCACTTGTACTTCCCAAGTGAGCTTAGCTGAACAGAGTTTGCCCGACAGTGGCGAGCAGAAACATTGCTAGTGGCCAGTGAGCCACCCCATACACCAGGGCAGTAGCACCACAGACATCTCCCAGAGAACAGAGACTTCCCAATCCGTGCGTGTTCTCCTCGAATGGAGAGGGTAGTTTGCAGTCTGCGAAGCACAGTCATGACCCACATCGCTGCAGGAGTGCCATCTCCAAAGTGAATGGGAAGCTGCCCTCCCTCGAGTGGGTAAAGGCCTAACACCAGCCGTGAAGGCACGTCACCGTGTGCAAAAGAAGAACAGAATACGGACATTTTTCCCTGCAGGAAAAGGGCTCATGGTTTCTAAAACGGAAAGACAAGCTGTCAGATATAAGTCAGTATTGGAGAGAGGCAGAAGGCTGTACTTGGCAGAGGCTAGGGTAAGAGTTTCCTCAAAGCAGCCTTCTCAATGGGCATAGAAGCAGAGGGCTTCTCCAGCGGCCTCTCCACCAGAGTCTATACACAAAAGGAACACCTTGAAGCTGGCTGCGAATGCACAGCTTAGGAGGAGAGCAGTACGCGCATGCTACGAATGTGATCTCTTGATGGTGCCCCAGAAAGGAACTCTGGCACTTGTACTTCCCAAGTGAGCTTAGCTGCACAACGTTTGCCCCACAGTGGCGAGCAGAAACATTGCAAGTGGCCAGGGAGCCATCCGATACACCGGGGCAGTAGCACCACACACATCTCCCAGAGAACAGAGACTTCCCAATCCGTGCGTGTTCTCTTCGAATGGAGAGTGTAGTTTGCAGTCTGCGAAGCACAGTCATGACCCACAGCGCTGCAGGAGTGCCATCTCCAAAGTGAATGGGAAGCTGCCCTCCCTCGAGTGGGTAAAGGCCTAACACCAGCCGTGAAGGCACGTCACCGTGTGCAAAAGAAGAACAGAAAACGGACATTTTTCCCTGCAGGAAAAGGGCTCATGGTTTCTAAAACGGAAAGACAAGCTGTCAGAAGTAAGTCAGTATTGGAGAGAGGCAGAAGGCTGTACTTGGCAGAGGCTAGGGTAAGAGTTTCCTCAAAGCAGCCTTCTCAAAGGGCATAGAAGCAGAGGCCTTCTCCAGCGGCCTCTCCCCAAGAGTCTATACACAAAAGGAAAACCTTGAAGCTGGCTGCGAATGCACAGCTTAGGAGGAGAGCAGTACCCGCATGCTACGAATGTGATCTCTTGATGGTGCCCCAGAAAGGAACTCTGGCACATGTACTTCCCAAGTGAGCTTAGCTGCACAAAGTTTGCCCCACTGTGGCGAGCAGAAACATTGCTAGTGACCAGTGAGCCATCCGATACACCGGGGCAGTAGCACCACACACATCTCCCAGAGAACAGAGACTTCCCAATCCGTGCGTGTTCTCTTCGAATGGAGAGGGTAGTTTGCAGTCTGCGAAGCACAGTCATGGCCCACAGTACTGCAGGAGTGCCATCTCCAAAGTGAATGGGAAGCTGCCCTCCCTCGAGTGGGTAAAGGCCTAACACCAGCCCTGATGGCACGTCACCGTGTGCAAAAGAAGAACAGAAAACGAACATTTTTCCCTGCAGGAAAAGGGCTCTTGTTTTCTCAAACGGAAAGACAAGCTGTCAGAAGTAAGTCAGTATTGGAGAGAGGCAGAAGCCTGTACTTGGCAGAGGCTAGGGTAAGAGTTTCCTCAAAGCAGCCTTCTCAAAGGGCATACAAGCAGAGGCCTTCTCCAGCGGCCTCTCCACAAGAGTCTATACAAAAAAAGGAACACCTTGAAGCTGGCTGCGAATGCACAGCTTAGGAGGAGAGCAGTACCCGCATGCTACGAATGTGATCTCTTGATGGTGCCCCAGAAAGGAACTCTGGCACTTGTACTTCCCAAGTGAGCTTAGCTGCACAAAGTTTGCCCCACAGTGGCGAGCAGAAACATTGCTAGTGGCCAGTGAGCCACCCCACACACCGGGGCAGTAGCACCACACACATTTCCCAGAGAACAGAGACTTCCCAATCCTTGCGTGGTCTCTTCGAATCGAGAGGGTAGTTTGCAGTCTGCGAAGCACAGTCATGGCCCACAGCGCTGCAGGAGTGCCATCTCCAAAGTGAATGGGAAGCTGCCCTCCCTCGAGTGGGTAAAGGCCTAACACCAGCCGTGAAGGCACGTCACCGAGTGCAAAAGAAGAACGGACAACGGACATTTTCCCCTGCAGGAGAAGGGCTCATGGTTTCTAAAACGGAAAGACAAGCTGTCAGAAGTAAGTCAGTATTGGAGAGAGGCAGAAGGCTGTACTTGGCAGAGGCTAGGGTAAGAGTTTCCTCAAAGCAGCCTTCTCAAAGGGCATAGAAGCAGAGGCCTTCTCCAGCGGCCTCTCCACCAGCGTCTATACACAAAAGGAACACCTTGAAGCTGGCTGCGAATGCACAGCTTAGGAGGAGAGCAGTACCCGCATGCTACGAATGTGATCTCTTGATGGTGCCCCAGAAAGGAACTCTGGCACTTGTACTTCCCAAGTGAGCTTAGCTGAACAAAGTTTGCCCCACTGTGGCGAGCAGAAATATTGCTAGTGGCCAGTGAGCCATCCGATACACCGGGGCAGTAGCACAACACACATCTCCCAGAGAACAGAGACTTCCCAATCCGTGCGTGTTCTCTTCGAATGGAGAGGGTAGTTTGCAGTCTGCGAAGCACAGTCATGACCCACAGCGCTGCAGGAGTGCCATCTCCAATGTGAATGGGAAGCTGCCCACCCTCGAGTGGGTAAAGGCCTAACACCAGCCGTGAAGGCACGTCACCGTGTGCAAAAGAAGAACAGAATACGGACATTTTTCCCTGCAGGAAAAGGTCTCTCGGTTTCTAAAACGGAAAGACAAGCTGTCAGAAGTAAGTCAGTATTGGAGAGAGGCAGAAGGCTGTACTTGGCAGAGGCTAGGGTAAGAGTTTCCTCAAAGCAGCCTTCTCAAAGGGCATAGAAGCAGAGGCCTTCTCCAGCGGCCTCTCCACCAGAGTCTATACACAAAAGGAACACCTTGAAGCTGGCTGCGAATGCACAGCTTAGGAGGAGAGCAGTACCCGCATGCTACGAATGTGATCTCTTGATGGTGCCCCAGAAAGGATCTCTGGCACTTGTACTTCCCAAGTGAGCTTAGCTGCACAAAGTTTGCCCCACAGTGGCGAGCAGAAACATTGCTAGTGGCCAGTGAGCCATCCGATACACCGGAGCAGTAGCACCACACACATCTCCCAGAGAACAGAGACTTCCCAATCCGTGCGTGTTCTCTTCGAATGGAGAGGGTAGTTTGCAGTCTGCGAAGCACAGTCATGACCCACAGCGCTGCAGGAGTGCCATCTCCAAAGTGAATGGGAAGCTGCCCTCCCTTGAGTGGGTAAAGGCCTAACACCAGCCCTGATGGCACGTCACCGTGTGCAAAAGAAGAACAGAAAACGGACATTTTTCCCTGCAGGAAAAGGGCTCATGTTTTCTCAAACGGAAAGACAAGCTGTCAGAAGTAAGTCAGTATTGGAGAGAGGCAGAAGGCTGTACTTGGCAGAGGCTAGGGTAAGTGTTTCCTCAAAGCAGCCTTCTCAAAGGGCATAGAAGCAGAGGCCTTCTCCAGCGGCCTCTCCACCAGAGTCTATCCACAAAAGGAACACCTTGAAGCTGGCTGCGAATGCACAGCTTAGGAGGAAAGCAGTACCGGCATGCTACGAATGTGATCACTTGATGGTGCCCCAGAAAGGAACTCTGGCACTTGTACTTCCCAAGTGAGCTTAGCTGAACAGAGTTTGCCCCACAGTGGCGAGCAGAAACATTGCTAGTGGCCAGTGAGCCACCCCATACACCGGGGCAGTAGCACCACACACATCTCCCAGAGAACAGAGACTTCCCAATCCGTGCGTGTTCTCTTCGAATGGAGAGGGTAGTTTGCAGTCTGCGAAGCACAGTCATGGCCCACAGCGCTGCAGGAGTGCCATCTCCAATGTGAATGGGAAGCTGCCCTCCCTCGAGTGGGTAAAGGCCTAACACCAGCCGTGAAGGCACGTCACCGTGTGCAAAAGAAGAACAGAGAACGGACATTTTTCCCTGCAGGAAAAGGGCTCATGGTTTCTAAAACGGAAAGACAAGCTGTCAGAAGTAAGTCAGTATTGGAGAGAGGCAGAAGGCTGTACTTGGCAGAGGCTAGGGTAAGAGTTTCCTCAAAGCAGCCTTCTCAATGGGCATAGAAGCAGAGGGCTTCTCCAGCGGCCTCTCCACCAGAGTCTATACACAAAAGGAACACCTTGAAGCTGGCTGCGAATGCACAGCTTAGGAGGAGAGCAGTACCCGCATGCTACGAATGTGATCTCTTGATGGTGCCCCAGAAAGGAACTCTGGCACTTGTACTTCCCAAGTGAGCTTAGCTTCACAACGTTTGCCCCACAGTGGCGAGCAGAAACATTGCAAGTGGCCAGTGAGCCATCCGATACACCGGGGCAGTAGCACCACACACATCTCCCAGAGAACAGAGACTTCCCAATCCGTGCGTGTTCTCTTCGAATGGAGAGTGTAGTTTGCAGTCTGCGAAGCACAGTCATGACCCACAGCGCTGCAGGAGTGCCATCTCCAAAGTGAATGGGAAGCTGCCCTCCCTCGAGTGGGTAAAGGCCTAACACCAGCCGTGAAGGCACGTCACCGTGTGCAAAAGAAGAACAGAAAACGGACATTTTTCCCTGCAGGAAAAGGGCTCATGGTTTCTAAAACGGAAAGACAAGCTGTCAGAAGTAAGTCAGTATTGGAGAGAGGCAGAAGGCTGTACTTGGCAGAGGCTAGGGTAAGAGTTTCCTCAAAGCAGCCTTCTCAAAGGGCATAGAAGCAGAGGCCTTCTCCAGCGGCCTCTCCCCAAGAGTCTATACACAAAAGGAAAACCTTGAAGCTGGCTGCGAATGCACAGCTTAGGAGGAGAGCAGTACCCGCATGCTACGAATGTGATCTCTTGATGGTGCCCCAGAAAGGAACTCTGGCACTTGTACTTCCCAAGTGAGCTTAGCTGCACAAAGTTTGCCCCACTGTGGCGAGCAGAAACATTGCTAGTGACCAGTGAGCCATCCGATACACCGGGGCAGTAGCACCACACACATCTCCCAGAGAACAGAGACTTCCCAATCCGTGCGTGTTCTCTTCGAATGGAGAGAGTAGTTTGCAGTCTGCGAAGCACAGTCATGGCCCACAGTACTGCAGGAGTGCCATCTCCAAAGTGAATGGGAAGCTGCCCTCCCTCGAGTGGGTAAAGGCCTAACACCAGCCCTGATGGCACGTCACCGTGTGCAAAAGAAGAACAGAAAACGAACATTTTTCCCTGCAGGAAAAGTGCTCTTGTTTTCTCAAACGGAAAGACAAGCTGTCAGAAGTAAGTCAGTATTGGAGAGAGGCAGAAGGCTGTACTTGGCAGAGGCTAGGGTAAGAGTTTCCTCAAAGCAGCCTTCTCAAAGGGCATAGAAGCAGAGGCCTTCTCCAGCGGCCTCTCCACAAGAGTCTATACACAAAAGGAACACCTTGAAGGTGGCTGGGAATGCACAGCTTAGGAGGAGAGCAGTACCCGCATGCTACGAATGTGATCTCTTGATGGTGCCCCAGAAAGGACCTCTGGCCCTTGTACTTCCCAAGTGAGCTTAGCTGCACAAAGTTTGCCCCACAGTGGCGAGCAGAAACATTGCTAGTGGCCAGTGAGCCATCCGATACACCGGGGCAGTAGCACCACACACATTTCCCAGAGAACATAGACTTCCCAATCCGTGCGTGGTCTCTTCGAATCGAGAGGGTAGTTTGCAGTCTGCGAAGCACAGTCATGACCCACAGCGCTGCAGGAGTGCCATCTCCAAAGTGAATGGGAAGCTGCCCTCCCTCGAGTGGGTAAAGGCCTAACACCAGCCCTGATGGCACGTCACCGTGTGCAAATGTAGAACAGACAACGAACATTTTTCCCTGCAGGAAAAGGGCTCTCGGTTGCTCAAACGGAAAGACAAGCTGTCAGAAGTAAGTCAGTATTGGAGAGAGGCAGAAGGCTGTACTTGGCAGAGGCTAGGGTAAGAGGTTCCTCAAAGCAGCCTTCTCAAAGGGCATAGAAGCAGAGGCCTTCTCTAGCGGCCTCTCCACCAGAGTCAATACACAAAATGAACACCTTGAAGGTGGCTGCGAATGCACAGCTTAGGAGGAAAGCAGTACCCGCATGCTACGAATGTGATCTCTTGATGGTGCCCCAGAAAGGAACTCTGGCACTTTTACTTCCCAAGTGAGCTTAGCTGCACAAAGTTTGCCCCACAGTGGCGAGCAGAAACATTGCTAGTGGCCAGTGAGCCATCCGATACACCGGGGCAGTAGCACCACACACATCTCCCAGAGAACAGAGACTTCCCAATCCGTGCGTGTTCTCTTCGAATGGAGAGGGTAGTTTGCAGTCTGCGAAGCACAGTCATGACCCACAGCGCTGCAGGAGTGCCATCTCCAAAGTGAATGGGAAGCTGCCCTCCCTCGAGTGGGTAAAGGCCTAACACCAGCCCTGATGGCACGTCACCGTGTGCAAAAGAAGAACAGAAAACGGACATTTTTCCTTGCAGGAAAAGGGCTCTTGTTTTCTAAAACGGAAAGACAAGCTGTCAGAAGTAAGTCAGTATTGGAGAGAGGCAGAAGGCTGTACTTGGCAGAGGCTAGGGTAAGAGGTTCCTCAAAGCAGCCTTCTCAAAGGGCATAGAAGCAGAGGCCTTCTCTAGCGGCCTCTCCACCAGAGTCTATACACAAAAGGAACACCTTGAAGCTGGCTGCCAATGCACAGCTTAGGAGGAGAGCAGTACCCGCATGCTACGAATGTGATCCCTTTATGGTGCCCCAGAAAGGAACTCTGGCACTTGTACTTCCCCAGTGAGCTTAGCTGCACAAAGTTTGCCCCACAATGGCGAACAGAAACATTGCTAGTGGCCAGTGAGCCACCCCATACACCGGGGCAGTAGCACCACACACATCTCCCAGAGAACACAGACTTCCCAATCCGTGCGAGTTCTCTTCCAATGGAGAGGGTAGTTTGCAGTCTGCGAGGCACAGTCATGGCCCACAGCGCTGCAGGAGTGCCATCTCCAAAGTGAATGGGAAGCTGCCCTCCCTCGAGTGGGTAAAGGCCTAACACCAGCCGTGAAGGCACGTTACCGTGTGCAAAAGAAGAACAGAAAACGGACATTTTTCCCTGCAGGAAAAGGGCTCTTGGTTTCTCAAATGGAAAGACAAGCTGTCAGAAGTAAGTCAGTATTGGAGAGAGCCAGAAGGCTATACTTGGCAGAGGCTAGGGTAAGAGGTTCCTCAAAGCAGCCTTCTCAAAGGGCATAGAAGCAGAGGCCTTCTCTAGCGGCCTCTCCACAAGAGTCTATACACAAAAGGAACACCTTGAAGCTGGCTGCGAATGCACAGCTTAGGAGGAAAGCAGTACCGGCATGCTACGAATGTGATCTCTTGATGGTGCCCCAGAAAGGAACTCTGGCACTTGTACTTCCCAAGTGAGCTTAGCTGAACAGAGTTTGCCCCACAGTGGCGAACAGAAACATTGCTAGTGGCCAGTGAGCCACCCCATACACCGGGGCAGTAGCACCACACACATCTCCCAGAGAACAGAGACTTCCCAATCCGTGCGTGTTCTCTTCGAATGGAGAGGGTAGTTTGCAGTCTGCGAAGCCCAGTCATGACCCACAGCGCTGCAGGGTTGCCATCTCCAAAGTGAATGGGAAGCTGCCCTCCCTCGAGTGGGTAAAGGCCTAACACCAGCCGTGAAGGCACCTCACCGTGTGCAAAAGAAGAACAGAAAACGGACATTTTTCCCTGCAGGAAAAGGTCTCATGGTTTCTAAAACGGAAAGACAAGCTGTCAGAAGTAAGTCAGTATTGGAGAGAGGCAGAAGGCTGTAATTGGCAGAGGCTAGGGTAAGAGTTTCCTCAAAGCAGCCTTCTCAAAGGGCATAGAAGCAGAGGCCTTCTCCAGCGGCCTCTCCACCAGAGACTATACACAAAAGGAACACCTTGAAGCTGGCTGCGAATGCACAGCTTAGGAGGAGAGCAGTACCCGCATGCTACGAATGTGATCTCTTGATGGTGCCCCAGAAAGGAACTCTGGCACTTGTACTTCCCAAGTGAGCTTAGCTGCACAAAGTTTGCCCCACAGTGGCGAGCAGAAACATTGCTAGTGGCCAGTGAGCCACCCCATACACCGGGGCAGTAGCACCACACACATCTCCCAGAGAACAGAGACTTCCCAATCCGTGCGTGTTCTCTTCGAATGGAGAGGGTAGTTTGCAGTCTGCGAAGCACAGTCATGGCCCACAGCGCTGCAGGAGTGCCATCTCCAAAGTGAATGGGAAGCTGCCCTCCCTCGAGTGGGTAAAGGCCTAACACCAGCCGTGAAGGCACGTCACCGTGTGCAAAAGAAGAACAGAGAACGAACATTTTTCCCTGCAGGAAAAGGGCTCATGGTTTCTAAAACGGAAAGACAAGCTGTCAGAAGTAAGTCAGTATTGGAGAGAGGAAGAAGGCTGTACTTGGCAGAGGCTAGGGTAAGAGTTTCCTCAAAGCAGCCTTCTCAAAGGGCATAGAAGCAGAGGCCTTCTCCAGCGGCCTCTCCACCAGAGTCTATACACAAAAGGAACACCTTGAAGCTGGCTGCGAATGCACAGCTGAGGAGGAGAGCAGTACCCGCATGCTACGAATGTGATCTCTTGATGGTGCCCCAGAAAGGAACTCTGGCACTTGTACTTCCCAAGTGATCTTAGCTGTACAAAGTTTGCCCCACAGTGGCGAGCAGAAAAATTGCTAGTGGCCAGTGAGCCACCCCATACACCGGGGCAGTAGCACCACACACATCTCCCAGAGAACAGAGACTTACCAATCCGTGCGTGTTCTCTTCGAATGGAGAGGGTAGTTTGCAGTCTGCGAAGCACAGTCATGGCCCACAGCGCTGCAGAAGTGCCATCTCCAAAGTGAATGGGAAGCTGCCCTCCCTCGAGTGGGTAAAGGCCTAACACCAGCCCTGATGGCACGTCACCGTGTGCAAAAGGAGAACAGAAAACGAATATTTTTCCCTGCAGAAAAGGGCTCTCGGTTTCTCAAACGGAAAGACAAGCTGTCAGAAGTAAGTCAGTATTGGAGAGAGGCAGAAGGCTCTACTTGGCAGAGGCTAGGGTAAGAGGTTCCTCAAAGCAGCCTTCTCAAAGGGCATAGAAGCAGAGGCCTTCTCTAGCGGCCTCTCCACCAGAGTCTATAGACAAAAGGAACACCTTGAAGCTGGCTGCGAATGCACAGCTTAGGAGGAAAGCAGTACCCGCATGCTACGAATGTGATCTCTTGATGGTGCCCCAAAAAGGAACTCTGGCACTTGTACTTCTCTAGTGAGCTTAGCTGAACAGAGTTTGCCCCACAGTGGCGAGCAGAAACATTGCTAGTGGCCAGTGAGCCACCCCATACACCGGGGCAGTAGCACCACACACATCTCCCAGAGAACAGAGACTTCCCAATCCGTGCGTGTTCTCTTCGAATCAAGAGGGTAGTTTGCAGTCTGCGAAGCACAGTCATGGCCCACAGCGCTGCAGGAGTGCCATCTCCAAAGTGAATGGGAAGCTGCCCTCCCTCGAGTGGGTAAAGGCCTAACATCAGCCGTGAAGGCACGTCACCGTGTGCAAAAGAAGAACAGAGAACAGACATTTTTCCCTACAGGAAAAGGGCTCTTGTTTTCTCAAACGGAAAGACAAGCTGTCAGAAGTAAGTCAGTATTGGAGAGAGGCAGAAGGCTGTACTTGGCAGAGGCTAGGGTAAGAGGTTCCTCAAAGCAGCCTTCTCAAAGGGCATAGAAGCAGAGGCCTTCTCTAGCGGCCTCTCCACCAGAGTCTATCGACAAAAGGAACACCTTGAAACTGGCTGCGAATGCACAGCTTAGGAGGAAAGCAGTACCCGCATGCTACGAATGTGATCTCTTGATGGTGCCCCAGAAAGGAACTCTGGCACTTGTACTTCCCTAGTGAGCTTAGCTGAACAGAGTTTGCCCCACAGTGGCGAACAGAAACATTGCTAGTGGCCAGTGAGCCACCCCATACACCGGGGCAGTAGCACCACACACATCTCCCAGAGAACAGAGACTTCCCAATCCGTGCGTGTTCTCTTCAAATGGAGAGGGTAGTTTGCAGTCTGCGAAGCACAGTCATGGCCCACAGCGGTGCAGGAGTGCCATCTCCAAAGTGAATGGGAAGCTGCCCTACCTCGAGTGGGTAAAGGCCTAACATCAGCCATGAAGGCACGTCACCGTGTGCAAAAGAAGAACAGAGAACAGACATTTTTCCCTACAGGAAAAGGGCTCATGGTTTCTAAAACGGAAAGACAAGCTGTCAGAAGTAAGTCAGTATTGGAGAGAGGCAGAAGGCTGTACTTGGCAGAGGCTAGGGTAAGAGTTTCCTCAAAGCAGCCTTCTCAAAGGGCATAGAAGCAGAGGCCTTCTCCAGCGGCCTCTCCACCAGAGTCTATACACAAAAGGAACACCTTGAAGCTGGCTGCGAATTCACAGCTTAGGAGGAGAACAGTACCCGCATGCTACGAATGTGATCCCTTGATGGTGCTCCAGAAAGGAACTCTGGCACTTGTACTTCCCAAGTGAGCTTAGCTGCACAAAGTTTGCCCCACAGTGGCGAGCAGAAACATTGCTAGTGGCCAGTGAGCCATCCGATACACCGGGGCAGTAGCACCACACACATCTCCCAGAGAACAGAGACTTCCCAATCCGTGCGTGTTCTCTTCGAATGGAGAGGGTAGTTTGCAGTCTGCGAAGCACAGTCATGACCCACAGCGCTGCAGGAGTGCCATCTCCAAAGTGAATTGGAAGCTGCCCTCCCTCGAGTGGTTAAAGGCCTAACAACAGCCCTGATGGCAAGTCACCGTGTGCAAAAGAAGAACAGAAAACGAACATTTTTCCCTGCAGGACAAGGGCTCTCGGGTTCTCAAACGGAAAGACAAGCTGTCAGAAGTAAGTCAGTATTGGAGAGAGGCAGAAGGCTATACTTGGCAGAGGCTAGGGTAAGAGTTTCCTCAAAGCAGCCTTCTCAATGGGCATAGAAGCAGAGGCCTTCTCCAGCGGCCATTCCACCAGAGTCTATCCACAAAAGGAACACCTTGAAGCTGGCTGCGAATGCACAGCTTAGGAGGAGAGCAGTACCCACATGCTACGAATGTGATCTCTTGATGGTGCCCCAGAAAGGAACTCGGGCACTTGTACTTCCCAAGTGAGCTTAGCTGCACAACGTTTGCCCCACAGTGGCGAGCAGAAACATTGCTAGTGGCCAGTGAGCCACCCCATACACCGGGGCAGTAGCACCACACACATCTCCCAGAGAACAGAGACTTCCCAATCCGTGCGTGTTCTCTTCGAATCAAGAGGGTAGTTTGCAGTCTGCGAAGCACAGTCATGGCCCACAGCGCTGCAGGAGTGCCATCTCCAAAGTGAATGGGAAGCTGCCCTCCCTCGAGTGGGTAAAGGCCTAACACCAGCCGTGAAGGCACGTCACCGTGTGTAAAAGAAGAACAGAATACGGACATTTTTCCCTGCAGGAAAAGGTCTCATGGTTTCTAAAACGGAAAGACAAGCTGTCAGAAGTAAGTCAGTATTGGAGAGAGGCAGAAGGCGGTACTTGGCAGAGGCTAGGGTAAGAGTTTCCTCAAAGCAGCCTTCTCAAAGGGCATAGAAGCAGAGGCCTTCTCCAGCGGCCTCTCCACCAGAGTCTATACACAAAAGGAACACCTTGAAGCTGGCTGCGAATGCACAGCTGAGGAGGAGAGCAGTACCCGCATGCTACGAATGTGATCTCTTGATGGTGCCCCAGAAAGGAACTCTGGCACTTGTACTTCCCTAGTGAGCTTAGCTGAACAGAGTTTGCCCCACAGTGGCGAGCAGAAACATTGCTAGTGGCCAGTGAGCCACCCCATACACCGGGGCAGTAGCACCACACACATCTCCCAGAGAACACAGACTTCCCAATCCGTGCGTGTTCTCTTCAAATGGAGAGGGTAGTTTGCAGTCTGCGAAGCACAGTCATGGCCCACAGCGCTGCAGGAGTGCCATCTCCAAAGTGAATGGGAAGCTGCCCTCCCTCGAGTGGGTAAAGGCCTAACACCAGCCCTGATGGCACGTCACCCTGTGCAAAAGGAGAACAGAAAACGAACATTTTTCCCTGCAGAAAAGGGCTCTCGGTTTCTCAAACGGAAAGACAAGCTGTCAGAAGTAAGTCAGTATTGGAGAGAGGCAGAAGGCTGTACTTGGCAGAGGCTAGGGTAAGAGTTTCCTCAAAGCAGCCTTCTCAAAGGGCATAGAAGCAGAGGCCTCCTCCAGCGGCCTCTCCCCAAGAGTCTGTACACAAAAGGAACACCTTGAAGCTGGCTGCGAATGCACAGCTTAGGAGGAAAGCAGTACCCGCAAGCTACGAATGTGATCTCTTGATGGTGCCCCAGAAAGGAACTCTGGCACTTGTACTTCCCAAATGAGCTTAGCTGCACAAAGTTTGCCCCACAGTGGCGAGCAGAAACATTGCTAATGGCCAGTGAGCCACCCCATACTCCGGGGCAGTAGCACCACACACATCTCCCAGAGAACAGAGACTTCCCAATCCGTGCGTGTTCTCTTCCAATGGAGAGGGTAGTTTGCAGTCTGCGAAGCACAGTCATGGCCCACAGCGCTGCAGGAGTGCCATCTCCAAAGTGAATGGGAAGCTGCCCTCCCTCGAGTGGGTAAAGGCCTAACACCAGCCGTGAAGGCACGTTACCGTGTGCAAAAGAAGAACAGAAAACGGACATTTTTCCCTGCAGGAAAAGGGCTCTTGGTTTCTCAAATGGAAAGAGAAGCTGTCAGAAGTAAGTCAGTATTGGAGAGAGGCAGAAGGCTATACTTGGCAGAGGCTAGGGTAAGAGGTTCCTCAAAGCAGCCTTCTCAAAGGGCATAGAAGCAGAGGCCTTCTCCAGCGGCCTCTCCACCAGAGTCTATACACAAAAGGAACACCTTGAAGCTGGCTGCGAATGCACAGCTGAGGAGGAGAGCAGTACCCGCATGCTACGAATGTGATCTCTTGATGGTGCCACAGAAAGGAACTCTGGCACTTGTACTTCCCTAGTGAGCTTAGCTGAACAGAGTTTGCCCCACAGTGGCGAGCAGAAACATTGCTAGTGGCCAGTGAGCCACCCCATACACCGGGGCAGTAGCACCACACACATCTCCCAGAGAACAGAGACTTCCCAATCCGTGCGTGTTCTCTTCGAATGGAGAGGGTAGTTTGCAGTCTGCGAAGCCCAGTCATGACCCACAGCGCTGCAGGAGTGCCATCTCCAAAGTGAATGGGAAGCTGCCCTCCCTCGAGTGGGTAAAGGCCTAACACCAGCCGTGAAGGCACCTCACCGTGTGCAAAAGAAGAACAGAAAACGGACATTTTTCCCTGCAGGAAAAGGTCTCATGGTTTCTAAAACGGAAAGACAAGCTGTCAGAAGTAAGTCAGTATTGGAGAGAGGCAGAAGGCGGTACTTGGCAGAGGCTAGGGTAAGAGTTTCCTCAAAGCAGCCTTCTCAAAGGGCATAGAAGCAGAGGCCTTCTCCAGCGGCCTCTAAACCAGAGTCTATACACAAAAGGAACACTTTGAAGCTGGCTGCGAATGCACAGCTTAGGAGGAGAGCAGTACCCGCATGCTACGAATGTGATCTCTTGATGGTGCCCCAGAAAGGAACTCTGGCACTTGTACTTCCCAAGTGAGCTTAGCTGCACAAAGTTTGCCCCACAGTGGCGAGCAGAAACATTGCTAGTGGCCAGTGAGCCATCCGATACACCGGGGCAGTAGCACCACACACATCTCCCAGAGAACAGAGACTTCCCAATCCGTGCGTGTTCTCTTCGAATGGAGAGGGTAGTTTGCAGTCTGCGAAGCACAGTCATGACCCACAGCGCTGCAGGAGTGCCATCTCCAAAGTGAATGGGAAGCTGCCCTCCCTCGAGTGGGTAAAGGCCTAACACCAGCCGTGAAGGCACGTCACCGTGTGCAAAAGAAGAACAGAGAACGAACATTTTTCCCTGCAGGAAAAGGGCTCATGGTTTCTAAAACGGAAAGACAAGCTGTCAGAAGTAAGTCAGTATTGGAGAGAGGCAGAAGGCTGTACTTGGCAGAGGCTAGGGTAAGAGTTTCCTCAAAGCAGCCTTCTCAAAGGGCATAGAAGCAGAGGCCTTCTCCAGCGGCCTCTCCACCAGAGTCTATACACAAAAGGAACACCTTGAAGCTGGCTGCGAATGCACAGCTTAGGAGGAGAGCAGTACCCGCATGCTACGAATGGGATCTCTTGATGGTGCCCCAGAAAGGAACTCTGGCACTTGTACTTCCCAAGTGAGCTTAGCTGAACAGAGTTTGCCCCACAGTGGCGAACAGAAACATTGCTAGTGGCCAGTGAGCCACCCCATACACCGGGGAAGTAGCACCACACACATCTCCCAGAGAACAGAGACTTCCCAATCCGTGCGTGTTCTCTTCGAATGGAGAGGGTAGTTTGCAGTCTGCGAAGCACAGTCATGGCCCACAGTGCTGCAGGAGTGCCATCTGCAAAGTGAATGGGAAGCTGCCCTCCCTCGAGTGGGTAAAAGCCTAACACCAGGCCTGAAGGCACGTCTACGTGTGGAAAAGAAGAACAGAAAACGGACAATTTTCCCTGCAGGAAAAGGGCTCTTGGTTTCTCAAACTGAAAGACAAGCTGTCAGACGTAAGTCAGTATTGGAGAGAGGCAGAAGGCTGTACTTGGCAGAGGCTAGGGTAAGAGGTTCCTCAAAGCAGCCTTCTCAAAGGGCATAGAAGCAGAGGCCTTCTCCAGCGGCCTCTCCACCAGAGTCTATACACCAAAGGAACACCTTGAAGCTGGCTGCGAATGCACAGCTTAGGAGGAAAGCAGTACCGGCATGCTACGAATGTGATCACTTGATGGTGCCCCAGAAAGGAACTCTGGCACTTGTACTTCCCAAGTGAGCTTAGCTGAACAGAGTTTGCCCCACAGTGGCGAACAGAAACATTGCTAGTGGCCAGTGAGCCACCCCATACACCGGGGCAGTAGCACCACACACATCTCCCAGAGAACAGAGACTTCCCAATCCGTGCGTGTTCTCTTCGAATGGAGAGGGTAGTTTGCAGTCTGCGAAGCCCAGTCATGACCCACAGCGCTGCAGGAGTGCCATCTCCAAAGTGAATGGGAAGCTGCCCTCCCTCGAGTGGGTAAAGGCCTAACACCAGCCGTGAAGGCACCTCACCGTGTGCAAAAGAAGAACAGAAAACGGACATTTTTCCCTGCAGGAAAAGGTCTCATGGTTTCTAAAAGGGAAAGACAAGCTGTCAGAAGTAAGTCAGTATTGGAGAGAGGCAGAAGGCGGTACTTGGCAGAGGCTAGGGTAAGAGGTTCCTCAAAGCAGCCTTCTCAAAGGGCATAGAAGCAGAGGCCTTCTCCAGCGGCCTCTCCACCAGAGTCTATCCACAAAAGGAACACCTTGAAGCTGGGTGCGAATGCACAGCTTAGGAGGAGAGCAGTACCCGCATGCTACGAATGTGATCCCTTAATGGTGCCCCAGAAAGGAACTCTAGCACTTGTACTTCCCAAGTGAGCTTAGCTGCACAAAGTTTGCCCCACAGTGGCGAGCAGAAACATTGCTAGTGGCCAGTGAGCCATCCGATACACCGGGGCAGTAGCACCACACACATCTCCCAGAGAACAGAGACTTCCCAATCCGTGCGTGTTCTCTTCGAATGGAGAGGGTAGTTTGCAGTCTGCGAAGCACAGTCATGGCCCACAGCGCTGCAGGAGTGCCATCTCCAAAGTGAATGGGAAGCTGCCCTCCCTCGAGTGGGTAAAGGCCTAACACCAGCCGTGAAGGCACGTCACCGTGTCCAAAGAAGAACAGAGAACGAACATTTTTCCCTGCAGGAAAAGGGCTCATGGTTTCTAAAACGGAAAGACAAGCTGTCAGAAGTAAGTCAGTATTGGAGAGAGGAAGAAGGCTGTACTTGGCAGAGGCTAGGGTAAGAGTTTCCTCAAAGCAGCCTTCTCAAAGGGCATAGAAGCAGAGGCCTTCTCCAGCGGCCTCTCCACCAGAGTCTATACACAAAAGGAACACCTTGAAGCTGGCTGCGAATGCACAGCTTAGGAGGAGAGCAGTACCCGCATGCTACGAATGGGATCTCTTGATGGTGCCCCAGAAAGGAACTCTGGCACTTGTACTTCCCAAGTGAGCTTAGCTGAACAGAGTTTGCCCCACAGTGGCGAACAGAAACATTGCTAGTGGCCAGTGAGCCACCCCATACACCGGGGCAGTAGCACCACACACATCTCCCAGAGAACAGAGACTTCCCAATCCGTGCGTGTTCTCTTCGAATGGAGAGGGTAGTTTGCAGTCTGCGAAGCACAGTCATGGCCCACAGTGCTGCAGGAGTGCCATCTCCAAAGTGAATGGGAAGCTGCCCTCCCTCGAGTGGGTAAAAGCCTAACACCAGCCCTGAAGGCACGTCTACGTGTGGAAAAGAAGAACAGAAAACGGACAATTTTCCCTGCAGGAAAAGGGCTCTTGGTTTCTCAAACTGAAAGACAAGCTGTCAGACGTAAGTCAGTATTGGAGAGAGGCAGAAGGCTGTACTTGGCAGAGGCTAGGGTAAGAGGTTCCTCAAAGCAGCCTTCTCAAAGGGCATAGAAGCAGAGGCCTTCTCCAGCGGCCTCTCCAGCAGAGTCTATACACCAAAGGAACACCTTGAAGCTGGCTGCGAATGCACAGCTTAGGAGGAGAGCAGTACCCGCATGCTACGAATGTGATCTCTTGATGGTGCCCCAGAAAGGAACTCTGGCACTTGTACTTCCCAAGTGATCTTAGCTGTACAAAGTTTGCCCCACAGTGGCGAGCAGAAAAATTGCTAGTGGCCAGTGAGCCACCCCATACACCGGGGCAGTAGCACCACACACATCTCCCAGAGAACAGAGACTTACCAATCCGTGCGTGTTCTCTTCGAATGGAGAGGGTAGTTTGCAGTCTGCGAAGCACAGTCATGGCCCACAGCGCTGCAGAAGTGCCATCTCCAAAGTGAATGGGAAGCTGCCCTCCCTCGAGTGGGTAAAGGCCTAACACCAGCCCTGATGGCACGTCACCGTGTGCAAAAGGAGAACAGAAAACGAATATTTTTCCCTGCAGAAAAGGGCTCTCGGTTTCTCAAACGGAAAGACAAGCTGTCAGAAGTAAGTCAGTATTGGAGAGAGGCAGAAGGCTCTACTTGGCAGAGGCTAGGGTAAGAGGTTCCTCAAAGCAGCCTTCTCAAAGGGCATAGAAGCAGAGGCCTTCTCTAGCGGCCTCTCCACCAGAGTCTATAGACAAAAGGAACACCTTGAAGCTGGCTGCGAATGCACAGCTTAGGAGGAAAGCAGTACCCGCATGCTACGAATGTGATCTCTTGATGGTGCCCCAAAAAGGAACTCTGGCACTTGTACTTCTCTAGTGAGCTTAGCTGAACAGAGTTTGCCCCACAGTGGCGAGCAGAAACATTGCTAGTGGCCAGTGAGCCACCCCATACACCGGGGCAGTAGCACCACACACATCTCCCAGAGAACAGAGACTTCCCAATCCGTGCGTGTTCTCTTCGAATCAAGAGGGTAGTTTGCAGTCTGCGAAGCACAGTCATGGCCCACAGCGCTGCAGGAGTGCCATCTCCAAAGTGAATGGGAAGCTGCCCTCCCTCGAGTGGGTAAAGGCCTAACATCAGCCGTGAAGGCACGTCACCGTGTGCAAAAGAAGAACAGAGAACAGACATTTTTCCCTACAGGAAAAGGGCTCTTGTTTTCTCAAACGGAAAGACAAGCTGTCAGAAGTAAGTCAGTATTGGAGAGAGGCAGAAGGCTGTACTTGGCAGAGGCTAGGGTAAGAGGTTCCTCAAAGCAGCCTTCTCAAAGGGCATAGAAGCAGAGGCCTTCTCTAGCGGCCTCTCCACCAGAGTCTATCGACAAAAGGAACACCTTGAAGCTGGCTGCGAATGCACAGCTTAGGAGGAAAGCAGTACCCGCATGCTACGAATGTGATCTCTTGATGGTGCCCCAGAAAGGAACTCTGGCACTTGTACTTCCCTAGTGAGCTTAGCTGAACAGAGTTTGCCCCACAGTGGCGAGCAGAAACATTGCTAGTGGCCAGTGAGCCACCCCATACACCGGGGCAGTAGCACCACACACATCTCCCAGAGAACAGAGACTTCCCAATCCGTGCGTGTTCTCTTCAAATGGAGAGGGTAGTTTGCAGTCTGCGAAGCACAGTCATGGCCCACAGCGGTGCAGGAGTGCCATCTCCAAAGTGAATGGGAAGCTGCCCTACCTCGAGTGGGTAAAGGCCTAACATCAGCCATGAAGGCACGTCACCGTGTGCAAAAGAAGAACAGAGAACAGACATTTTTCCCTACAGGAAAAGGGCTCATGGTTTCTAAAACGGAAAGACAAGCTGTCAGAAGTAAGTCAGTATTGGAGAGAGGCAGAAGGCTGTACTTGGCAGAGGCTAGGGTAAGAGTTTCCTCAAAGCAGCCTTCTCAAAGGGCATAGAAGCAGAGGCCTTCTCCAGCGGCCTCTCCACCAGAGTCTATACACAAAAGGAACACCTTGAAGCTGGCTGCGAATGCACAGCTTAGGAGGAGAGCAGTACCCGCATGCTACGAATGTGATCCCTTGATGGTGCTCCAGAAAGGAACTCTGGCACTTGTACTTCCCAAGTGAGCTTAGCTGCACAAAGTTTGCCCCACAGTGGCGAGCAGAAACATTGCTAGTGGCCAGTGAGCCATCCGATACACCGGGGCAGTAGCACCACACACATCTCCCAGAGAACAGAGACTTCCCAATCCGTGCGTGTTCTCTTCGAATGGAGAGGGTAGTTTGCAGTCTGCGAAGCACAGTCATGACCCACAGCGCTGCAGGAGTGCCATCTCCAAAGTGAATTGGAAGCTGCCCTCCCTCGAGTGGTTAAAGGCCTAACAACAGCCCTGATGGCAAGTCACCGTGTGCAAAAGAAGAACAGAAAACGAACATTTTTCCCTGCAGGACAAGGGCTCTCGGGTTCTCAAACGGAAAGACAAGCTGTCAGAAGTAAGTCAGTATTGGAGAGAGGCAGAAGGCTATACTTGGCAGAGGCTAGGGTAAGAGTTTCCTCAAAGCAGCCTTCTCAATGGGCATAGAAGCAGAGGCCTTCTCCAGCGGCCATTCCACCAGAGTCTATCCACAAAAGGAACACCTTGAAGCTGGCTGCGAATGCACAGCTTAGGAGGAGAGCAGTACCCACATGCTACGAATGTGATCTCTTGATGGTGCCCCAGAAAGGAACTCGGGCACTTGTACTTCCCAAGTGAGCTTAGCTGCACAACGTTTGCCCCACAGTGGCGAGCAGAAACATTGCTAGTGGCCAGTGAGCCACCCCATACACCGGGGCAGTAGCACCACACACATCTCCCAGAGAACAGAGACTTCCCAATCCGTGCGTGTTCTCTTCGAATCAAGAGGGTAGTTTGCAGTCTGCGAAGCACAGTCATGGCCCACAGCGCTGCAGGAGTGCCATCTCCAAAGTGAATGGGAAGCTGCCCTCCCTCGAGTGGGTAAAGGCCTAACACCAGCCGTGAAGGCACGTCACCGTGTGCAAAAGAAGAACAGAGAACGAACATTTTTCCCTGCAGGAAAAGGGCTCATGGTTTCTAAAACGGAAAGACAAGCTGTCAGAAGTAAGTCAGTATTGGAGAGAGGAAGAAGGCTGTACTTGGCAGAGGCTAGGGTAAGAGTTTCCTCAAAGCAGCCTTCTCAAAGGGCATAGAAGCAGAGGCCTTCTCCAGCGGCCTCTCCACCAGAGTCTATACACAAAAGGAACACCTTGAAGCTGGCTGCGAATGCACAGCTTAGGAGGAGAGCAGTACCCGCATGCTACGAATGGGATCTCTTGATGGTGCCCCAGAAAGGAACTCTGGCACTTGTACTTCCCAAGTGAGCTTAGCTGAACAGAGTTTGCCCCACAGTGGCGAACAGAAACATTGCTAGTGGCCAGTGAGCCACCCCATACACCGGGGCAGTAGCACCACACACATCTCCCAGAGAACAGAGACTTCCCAATCCGTGCGTGTTCTCTTCGAATGGAGAGGGTAGTTTGCAGTCTGCGAAGCACAGTCATGGCCCACAGTGCTGCAGGAGTGCCATCTCCAAAGTGAATGGGAAGCTGCCCTCCCTCGAGTGGGTAAAAGCCTAACACCAGCCCTGAAGGCACGTCTACGTGTGGAAAAGAAGAACAGAAAACGGACAATTTTCCCTGCAGGAAAAGGGCTCTTGGTTTCTCAAACTGAAAGACAAGCTGTCAGACGTAAGTCAGTATTGGAGAGAGGCAGAAGGCTGTACTTGGCAGAGGCTAGGGTAAGAGGTTCCTCAAAGCAGCCTTCTCAAAGGGCATAGAAGCAGAGGCCTTCTCCAGCGGCCTCTCCAGCAGAGTCTATACACCAAAGGAACACCTTGAAGCTGGCTGCGAATGCACAGCTGAGGAGGAGAGCAGTACCCGCATGCTACGAATGTGATCTCTTGATGGTGCCCCAGAAAGGAACTCTGGCACTTGTACTTCCCAAGTGATCTTAGCTGTACAAAGTTTGCCCCACAGTGGCGAGCAGAAAAATTGCTAGTGGCCAGTGAGCCACCCCATACACCGGGGCAGTAGCACCACACACATCTCCCAGAGAACAGAGACTTACCAATCCGTGCGTGTTCTCTTCGAATGGAGAGGGTAGTTTGCAGTCTGCGAAGCACAGTCATGGCCCACAGCGCTGCAGAAGTGCCATCTCCAAAGTGAATGGGAAGCTGCCCTCCCTCGAGTGGGTAAAGGCCTAACACCAGCCCTGATGGCACGTCACCGTGTGCAAAAGGAGAACAGAAAACGAATATTTTTCCCTGCAGAAAAGGGCTCTCGGTTTCTCAAACGGAAAGACAAGCTGTCAGAAGTAAGTCAGTATTGGAGAGAGGCAGAAGGCTCTACTTGGCAGAGGCTAGGGTAAGAGGTTCCTCAAAGCAGCCTTCTCAAAGGGCATAGAAGCAGAGGCCTTCTCTAGCGGCCTCTCCACCAGAGTCTATAGACAAAAGGAACACCTTGAAGCTGGCTGCGAATGCACAGCTTAGGAGGAAAGCAGTACCCGCATGCTACGAATGTGATCTCTTGATGGTGCCCCAAAAAGGAACTCTGGCACTTGTACTTCTCTAGTGAGCTTAGCTGAACAGAGTTTGCCCCACAGTGGCGAGCAGAAACATTGCTAGTGGCCAGTGAGCCACCCCATACACCGGGGCAGTAGCACCACACACATCTCCCAGAGAACAGAGACTTCCCAATCCGTGCGTGTTCTCTTCGAATCAAGAGGGTAGTTTGCAGTCTGCGAAGCACAGTCATGGCCCACAGCGCTGCAGGAGTGCCATCTCCAAAGTGAATGGGAAGCTGCCCTCCCTCGAGTGGGTAAAGGCCTAACATCAGCCGTGAAGGCACGTCACCGTGTGCAAAAGAAGAACAGAGAACAGACATTTTTCCCTACAGGAAAAGGGCTCTTGTTTTCTCAAACGGAAAGACAAGCTGTCAGAAGTAAGTCAGTATTGGAGAGAGGCAGAAGGCTGTACTTGGCAGAGGCTAGGGTAAGAGGTTCCTCAAAGCAGCCTTCTCAAAGGGCATAGAAGCAGAGGCCTTCTCTAGCGGCCTCTCCACCAGAGTCTATCGACAAAAGGAACACCTTGAAGCTGGCTGCGAATGCACAGCTTAGGAGGAAAGCAGTACCCGCATGCTACGAATGTGATCTCTTGATGGTGCCCCAGAAAGGAACTCTGGCACTTGTACTTCCCTAGTGAGCTTAGCTGAACAGAGTTTGCCCCACAGTGGCGAGCAGAAACATTGCTAGTGGCCAGTGAGCCACCCCATACACCGGGGCAGTAGCACCACACACATCTCCCAGAGAACAGAGACTTCCCAATCCGTGCGTGTTCTCTTCAAATGGAGAGGGTAGTTTGCAGTCTGCGAAGCACAGTCATGGCCCACAGCGGTGCAGGAGTGCCATCTCCAAAGTGAATGGGAAGCTGCCCTACCTCGAGTGGGTAAAGGCCTAACATCAGCCATGAAGGCACGTCACCGTGTGCAAAAGAAGAACAGAGAACAGACATTTTTCCCTACAGGAAAAGGGCTCATGGTTTCTAAAACGGAAAGACAAGCTGTCAGAAGTAAGTCAGTATTGGAGAGAGGCAGAAGGCTGTACTTGGCAGAGGCTAGGGTAAGAGTTTCCTCAAAGCAGCCTTCTCAAAGGGCATAGAAGCAGAGGCCTTCTCCAGCGGCCTCTCCACCAGAGTCTATACACAAAAGGAACACCTTGAAGCTGGCTGCGAATGCACAGCTTAGGAGGAGAGCAGTACCCGCATGCTACGAATGTGATCCCTTGATGGTGCTCCAGAAAGGAACTCTGGCACTTGTACTTCCCAAGTGAGCTTAGCTGCACAAAGTTTGCCCCACAGTGGCGAGCAGAAACATTGCTAGTGGCCAGTGAGCCATCCGATACACCGGGGCAGTAGCACCACACACATCTCCCAGAGAACAGAGACTTCCCAATCCGTGCGTGTTCTCTTCGAATGGAGAGGGTAGTTTGCAGTCTGCGAAGCACAGTCATGACCCACAGCGCTGCAGGAGTGCCATCTCCAAAGTGAATTGGAAGCTGCCCTCCCTCGAGTGGTTAAAGGCCTAACAACAGCCCTGATGGCAAGTCACCGTGTGCAAAAGAAGAACAGAAAACGAACATTTTTCCCTGCAGGACAAGGGCTCTCGGGTTCTCAAACGGAAAGACAAGCTGTCAGAAGTAAGTCAGTATTGGAGAGAGGCAGAAGGCTATACTTGGCAGAGGCTAGGGTAAGAGTTTCCTCAAAGCAGCCTTCTCAATGGGCATAGAAGCAGAGGCCTTCTCCAGCGGCCATTCCACCAGAGTCTATCCACAAAAGGAACACCTTGAAGCTGGCTGCGAATGCACAGCTTAGGAGGAGAGCAGTACCCACATGCTACGAATGTGATCTCTTGATGGTGCCCCAGAAAGGAACTCGGGCACTTGTACTTCCCAAGTGAGCTTAGCTGCACAACGTTTGCCCCACAGTGGCGAGCAGAAACATTGCTAGTGGCCAGTGAGCCACCCCATACACCGGGGCAGTAGCACCACACACATCTCCCAGAGAACAGAGACTTCCCAATCCGTGCGTGTTCTCTTCGAATCAAGAGGGTAGTTTGCAGTCTGCGAAGCACAGTCATGGCCCACAGCGCTGCAGGAGTGCCATCTCCAAAGTGAATGGGAAGCTGCCCTCCCTCGAGTGGGTAAAGGCCTAACACCAGCCGTGAAGGCACGTCACCGTGTGCAAAAGAAGAACAGAGAACGAACATTTTTCCCTGCAGGAAAAGGGCTCATGGTTTCTAAAACGGAAAGACAAGCTGTCAGAAGTAAGTCAGTATTGGAGAGAGGAAGAAGGCTGTACTTGGCAGAGGCTAGGGTAAGAGTTTCCTCAAAGCAGCCTTCTCAAAGGGCATAGAAGCAGAGGCCTTCTCCAGCGGCCTCTCCACCAGAGTCTATACACAAAAGGAACACCTTGAAGCTGGCTGCGAATGCACAGCTTAGGAGGAGAGCAGTACCCGCATGCTACGAATGGGATCTCTTGATGGTGCCCCAGAAAGGAACTCTGGCACTTGTACTTCCCAAGTGAGCTTAGCTGAACAGAGTTTGCCCCACAGTGGCGAACAGAAACATTGCTAGTGGCCAGTGAGCCACCCCATACACCGGGGCAGTAGCACCACACACATCTCCCAGAGAACAGAGACTTCCCAATCCGTGCGTGTTCTCTTCGAATGGAGAGGGTAGTTTGCAGTCTGCGAAGCACAGTCATGGCCCACAGTGCTGCAGGAGTGCCATCTCCAAAGTGAATGGGAAGCTGCCCTCCCTCGAGTGGGTAAAAGCCTAACACCAGCCCTGAAGGCACGTCTACGTGTGGAAAAGAAGAACAGAAAACGGACAATTTTCCCTGCAGGAAAAGGGCTCTTGGTTTCTCAAACTGAAAGACAAGCTGTCAGACGTAAGTCAGTATTGGAGAGAGGCAGAAGGCTGTACTTGGCAGAGGCTAGGGTAAGAGGTTCCTCAAAGCAGCCTTCTCAAAGGGCATAGAAGCAGAGGCCTTCTCCAGCGGCCTCTCCAGCAGAGTCTATACACCAAAGGAACACCTTGAAGCTGGCTGCGAATGCACAGCTGAGGAGGAGAGCAGTACCCGCATGCTACGAATGTGATCTCTTGATGGTGCCCCAGAAAGGAACTCTGGCACTTGTACTTCCCAAGTGATCTTAGCTGTACAAAGTTTGCCCCACAGTGGCGAGCAGAAAAATTGCTAGTGGCCAGTGAGCCACCCCATACACCGGGGCAGTAGCACCACACACATCTCCCAGAGAACAGAGACTTACCAATCCGTGCGTGTTCTCTTCGAATGGAGAGGGTAGTTTGCAGTCTGCGAAGCACAGTCATGGCCCACAGCGCTGCAGAAGTGCCATCTCCAAAGTGAATGGGAAGCTGCCCTCCCTCGAGTGGGTAAAGGCCTAACACCAGCCCTGATGGCACGTCACCGTGTGCAAAAGGAGAACAGAAAACGAATATTTTTCCCTGCAGAAAAGGGCTCTCGGTTTCTCAAACGGAAAGACAAGCTGTCAGAAGTAAGTCAGTATTGGAGAGAGGCAGAAGGCTCTACTTGGCAGAGGCTAGGGTAAGAGGTTCCTCAAAGCAGCCTTCTCAAAGGGCATAGAAGCAGAGGCCTTCTCTAGCGGCCTCTCCACCAGAGTCTATAGACAAAAGGAACACCTTGAAGCTGGCTGCGAATGCACAGCTTAGGAGGAAAGCAGTACCCGCATGCTACGAATGTGATCTCTTGATGGTGCCCCAAAAAGGAACTCTGGCACTTGTACTTCTCTAGTGAGCTTAGCTGAACAGAGTTTGCCCCACAGTGGCGAGCAGAAACATTGCTAGTGGCCAGTGAGCCACCCCATACACCGGGGCAGTAGCACCACACACATCTCCCAGAGAACAGAGACTTCCCAATCCGTGCGTGTTCTCTTCGAATCAAGAGGGTAGTTTGCAGTCTGCGAAGCACAGTCATGGCCCACAGCGCTGCAGGAGTGCCATCTCCAAAGTGAATGGGAAGCTGCCCTCCCTCGAGTGGGTAAAGGCCTAACATCAGCCGTGAAGGCACGTCACCGTGTGCAAAAGAAGAACAGAGAACAGACATTTTTCCCTACAGGAAAAGGGCTCTTGTTTTCTCAAACGGAAAGACAAGCTGTCAGAAGTAAGTCAGTATTGGAGAGAGGCAGAAGGCTGTACTTGGCAGAGGCTAGGGTAAGAGGTTCCTCAAAGCAGCCTTCTCAAAGGGCATAGAAGCAGAGGCCTTCTCTAGCGGCCTCTCCACCAGAGTCTATCGACAAAAGGAACACCTTGAAGCTGGCTGCGAATGCACAGCTTAGGAGGAAAGCAGTACCCGCATGCTACGAATGTGATCTCTTGATGGTGCCCCAGAAAGGAACTCTGGCACTTGTACTTCCCTAGTGAGCTTAGCTGAACAGAGTTTGCCCCACAGTGGCGAGCAGAAACATTGCTAGTGGCCAGTGAGCCACCCCATACACCGGGGCAGTAGCACCACACACATCTCCCAGAGAACAGAGACTTCCCAATCCGTGCGTGTTCTCTTCAAATGGAGAGGGTAGTTTGCAGTCTGCGAAGCACAGTCATGGCCCACAGCGGTGCAGGAGTGCCATCTCCAAAGTGAATGGGAAGCTGCCCTACCTCGAGTGGGTAAAGGCCTAACATCAGCCATGAAGGCACGTCACCGTGTGCAAAAGAAGAACAGAGAACAGACATTTTTCCCTACAGGAAAAGGGCTCATGGTTTCTAAAACGGAAAGACAAGCTGTCAGAAGTAAGTCAGTATTGGAGAGAGGCAGAAGGCTGTACTTGGCAGAGGCTAGGGTAAGAGTTTCCTCAAAGCAGCCTTCTCAAAGGGCATAGAAGCAGAGGCCTTCTCCAGCGGCCTCTCCACCAGAGTCTATACACAAAAGGAACACCTTGAAGCTGGCTGCGAATGCACAGCTTAGGAGGAGAGCAGTACCCGCATGCTACGAATGTGATCCCTTGATGGTGCTCCAGAAAGGAACTCTGGCAATTGTACTTCCCAAGTGAGCTTAGCTGCACAAAGTTTGCCCCACAGTGGCGAGCAGAAACATTGCTAGTGGCCAGTGAGCCATCCGATACACCGGGGCAGTAGCACCACACACATCTCCCAGAGAACAGAGACTTCCCAATCCGTGCGTGTTCTCTTCGAATGGAGAGGGTAGTTTGCAGTCTGCGAAGCACAGTCATGACCCACAGCGCTGCAGGAGTGCCATCTCCAAAGTGAATTGGAAGCTGCCCTCCCTCGAGTGGTTAAAGGCCTAACAACAGCCCTGATGGCAAGTCACCGTGTGCAAAAGAAGAACAGAAAACGAACATTTTTCCCTGCAGGACAAGGGCTCTCGGGTTCTCAAACGGAAAGACAAGCTGTCAGAAGTAAGTCAGTATTGGAGAGAGGCAGAAGGCTATACTTGGCAGAGGCTAGGGTAAGAGTTTCCTCAAAGCAGCCTTCTCAATGGGCATAGAAGCAGAGGCCTTCTCCAGCGGCCATTCCACCAGAGTCTATCCACAAAAGGAACACCTTGAAGCTGGCTGCGAATGCACAGCTTAGGAGGAGAGCAGTACCCACATGCTACGAATGTGATCTCTTGATGGTGCCCCAGAAAGGAACTCGGGCACTTGTACTTCCCAAGTGAGCTTAGCTGCACAACGTTTGCCCCACAGTGGCGAGCAGAAACATTGCTAGTGGCCAGTGAGCCACCCCATACACCGGGGCAGTAGCACCACACACATCTCCCAGAGAACAGAGACTTCCCAATCCGTGCGTGTTCTCTTCGAATCAAGAGGGTAGTTTGCAGTCTGCGAAGCACAGTCATGGCCCACAGCGCTGCAGGAGTGCCATCTCCAAAGTGAATGGGAAGCTGCCCTCCCTCGAGTGGGTAAAGGCCTAACACCAGCCGTGAAGGCACGTCACCGTGTGTAAAAGAAGAACAGAATACGGACATTTTTCCCTGCAGGAAAAGGTCTCATGGTTTCTAAAACGGAAAGACAAGCTGTCAGAAGTAAGTCAGTATTGGAGAGAGGCAGAAGGCTGTACTTGGCAGAGGCTAGGGTAAGAGCTTCCTCAAAGCAGCCTTCTCAAAGGGCATAGAAGCAGAGGCCTTCTCCAGCGGCCTCTCCACCAGAGTCTATACACAAAAGGAACACCTTGAAGCTGGCTGCGAATGCACAGCTGAGGAGGAGAGCAGTACCCGCATGCTACGAATGTGATCTCTTGATGGTGCCCCAGAAAGGAACTCTGGCACTTGTACTTCCCAAGTGAGCTTAGCTGTACAAAGTTTGCCCCACAGTGGCGAGCAGAAACATTGCTAGTGGCCAGTGAGCCACCCCATACACCGGGGCAGTAGCACCACACACATCTCCCAGAGAACAGAGACTTACCAATCCGTGCGTGTTCTCTTCGAATGGAGAGGGTAGTTTGAGGTCTGCGAAGCACAGTCATGGCCCACAGCGCTGCAGGAGTGCTATCTCCAAAGTGAATGGGAAGCTGCCCTCCCTCGAGTGGGTAAAGGCCTAACACCAGCCCTGATGGCACGTCACCGTGTGCAAAAGGAGAACAGAAAACGAATATTTTTCCCTGCAGAAAAGGGCTCTCGGTTTCTCAAACGGAAAGACAAGCTGTCAGAAGTAAGTCAGTATTGGAGAGAGGCAGAAGGCTGTACTTGGCAGAGGCTAGGGTAAGAGGTTCCTCAAAGCAGCCTTCTCAAAGGGCATAGAAGCAGAGGCCTTCTCTAGCGGCCTCTCCACCAGAGTCTATAGACAAAAGGAACACCTTGAAGCTGGCGGCGAATGCACAGCTTAGGAGGAAAGCAGTACCCGCATGCTACGAATGTGATCTCTTGATGGTGCCCCAGAAAGGAACTCTGGCACTTGTACTTCCCTAGTGAGCTTAGCTGAACAGAGTTTGCCCCACAGTGGCGAGCAG